>NC_058376.1:41621250-41935833 GCF_018350175.1 Felis catus
AGAGATTAGAGTGTAGTGCTACCTCTGTCTGAGGGAAACAGTGGAAGGCATAACTAAGATAAATGAATGCATTTTAGAGTTTGTCAGCTGGAAAAGGCAAAGAGTTAACTACAGGGAATTTTTCTCTTATAGACTTTGAATTACATTCTCCATCCTGCAAAGATGTTAACATTGCCTGAGGTTGCTTCGGGTAGGAATAATAAGAATAATAATTCATTTATTTTTAGTTTTCCAATGCTCATTTTGTCACTGATATTTAAAAAGGATGCACGTATCGCTGAGGCATTGTATCAGGTACCTTCCTTTCAGCCTGAAGTCATATGTAATCACATGAATATGCCATAAAACAAAATAAAGTGGTGAGGACTGGACTGCATTTGAGATTCATGTTTATTTAAAATCATGACTGGAATGTGAGATACCCATTCTCTGGTCCAAAGAAATGCCCTGGTGGAGAGAACCTTGAGAGGAATGTTTCCCAATCCTTCAGGAGGTGCCTATAGAATAAGTGGGCCATGGAGTTAGCTAGTCCGAGCCTAGCTTGCCCCTCTGTGCGATACATGATTTATGAGTTAAAATAGACAAGCATGGAAAAATAGTTGGTAATTTGTGCCAGGGTTTCAATGTCCCGTTAATCTTTAAGACTTTATTAGTGAAATCATTTTTGTTTTTATACATTTTTTTTTTATGGAGAAACTCTGGGGAATGTTGACATTTTTGTAGTTCTTTATAATGATGATTTACCAGTTTTAAACATGGTCAATGAGAGGAACTTATATTTCACTTTATTTTCTTTTTAGGTAGACGTATCTGTTTTTTCCCAAGCCCATGCAGCTAATGCTTATGAATTATATAAGTTACTGTTGCTGGGATTAAAGAGACAGAGATTTTTCTATTCACTTATCTTTTGCACAGGCAGAAAAAGTATGACACATGGGGGCTTGCAATTGAAGTGAGGTTTAGTTGGAAGATAGAACAGTGGAAGGAAGCTTCTGAGAAGATGGCACAAATCTGAGTGATTCGCTCCATGGTTGTGGTTTTAAGAGTTTCACGTCTTAGATAAATAAAAGGCAAAGAGTACGGGGTAAGAATTCAATAAATTATGCCAAAAAAGAAAAAATGCAACTTGAAATTGGTATGAAGTGAAAGATCAATTTAAATATAGTTTCAGAGTAATGATGCTGCTATATAAACAGGAATAAAAATAGAATAAAAGTAACATTAATGAGGTAATTTTATAAAATCTTAGCATCAGTAGAAAAGAGAATTTGATTTCTACCAAAACTTACATTAAATTTTGATGTCATCAATTTTCCATGTGACAGCTATTTTCATGTATTCTAATCAAAATCTTTAGAGCTCTACAAAAACATGTAGAAAAAAGTAACTATTTAAACTACACAGTAATAGGCCACAGTTCAGTCTGTATGACTGGATTTCATTTATATTTAATTGTTTATTTTCTGTCATCTTTGTAACTAAGTAAGGTAATTTTGGTTGGTTATGATTTGACACATATGGACCAATAAAACTTGACACTTTCTTTCTTTGTAAGAGACTATTAGTTACTTCAAGAGATGAATTTCAGTAGTATACTTGAGTTAGAAGATGATGAGGCTTTTCAGCAATCTGTAGTGTTTGGGTGTGCCTTGGCTGAGTTGTTTTCAAGATAAATGTTTTCCTAGCACTCAATGATACCTTTGTAGAATGGAAAAATATTCATGAAAAGTGCACTCTTTTTTTTCTTGGACAACATTTGACACTCAAAATGACTTTCAATGGCAATATGGAGATTTAAGCCTCAAATCCAATATATTTTACACAAATATATTTACCCCTGTGTCAGTATTTGTTTCTTAATTACTAGAGTTTTGTGTTAAGTCCTGATACCTGAAAAGGCAAATCTCTTATTTTTGCCCTTCATATTTATTACTCACAATTCTTGTCCTTTATTCTTTTATACACATTTAATGTGTTAAATGCTATGAAAATTCCTGTTGAGGTTTTTTTATTGGAATTTCTAAAATACCAATTTAGGGAAAATTGGTATATTTTCAATATATTATTCTATTCATGAACATGGTATATTTGTACATTTATTGAAATTTCTTGAATATATTTTTATAATTTATCATTTTTTCTTTTTGAAATCTTCCTAAATTCTTAACATTAAATTTTCATTTATATTAAAATTAAGAAATTCAGTTTTTCAAAATACATTTTAAGAAAGTAAAACAAGTTTCAAACTGAGAGGATTAATTCTCATCACAGAGGTGAAAAATATATGTATTAGTAATAAGTAAAGAATTTCTGTGTATTAATAATAAATAAACAATAAAAAATTAGTGAAAGTCATAAACTGAAATTTCCCCCCAAAAGGAAGCATATATGTTCAATAAACATTGGAAGAAATGTTCGATATCATTAATGATGAAAAAAACACAAATCAAGAAAGCAGTGTATTACCATTTTTTAACCATTTAGTTGAAAATATAAATAAATATATATATTTAAATTAGATATTTCTAGTGTTAGAGAAGATGTGCTTTCACAGCTTCTAGTGTAAAGTTAATATAACTTATGGGAATTCAAATGTTTTAACCACTTCGGAAAACAGTTTAAGTATTATCACAAGAAACAAACAAAGCCATTTTCCTAGATATGTACTCAAGAAAAAACTCTTATGTTCAGCAAGATATATATTCATAAAGCACTGTTCAAACTGTATCAGGCTTGGAAATAGTCTAAATATCACTAAAAAGAAAGTGGATGAATGAACTGTAGTACATGTGCACGATGGAATATTATACATCAAATTAAGGAAAAATAATGATACGAAACTGTGTATGAATCTTAGCAATATAATATTAGGTGACAGGTAAGTTCTTGTAGTTGTATCTAGCATGGTACTCTTTTTTGGAAAGTTAAAGAGAACTGGATTTTTTAAAGTGTTACAAATATTTATGAAATTAAGATATACGTATGGAATCAAGATGATCGTGAAAGTGCAACTCATGGTAATGATTGCACAAAGTGAAGGGAGACAAGAGAACTGGGGAAATAATATGGTGAGAGGTGTGTAATTATCATCAAATTCCTATTCTGGATGATTGACCTATACTTATTATAGTACTACATTCAAATCATAAAATGAATAAATGAATGAATGCGTGGACAAATGAGTTAACAAGTAAGGAAACAAATACATAAATAATGGCCGTATATAAGCCAATTAAAAAGGTTTTCATAAACCAAGATTTATTAATTTAGTTCCAAGAACTCAGTTAAAATCAAAATAAATAAGCAAGATGATATCCATAATTGTCACAAAAATCTCATTTTTTGTTGACCTTTTTTTCCCTAAGCTTTTTTTGCCTATGAATACAGTGAACTTGTATGGAAAATTATTTGGTGATGGATGGTTAGTGCTTGCACACAAGAATAATTTTGACCTGTTGTAGTAAATCATGATGAATTTTGTAGGTTCTAAGATTATGTTAGAATAAAGATGTTAATTTTTGGATTTAAAACCCTTCATTAGGAGAAAAGACCAACTATCTCTTAGCATACTAACATCACACAGTCAGCATAGGGTTCTTCAGAGATACCTGAGGGAATGACAATGATAACATTCAGTATATTCTTTAAATAACTGGTGTTTGCCCTTCAAGGATTTTCTTAAGTATTAAGAAGAAAATTATATTTTTAAAGGGAGATAATTACACAACATGGGGTAGCCAGGTGGAAATGTGGGTCAGTTTCTATTTAATTTGGCAGTTGGTCCAACATTCTCTGCCAAAGAACCAACACTCAGAATTTGTGTTACAATCTCAATAAAAACAATAGAGAATTGGGAAACTAGAAAATTTTTCGTTATGCTAGTAGTATGAATCTTGTTGAAGTATGTGTGAACCCAATTTTGAATTGATAATTGCATTTTAAAGATCTCAATATTATATTTAATATCTTCTGCCTTCAGTCAGAACCAAAATTAAGCCAGTCCCAGAATCATGAAAGTATTCTTTGACCACAATTCTAATATAAGAAATCCATTCTTGAATTTAACAACCCTCAGTTTGGGGAAGTATTTCATTTTAACTGTTTGTTTAAATGTGGGTAGTTGTTATTTGTGGCAATTTATCTATAACCAGTATAGGTTTGGGGAAGCAGACCCAAAAAATTGCCCAGGAAATTTTGTGAAATGGTGGTCTAAAATATGAGTTGATCTTTCTTCCTTTACTGCATTGTTAACCTCAACAAATTACTTATTTCATTTCCACAACTTTAAATGCCAAGTACTTGTAAAATAGTTGCAAATATTTAAAATTAAATGACTTCATAAATGTTTGTAAAAACCACACCATGGACTTGATTATATTTGAGAGGGAAAGAAAACTTTCTAGGAGTTATTTGGTAGCCATGAATCTACCCTTTATTATTCTCAGAAACAGAAACCAATTGTATTCTGTTTCAAACAGCTAGGTTTATATTAGGTTAAAAAAAATCCTACCCAGCATGGTATAAATACATTTTAGATTTGGCCACATTTCCTTGCTCAGGAATATGATGTAAGAAGTTACACAGTATGGTGGAATGATTGAACACCTTTAATCTTTGGTCTTTCTGCTTTGTAGCTCAAAGTCAAAAAGAAAGCTCCATATGATATATCTATAACTGTGTACATTGCACTATGGAATATCAAAAGCAATCAGTCCTCACTCAAAGAGGATTGTACTGTTCAAAGTAAATGCTTTCTTACTATGAGTTTTATTCCTGAGACCAATTCAAGTAAATTGAAGATAAAGGAACACAGAGGGATATTTTGCCAATGATTTCATTGCTTTCTGCATTTCAAAATATCAGTTTATAATTCAGATGATTATCCAGTCCAAACCATTCACTCTTTTAGAGGATGCTACTTTAAGAAAATTAAAGCCAAGCCAACAAAATAACAATAACAATAACAACAATAATATTAATTATTGCAATTTAGGATTATTATAGTTACAGGCACTGTCAATTTTAAAACACAAAGTCATTATTTGTACAGTATACATTTTAATCTGATAATAAAATGTTAGGTTCAAATAAAAGAAATGGGAATTCACAGGAATATTTTTTTAAAATCAACTAGTCTTTCTGAATCTATAACTTGGGTTTTAGGATCTAAATACATCACAGACATTTATCACACTTCTCTCTTTTGTGACCTTTTGAAAGGAGTGTAATTCATCAAAAAATATTTTTCAATAATCTCTGCACTGGATAATTTTCCTTTTTTTCTGATCTTCAAAGTGACAGATTGCATAGGTTGAGCCTCTGTGACTTAAATCACAGACAGTTTCATGTTTCAGTGTGCTTTTCTGTCTCACTGGCTGACTTGATTTATAATAGTTGAGGTAGTGCAAAATTAAAAATTAATTAATTTGAGTGAATTGGTAATAAAGGGGACTGGAGCGGCTGTATTGAGATGCTAATAGGTCTCTTCCAGACCTATTCTGGCCATCTGATCCTCTGGAATATCCAACAGCTGTGGTAGGCAAAACTGACAACTGAGCACATTCAAGAGGAAGGGTCAAGAGTTTGGCATCTAACCCCGGTGGGGCCAAAGCAGAGGCTGCTCTTCCCAAGATTCTACTTCTGGGATGAAAGCAGGTCAGATGGTTGAAATAATACATATTTGGATGGCATTACTAGAGAATCTCTGAGTAGAAGCAGTGAGATGATCTCAGGCTGTGATTTTCTGTTTTTCTTTTCTTTTTTTTTTCTTTTTTCTTTTTTTTTTTTTTTTTTTGTGGGAAACAACTTCCTGAGCAGATTTCTGTAAGGCTTCCAGTAACTACAATGTTTGCTTCATTGACTGTTTTATTGGGAGAATGCATAATTAATGCAATTAAGATTTCTAGAAAAAAAAAACCCATAACTTCCATTTTTTTGAAATATATCTACTATCATACAACTATTCATGCATGTTGGAAATGTAATATATTTGTATCCTTTTAAAGAGTGAAATTCGCTACTGAATAAGAAACATTTTACAACACATTAATAAAATGATCTCTTTTTATGTGACTCTGTTTTGTAAAGTACCTAGCATAAAATATTTTTATTTCTACTATAAAACAAACGTATTAGGAATTGTTTTTCCTAATTATAAGAATAGAACATGCTCATTTATGAGACAGTTTTGTTTAAATTGAGAATAGAGTAAGGAAATAAATAAAATATTCACATTTCACCTATGTAATTATATATCTGATAAATGGTATAATAAATGGATAATTATATAATTATGTATATGATAAATGGTAGAAAAATAATAGCAAAGCAATAGTAATTAATGGCAATTGGTTGAAAATAAAACCAACACAAAGGAGCACTAATTTAAGTTATAAAGATTGACAAGCTGATTTGAGGCAATTAGTTTCAATAATCGCGATGGAGCAGGTTTTAAGAGCAGAACTTTAAAATTGAAATGCTGAATAAAAAGTGATTAAAGCAGCACAGTGGAAAACTAAACATGCAGATAACAAGCAAAATCAAACAAAAAAATTTCTCTTCCAAAAAAAACGTATTTTTTTCCTTTAAAAAATCTTTATTTTCTTGAAGAATATATTATGTACCTCATATCTTCCTGGCTACAGGATCACTATTTTGTTAATTTGGAGCTGTCCAGTATCTAGTCTGAACATTAAAAAACAAAAGCAAACAAAAGTAGTCCCTGGATAATAATGTGATTTTTAATGTTTGTCTTACTTGATTTCTTCATGTTTTTCCTCAGGGAGAATTAGAAAAAGGCGATTAACTATTTCACTCAAACCCAATTACCTCCATGTATCTGGTGGGAATTTTCATACCACATACTAATCAGTGAATCAGCCAGTCACTATTGACCTCCTGTAGTTAAACGTTAGCTAATTGAAAATTGATTGCCATTTGCCACTAACCCAGTGCATTCAGCTAAAATGTACTATGGTGGTGGTGATTTTCATGTATTTTAGCAATACTGTCACAACTATTTTTATTATATCCACCAATTACTAGGATATCTCTACTACTAACTATTACTGCCAGCTAATTAACACCACTACCATTATTATTATCTAGTATTTATTGAGTTCTTACTTTGTGCCAGGGATTTATTCCACCATTTTTATATATATTAATACATTTAATCCTAATAATGACCCTCTTTTGCCAAGTATTATCATTTTCTTCATTTTGAAAATGAAGAAACAGCGTACCTGGGTGGCTCATTTGGTTAAGCATCTGACCTTTGATCTCAGCTCAGGTCATGATCTCACAGTTCCTGAGATTGAGCCCTGTATTAGGCTCTGTGCTGACAGCACAGAGCCTGCATAGGATTCTCTCTCTCCTTCCCTCTGTCCTTCCCCCACCCCCATCAAAATAAATAACTAAACTTTAAAAAAAAACATAAAAATGAAGAAACTTAGGTGGCTTATCAGTCACTTTTTAACACCCTCTACATTGTTTTAAAAGAATGTAATGCATATTCTTTATTTCTCATCTAAATAGTTCATTATTTCTTGGAATATAAGTAACTATAGAATATAATAATATATTTTATTTTGAGTTTTTTTTAAACAGAAGTGTAAGAGAAAATATATCTCAACAACAAAAACTAAGTATGTCCTATAATTATTGAGTAGGTTTCCTCCCCCCACCCCATCCCGAGATAAACTAATGGACCATCAAACAGAATTATAAATCTCAAGTCTCAGGATCATATTGATGGGGCGGTAAATAAAATTATACTTCACTATCAGAAAACAAGATTAAATTGTCCTTTAGAGCAATAAAATGATGATTTCAAACCTAGGTTGATTCTTTTAAGGTGCTTTCTAATCAATGAAGATATGAAAGGAAATGCACAGTTGGCAGAGTTGGGAATCCTACTCAAAGTCTAAAGAGGAATGTATTTATCTAATTGCTACAAATGCTGCAATATGAGCTGATGATTTTTAAAGCAGTTTCAAGTCAAGAACTGTAATTCTACTGAGACAGCCATTCCCGCCACAGGCTAAAATCCATGGACTATTCCTGTTAAAAATAATAATAACTTTGTTAGGATCACACATTGATATTAATGTTTTCAATAAAATAACAAGGATTACTATAAAGTTCAACGTGAGAACCATTTCAATTGTCACTGCAATAAAATATGTATTTCCCTTATAATTCATATTTTCCATAATGTAAAATAATTTAAAACACTTGGATTAGGTGAGTTTCTCCAAGTCATTGGACAGATATTAGGTGATATTATCTCAATCCCCAGGTTCATTTATCTCATTATTTGTGTTTTCATTTCCTTTTATCCATTTTATTTAGTAAAGTATGAGAGTACAAAGCCTCTCCCTTTAATATTTTCTTTCATACTACCTCTAACAGTGCTTGTACTTACATTTCACCAACAGTGCTGGGATTTGGGTCTTAGGAATTATTTTACATTTGAAAACATAGAAATTTCCCATCACATCTCCTTTTATATTTTTGCAATACAAGACTTATTGCAAATATATGCTGCATTATTGACACACAATAATTCTGAAAAAAAATGGGAGAAGTTTTCCCATAATGAGAGATTTTAACCAAAATTAAAATGGTTCAGTTAAGTCAATTGAACAGGACTGGAAAGTCCTCTTTAAGGAAATCTGAAAGAATATAACTTTGATAATTTTGTGTTTACTTTGCTTATGTGTTAAAACTTTAATCAAAATGGAATACATGCTAATATTTTAAAGTTTAAATAGAGTGATTTTAAAAATGGTATGGGTTAATTTATAACATGAATCATCTGTTTCTATATATCCAATATATTTGAATTATTTTTTTCTAGTAAAAGGAAGATGAGAACTTTCAAAATATTTTACACCATCCTTTAATTCTTGAAACAAATATGTTTATATTATTTTTTTCATTCTTTCTATTTACAAAGGTAATAATTTCGTGACTGTAAAGTTTGTATAGTAGTGTTTCCACAAATATGAATATGAGAAAAGCAGTAGAATAGAAAATATAAAGACAAATTTTTGATGTTTTCTTTCTTCTTATTTATTTCTTATGTTGACATATGATTTTATTCACCATGGTGCCAATACCCGTAATAGTGATGTTGATATGCAGCTTCATTAGTGGCTGTCGTATCATGAGAACATTTCATCGACTGCATAGTGCACAGTTGAATGATCCTGTTGGAGGTATTGGCTTTTTAATTTTTCCAAACTCTTGCTATTGTGCTAAGCATTTGTTTTGGAAATGAAGTGACACTTGTTCTTCTGCAAATGCAGTGAGCAGATTGTTTTGGGCAAAGTTCAATTGTAGTTAACCCTCCAGATGAACTGTTATGCTCCCATCACTGGCTGTCATTCAGGTCAGTCTGAATTATTAAAGAGAATTGCAGAAGGGTAAACATGGTTGGATATTTGAAGAAACATTAAAAAAAATAATAACCAAACCAGAAAAGCAGTGTCTGTAATGGTCTTAATTCACCTTCATTTCATTGTTTTTTAAAGATAAATAGCAGAGATAATGCCAAACTTGGTAATAATTAGTACACGTTTGGTCTTTTTTTTTTTTTTAGCTTGAAGTTACATTAAAAATTCATACATCCTTTATGTCCTTATCTTAGGAGATGAATTCAAAACTGTTATATTAATGCATTCTAGAGTATCTAGGCATATAATTAACTGAACAGTATTTGAAGGAAACACAGTAGAAAAGCATTATATATATCAGTGTTTTGTTTATATTTTAAAGAATTTCATAGTTAATAATCTTAAAAATAGCATTGTGCTATTTTCATATCCATTATATAATAAAAACTTATAAAAGGGCTTTATGTATCTTGTAAATAAAGTGCTTGCTATTATAAATATTAAAGAATAATGTTTATACATTGTCAAAAGGTTATTTTTATCTTGAAGAATAGTGAAATGAAATGGGAAAGAAAAAAAATGTAAGGTTCTTTATGTTGATTGTTCTGGTGAGATAGAACAAATATAAAAATCTAGCTGACTCTCACAATTGTGAAAAATCCTACCATAATGGACAAGACTAATCTATAACACCTTTGCTGAAGTGTGAATTAAATCTGATGTCTCAGGATCGGCTGGAGTCAATGTGGATGCCTGCGTACATCTTGGAACTGGCTGTCCAGCTGGCAGCTACTGTTAGCAGAGTACTAGCTTTGGCTGGTTAAGTGGATTTTGCTTAAGGTTAAAAAGTCTTTAGGGAAGTGGGTCAAATTGTACAAGGACAGCTTTTCTAATTCCTTGCCTGTGATGTAAAAGTAAGAGTATAATAAGGTTACCTAAAACCCTGCAATATGCAAGATCATTTAGAAATACTAGAATGGGGAATCTCAGGAGAATAAATTAGACCCACAGTTGGATACTGGAAAAGGGCTTTTACTGAAAGAGTAGGCTAGAATCCCAGCCCCTCTCTACTTTTCTCTCATGTTGGGTGACTGGAATGCTCAATTTAAACTATAGAAATACTGACTCTTTAAATGGACACCCTCTAAGACACTGACATAATGTTCACACATCATGTGGGTTGTTACACTTAAGTCATCTTCTGTGTTTTAGACCACGTTATTCTGAATATTTTAACATGGCTGAGAAACATCAAACTGAGCTAAAAGCCCCAGTAAAAACTTTCAATGCAAACTTTTGAAGTTTATATTTTATTTTATAATGAGATAAATAGTGTTTTAGATACTCAAAAGCTTACAGAAGTCTTCTCAGCAAACTATAAAATAAACTTTTACATCTCAGCTCCTATTATGAAGTAATTATGTTTTAATGTTTAGAAAAAAAATAAGGTATGAAGTTGAAATTTTATATTTTCTAATGAAACTTTTTTTTTTTTTAGAAGATGGAGTAACATTTTGATGGCTCCCACATTGCTTTAATGTGATATAGGACATAGCTGTCTATACCATGATCCTCTATTGAATAGATCGGGCCCCCTGCTGGCTGAATTCTTTGACTCTCCTGCTAGGTTGCATCAAAGAGCTTGCAAGGGACACAATAAAGTTGCCATCATTTCCATGGGCTATGGCAGCTCAATTATTTTATGTGTGAATATACGGCATGACAGTTGCCATCCTGCACTTTCTATGACACAGTGGACATACTTTCAATCACTTTTCTATGACAGAAATTTGAATAACATCTAAGAAAGCTAAATATGAGTTGTAGTAAGAAGCATTCTGGGCTTTTTCAAAATTCACTGCTAACGTTTTAATGATTTATTCATTTTGCCCCTTATTACCTTTGAAATCATCAGAAAGTAATGTTAGTTTTGTTTATACACACACACACACACACACACACACACACACACACACACACACATTACCAAATATATACCAAGTCAACAAATACTATATATTTGTTATATTTGCATATGTATATGTGTATATATATATATATATATATATATATATATATATATGTATGTATAGTCTGTACTTTTTCATAAAACCCTTGCCCCATTTTTTTGTTTGTGGTACCGTGTGGAAATGATGTTCTTAGATTTCACAACATGAAACTTCCAGGCTCCAAATTAATGACCTTCTTTCTCAATTCTCATCTTTCCTGATCTCTCTGAAGCAAGTGCTCAATTATTCACCAGACTCATTCTAGAAAGTCTGCCTTTCTACAGCTCTGTGATTTATTACCCTTGGTCCTTTTCTAATCTCCACAATATGGATCTACATGACTCTTTATATATGTGTACAATAAAAATATTCAGCGCCATTCAATAGTATCTGTTGAACATCTGCACCAGTACTTTTCTAGATACTGAGGATAATTGCAGATGTAACCAAGTCTGGTTATTTTGCCCAAACTGCTCCCTGTTTAGGAGATAAACAATAGGAAGAAGTCAAGAAAATTTTTTCAAGGCTATAGAGATGAACAGACATCCTACTCTAAAATTGCTACAGATTCACCCCAACCTGTGGGGATAGAAGATAACTTTAAAGAGCAAATAAATTTAAGGTGGAATTTGAAGAATTATTACGAGATCATTAGACACAGTAAAGGTGAAATGGGTAAATGAATCTGAAATCAGACAAAATATCATGACAAAGTTCTGAGGGTAAGAGATAAGTCAGATATAAGCAAGGTGGCAAACATTTTGGTATTGCTGAAACACAAGGGTGCCGGCAGAGATGGAAAGTATTATCTGAATTATCTGAGATCAGGTAGGAGACAGGTAATATAGTATCTAACATATCATCCTAGAAACTTTTTGTCAGTGTGTGTCTAGGGAGGTGCTCTTTGGTATGTGTGTGAAGGTTTAGTTTTGAATGTCTTAAAACAAACAATTGACATAGATAGATCTTGGTGATGGCGTTTGAGATATAAACGTAGAGGCTATTATAGTTGTCAATTCAAGAAGTAGTGATGGCCTCTTCCTGGACCAGTTTTGTAAAGCTGAAGAAAGTAACAGACCCCAAAAGTACATAGGATATGAAATTCATGGAAATAGGTTACCTAAGGGAGAGAGAAATCGAGGTGACCCAATTTTCTGATAGGAAATAAGACATGTGGGGAAAACACAGGGCTGTGAAAAAAGTAATGAGTTCAGTTTGGGGCAGTTTGTACTCAGAGGCATTGTGGGACATCCAGGTATAACTATTAAGCCAACTTGAAATTTGAGTCTAAGTGTCATTGCTAAAGACATGATTTGTGAAATTCATCAATAACAGGTACAGCTAAAAACCAAGAGAGTGGATGAGGTTGCCCACAGAGACTGAAAGTAAAGACTGTGCTAATGTAAGGAGCCTTGGGGAACATAGATGCTTGAAGTAATTTTCAGTTCTTTTATGTCAGGTGCCAATTGTTTATGGTGCCTGGCTTTAAATCACACCTTTTTACTTGAGCACACCTATGCCTTCCTAATTAAAACAAAACAGAAACAAAAATACTTCCTCAATATATCTTCTCAAGTTTTACCCTATTTATTTCCTTTCCTTAATCTAAACTAATAAGGAAATCTAATCATTTCCAGAATTAATTGCAACATATATTGTCTGTACTTTTTCATCATAAAATCCTTGCCCCGGTTTTGTGTGTGTGGGTACTGTGTGGAAATGATGTTCGTGGAGTTCACAACGTGAAATTTCCAGGCTCCAAATTAATGACCTTCATTCTCAATCCTCATCTTCCCTGATCTCTCTGAAGCAAATGCTCTGTTGTTCACCAGACTCATTCTAGAAAGTCTGCCTTTCTACAGTTCTATTATTTATCACCCTTGGTCGTATTCTAATCTCCACAATAAGGATCTACATGACTGTTTTTCCCCATTTAAAACATGAACTTCCATTGTCACTATTTTTTCCCATTTTTATTTCCCTTCGGCCCTTTGACATGGAAAATCTTTAAAGTATCTTCAGTAGTGGGAATTGCATTTTGGTAGAATAATAGATACCCCTAGTTGAACCAGCAGAAACAAATCAGGAAAATGTATCTAACTTTACTTGGTAGGAAGTGCAGAGGTAGGATGTGTTTCAGGATGTATTGTTATTAGAAATCAAAAATATCATAATGAACTCGGCGTCTTTCTTTGGTCTGCCATAATCCCTGCAGTTTCATCACTGGGGGCTGGTAGTAATTTGGTTGTGGCAATTCCAGGCATTATATCCAGAAAAGAGATTTTATTCCTAGGTTTTCTCTTAAAAGAGGGGATATATTTTTTTCTTTTCCAGACTTCTCTCAGCAGACGTTATATCGTGTCTTACTGAGTAGAATCAAGTCACGTGCTCATTGCTTAGCCATTGACCGTCCTGAAACAATCACTCCTCCATCCCTGAAACTGTGGTGCAGTCAGCTTCCTCTAAAGGCTGTGTTCACAAGGGGGGGGGGGGGTTGGAGGATGGATTATGGATACTTAAGGTTGTTTCAGAAAAGATGAGGATGAGTGCTGGTATTGCAATCAACATTGTTCATTATAGTCCATTCTTAACTGTCCAATATTACCAACAATTTCCAGTTTTTAATGTCTTTTAGTTGAAGCTCCATATTTCTAGTATTATATTTCTGAATACAGTCAATTTCATTTCAAAACTAAGAAAGTTGATTACTATTATCCAAAACCGAAGCCATCATCTTCCCTACAAAATCAGCTCCCCTGAGCTACTATTCTCCATTAACAAATGCTCCTTTCTTCCTTGCCTAGAACCATAGAAACTTTCCTGACTTAACCACCCTCACATTTGCTCTGTTGATTCTTCCCTTTGTATTTATTGGTCAATATGCATATTTTCCACACTGTTTTAGGGCTCCAGTAATTCTCACGTGTATTACCAAGGTATTACTAATTGTTGTTTTGGTTTTTGTTTGGTTTTCATTGGTCTTGGTTGTTTTGTTCTGTTTTGTTTTTGTGCCTCATGTCTACCCACCCTTACCCTATGAAGAACTGCAAAATTAATTTCCCTAATGTGTTCTTCTAGTCTGCTTCCTTAAGTCCTCAGAGTTTTTCAGAGAATACCAAATTCCTCAAGCAGGTATTCAAAACTCTAGTCTCAGTTACCTTCTGTTCGTATTGCTGCTACAAATATCCTGTACTGACCTAATTGACCTAATACTTTTTTTTTAAGTTTATTCATTTATTTTGAGAGAGAGTGCGAGCAAGCAGGGAAGGGGCAGAGAGAGAGAAGGAGAGAGAGAATCTCAAGCAGACCCGCTGTTGTCAGTTCATAGCCCAACGCAGGACTTGATCTCAGGAACAGTGAGATCATGACCTGACCCGAAATTAAGAGTCAGATGCCTGACTGAGCCACCCAGGTGCCCCAGTACTGACCTAATACTTAAATGAAGCTGGAGGTTCCCGTGAGTTCAACAAGCTGGATGTACTAACTACATCAGAATTTGCTTAAAAGGTGCAAAACCATCTCATCATTGCCTGTTTCTCAGGCTTTTTTTCTGTTACCTTCTTTCTTAGGATGACTTCTGGGTATAAAAATACTACCATTTTCCCCCGCAGTGTTTGTCTCTATTACCACTTCTATGTGAAGCCTCAACTGAATATAATGGTAAAAATTTTCCCGGTGAATGCTTAGTGATATCTTTCTATGAGACTACAAATTTGACAACAAGGATGACTCATGTTCCTCCAAGTAAGCTCGACAGCCCTTCTCATGAGGCTGCAGTTAGCAAATATTAGCAACAATCTTTCATGGAATTATGAGAAACATTGGATGTAAAATTAGTTGTTTGGGACAATGAAACAAAAAGCTCAGCCTTAGCTCTAAGCAGTTAGATATAAATAGTCATGTATAATGATTTTGCTCTTGAAAACTTCAAGGTCTTCAGAAGTTCAATATCCATAACTTTGGTTTGGGATAAATCAATCAACTTTCTTAGTTTTAAAAATAAACTTGACTGTCAAACTGCTGGGGCATACTGAATTTCCCTTGCATAGTCTTGTCAAACTATTGGGGTTTTTTTGTTTGTTTGTTTTTATTTTTCACAAACAGGAAAAACAAGAAAAGATAAAAACAAACCCTGTTGAATCAGAACTTGTAGGAATGCACTTCTTTTCAGCATGTTGTTTTTACTTTCCAAATAGATTATGGTTATTTTTTCAAAGAGGGAGACTAATAACCTATAGAAAGTGATAAATGTTTCAATCACAGTAACAATTCTAGGCCAAATTAGTTTATCATATATAAACATTAAAAATGATATATGAGAAAGGTGACTGAAATTTATGAAGGCAGATTATGTGTTAGATATGTTTTTCATAATATCTCAGCCCTGAAGGTAGGTGATATAAATCTAATTAATAGAGTTAGAACCATAATTCAGAGACATTAAATAATTTCTCCAAGGTAATATAATCAGCAAAGGGTACAACTCTGATTTAAACACAAATCAATCTGATTACTGAGCCCATGCTCTTTCAACTCTCCCGTAATTATAAAGATAAATATATTAAACAATCAAATATAATTCACAATAATACTCAAATACCATTTTTATTTTAATAACAATTTACCTTTTTGTCAATTTGTCTTATACAGAGTAAATTAGTCCATTGACACGCCTTGCTTTATTCCATCATATTGTTGTATGTGGATGAAAAAAATTCAAATTGATTAACATTTTAGCCATTTTTTCTATTTAATAGAAAAATATATTGGGACATTGTGTCAGTCCAAGTATCTTAGGTTATCTCCATTTAAATATATTACCTATGTTCATTATTAATGACAGCGTTTTGTTTTGTCTTCTGAAATGGAGTATATGGATATGTATAAAAATAATTATGGTATAGGCAACCTAGGGGAAAGAAAATCAGAGATTATACTTTGAGTCTTAGTTTCTATAGACCTTCTATTCAGGAATAATAAATTATAGAGCAAAAATATGCCATAGCTAGAGGAACAGTTCTTTTAAAAAGAAATATGAAATATTTGCAGAGTAAATGCAATCCCATATATTTCTCATATAGTACACCATTTCCAAATTTCCACATATGCTTGCCAAGAACAATGATAATTAATGTTTCATTGAATTCTTTTAGAAATGTTGAATTCCAGGACTGGTTTGGACCATATTTAAACATATATATGCTAGACTAAATTCCAGAGCAAGAGAGAACATTTTATATTTTTGGTTATTTGTGTTAAAAAAGAAAACCCTCAAGTGGAATAGAGATGCAAAATATATTTGATTAAAAAAAATTCACATCATGTTTGCCAGCTGCTCCTTCAGTATTAAAAACAAATGGATATTTTTTCATAGTCCCTCATAACTAGGTAACATTGAACTTTTGGTCTACTCATATTTTACAAATATTGTTCGTTTGCCATGCTTTTACCTTAATAGATGTCAATAGCAGGTACAATGTAGTTTGTAGGATATACTTATGGATATATATATATATATATATATCCATATACATAAATATCTATATCTATATCTATCTATCTATCTATCTATTCAGTTAAGGTGATAATATAAAACATCAAAATAGTTTACAGAAGACATTTAAACTTAGTTGACTTCTCCCCACCCCCAACTTAGTCATTCCCCATTGCCAGATGTCATTTAGTTATCCCAAGCAATAGAAAAAGATTTATGCATTGACAAGTGGAGAGATGAAACACTGGTTAAAAGAGTCCTGCAAATGATACTTCTGATCCCAGCAGGAGTTATAGGTTTACATTAAAAAAAAAAAAAGCAAAGTTTTCCCTGTTAATAACTGTAAATTATATGCTATAGTGTTTTATTCCTTTTTTCTTTTTTCCACTGACTAACTATACCTCACTTTAGGGATTAAATCCCTCAAGTACATGACTGAGACAGATATAATACACTTAATATTTGAGAGACTCTGGAGGTTTTCTTTGAAAAGAAAGGATTTACAAAATTGAAAGCTACATACAATTCACACCCATACCATGCCCTTCTCCCCAACTCAAATTTACACTTTCTTTTAAAATAAAAGTTCTCAAAAGTATGCCTGGCTTAGGGCAGCCTTTAATTGTTAGAACACTCCTCTCTTCTCTTAGTTTCTGTGTAGATAAGAATTATAGCTTAAACTGTGAAGTGTATGCATGTGTTTATTAGAAAGCTATACTCACAAAGGAAGTTGGATATCAATTGTCAATTTCTTGCAAAAATGTAAACTTTAAATTATTATTTTAGATAAATAGGAACAATTTAGGGAGTTGCGTAGGTGTCTAAATACTCTAAGACACCAACTTCATTTCATGAATTTGGTTTAAACACCAAATTTAGTCAATTAATAGGGAAGTTTGTGGGTAAAAATATACTCAATACTAAGAAAATAAGATTTGACAATAATTCAGTTGCTATTGCTAAATATGTTTCTTTTGGAAAATTATTTTTAAAAGGTATAATTCTATTTGTTTTCCTTCTGTTTGCTTGATGGTATTTCGTAGCTAAAAGACTACTAACTTCTCCAAAATTCTAATTCTTACAAAACCTTGTATGTTGATCAATAAATTCAAATAAAGTAACTTATAAAATGTTCAAGAAAACCAGATTTGAAATTATAGTTTGTAGTGAGTTTATTTGAAGTAGACGAAAATAGGATGAACTTCTTTCTTTCTTTTTTTTTTCTTTTTCTTTTTGCAGTAGCAAAAGCACATGATATGGGCAACTCATGGTCTTACACTGTAGAGTTGAAATACCTGTTTCTTTTCCATATTCTAAATATACTAGAAATTTGAGTGGGGGAAATATCCCATAAAACAAAAGAATGTTCAACCTTCTTAATTAGAGTGCTTATAAATAATATGAATTATAGCCATTTGCTTTGCAAGTTGATCCTTACAATTTGATGGAGAATGACACTAGAAAATGACAAACAATATTTTCAACTTTTCTTTTAATCTTTTGAATTCATGTCTCTCCACACAAAAGTAATCTCTTTAATTCACATTTAGACCCTGGACTTAATAACAGTGTGAAGTCCTTTAAGCTCTTACTCAAAAGTTTTGGAAACATACCTTGGAATTTGTTTTGCTTATTAAAAAGTCAGTGTCACCAGATAATATTTGCTGAAATCACTCTTCTCTGCACTGATCAAATAGAGAATAATTTTATGTATTTATTTTTGTGGTTAATATTATTTCCTTGCTACATTCACTCTAAATAATAAGAGAGGCTATATAATTGATAAATTTATTTACAATTGTATGTATAGTGAATCCTGAAATTTTTTGCTCAGTTTAAAATTTCCTGTTTAAATAGCATCAACTCTGTTTAAGTAAAGCAAAACTTTTTGAAAGACTAATGTATTGTCAGCATTTAATATTCTTAGACCATCTTTCAAAGTGTGAATATCCGTTTTAAAATGTCCCTTACTTGTTAACGGCCAGTAGAGCTGGAGGTTTCAAAACCCAGCAGAACTGATAAGAGATCTCAATTCTGCACTAAAATTGAGGTTTTACTGTAGGGAAAGCATTTTTTTACGTTTATTTATTTGGGGGGGGGGCAGGGACAGAGAGAGAGAGAGGGAGAGAGGGAATCCCAAGCAGGTTCCATGCTGTCTGCTCAGAGCTCAATGTGGGGCTCAGTCCCACCTGTGAGATCATGACCTGACCTGAAATCAAAAGTCAGATGCTTAACTGACTGAGCTACCCAGGCACCCCAAGGGAAAGCATGTTTTTAAACTTCAGTCAGTAACTTGAGTTGAACTGGATTGTTTTATTGCCTGAACTATTAATACGGCATGGGGTACCAAGATGATGATAGGAAAGGGGAGAGTTGTCACTATTTTATTTTTATAATTTATATTTACAAGACATTTTCCCAGAGAAATTTACTTAAACCAGTTCTTCAAACCCAGTAGAGTTGTTTAGTAGTTCAAATACATAATTAGAGAAACATAATCGTGAACTTGCCTTATAATCTTCTAATGTCATTATTATGGGGAAGAAATGCTTTCTGTGATTCAAATGATTCAAACAATTAAGCTATAAAAGAATGTCTAGATCATAAATTTAACAAAGAATTCCATTACATAGCAAATGTTTATCTAAAAGAACTTTTATGAAATATTCAGATATTAGGAAATTCTTATATATAGCCTATGCCTTTTAAATTAGGTTTGGGTATACTTTATATTAAGAAAGAAATATATGGTAGCATATCATCACATATATGATTATAGATTTCATTATCAACAATATTTTTTTTAACATTTGACATTTTGATATTCTTGCTTCACCCATGTCTTTTATACTAGAGCCACAAAAGTGAGATGTCTGCCCTTAGTTGTTCTGTTTTATTGAGACTTTGCTTACATTACGGCATGGCAAACTATGGTCAGCAGGCTCAATTCTGGCTGCCACCTGTTTTTATAAATACAATTTCATTGAAGCACAGAGACCCATCAATTTATTTTCATATTTTTCATGGCTGCTTTCATACTACAATGTGGCTAATAAAGCCTAAGATATTTACTATCTGACTCTTTACAGAAAAACTTTATCCATCGCTACCATAAATAAAACTCATGATCTAATCCTCTAAGTATATTCTTAGATATATTCAATGTGAGCTTCTTGTCAATGCATGACATTCAAGCCCAGAGTCTTGCTGAGCACCCAAACAAAAATCTAATAGCAAATGTTGACCCATGATTTTGTTGTTCTACTATTTTTCTGCTTTTATAGAAATTCATTGGTAAAATAGTAGGGATATCCAGAGCAAATCAATCTATCCTATGGGAGGAAGTCTGAAAATATCCATAACTGGTACCAGTTACCACTTTCACCTTTCTCCCTTCCTCTTCTCAAGGTCACCGACTCTTCTGCTGCCATGGCCACCTTTTTGTTGCTTGTAGGCCTGTCTGTCCCTGGCTTTTGCCCTAGCAGTTGCTTCACATACTACCTTGGCTAACCTCCAAATGTTGAATAAATATCAAGTATAGTGGCCTTTAATACTACTATATGCAACTGCTGCAAAGAACTTCCTAATCCCCTTTATTCCACTTATTTTTTCCAGGGTAATTATCACTTTATGTCAACGTAATAATTTTAACCATTAGGTTTATTGTCTGTCTGTCTGACTAGAATGAAAGTTGAAACAGATATATTTGTTTTATCAATGATGCCAAGTAGCTAGAAAAATTCTTGGGGCATAATAGGTACTTAAGCAAATCTTGGATTTCAAGTGCAGAAGGTCCCTGACTTACGATGATTCAACTTACAATTCTTTAGCTTCATGATGGTTACACTGATATACATTTAGTAGAAACTGTACTTCAAGGTTTGAATTTTTATCTATTTCTAGGGTAGCGATATAGTACGATACTCTTTCATGATGTTGGACAGTGGTAGCAGTAAAGCCAGCTCTCGGTTAACTGGTTCATGAGGGTGAACCTCTGATACACTGACAGGAATTCTGTGCCCATACAACCACTGTGCTTTTCATTTTCAGTACAGTATTCAATGAATTGTATAACATGTTCAACACTTCATTATAAAGTAGGCTTTGTGTTAGATAATTCTTGCCCAGTTAGAGGCTAGTGTAAGTGTTCTGAGCATGTTTGAGGCATGGTACTACGATGGTTTGTAGTTTAGGTGTATTAAATGCATTTAGACTTATATGATATTTTCAACTGATAATGGGTTAATTGGGATGTAACTCAATCATAAGTTGAGGAAGTTCTGTACTGGAATTAATAAAATTCTGTTTTCTATGTGGACTTAGAAAATACTGTTTCTGATCACTTTGTATGTATAAGATTGACTTAAAGCTCCAAGAAACAAGGAAATAACATCTTTCAGATTGCTGCTGCAGGCACTATTGACAGAATATAATATTACTTTTTTCTTTGCCCTTTTGTTTTGCACGCAGTCAAAATCTCCCTCTGTGCTGACTTCCACACCGGGCTGATTTAGGAAGGGCTGCTGTTTCCCATTGTTCCCTGTTAGGACTCTATGGGCCTCCACAGCAATTCCACTGAAATCTTTGAGGCTGTCCTTCTGTTGCTGAGTACATAGCAGCTGCTTACGTGTCCTGCTGTCATCCATTCTTTACACATTTCTTTCTGTGGAGTTTTACTCCAACAAAGGACATCGGCTTGCTGGTTGAGTGTGCTCTTCTTCTCAACATGCCATTTAATTTCCAGTAAGGTTTGCTAGTGGATGATGAGCTAGCACATGAAGCCAGTTATGGTGTTTGTTTTCAGACTCAGTCTTCAAAAGGCTATAAGGACACTCCTGTGTGAAACTCTGCTAATGATGGCTTTACATTTCATCATTTTAGAATTATTTGATTTTATTATTTTAGCATTTGCATCCTCTTTCCCCTTGATGTGTTTAGAAATGTAATTCATCGCTTAGGCTATGTTTACACGTGCAGTGTTTTCTATCATAATGCTGCCTCTTGCTTTGTTTTTTTTTGTATGTGCTGCTCCTTTTAATACTTCAACATTCAGTTAAAAGTAATCTGCACAGAGAGCTGTGTCCTGACCACTGGATTGAAAATACAGCTATTTGTTCTGCTGCATGACCACTGCCTACATAGAATTATTATTTTATATGTAGTTTTAAATTGTGTGGATCATTTCTTTCCCACTAACCTGCATGTGCGTAGCCCAGGATTTGTATATGATAATGATAAAAATAAATATTTTTTTAAATAAATGGATGTTTGACAAAATTAATTTACACATGCTATTTGAGAAAATTTATACACCCAGGAAATAATTATTTAACCTACAGGCATAAGGTATTGATTTATTCATAACTCTGGTATATTATATTTACATTGTTCCTTGAAAATCATTTTCAGTCATTTTATATTTTTAAGTTGTTATTTAGAGAGTTGTATGACCTCTAACTTTCAAACATACAGACACTGACATATACATAGACACACATTTATTATAACATTGTCTATAATATTTAATATTATAGATAGCATTATTTTAGCTATAGTATAATAGATATATTATAGTATTGTCTTTAATATCACTATTGATATTATTTGTTTACCTTATTGAATACCTTTATCCAGAGGTAAAACATAAAATATGCAGTGTTACAAAGTTACAATTTTAGTTTTCCACTGGAAAGAACTCAAGTAGTATTATAACTAGCCTCAGAAGAAATTGTCATATTTATATCTACTTAGCCTACCTAACTAGTAAGATCAACTCTGACTCTTCTCAGACCTCTGTGATCAGTATGTATAGTGACTGATACAAACAAAAATATCTCTGGGTATTTACCTGGTGAGAAGCTGAATTAATTCCTAGAGCTGCTGTAACTACAAATTGGGCAACTTAAAACAACAGAAAATATTCTCTCACCAGTTCTTGAGACTAGCAGTGTGAAATCAATGTATTGGCAGGGCCCTGCTCCCTCTGAAAATTCTAGGGAAGACTCTTTAATTGCCTCTTCCTAGCTTCAGGCATTTGCTTGCAATTTTTCGCATTCCTTAGCTTATAGCTGTGTCACTGCCAATTTCTGCCTTGGTCTTCACCTGGCCTTCTTCCCTGTGAGTGTTTCTTCTCGTAGGCAGGTTTTAAGGACATCACTCATTAGATTGGGCCCACCTTATCCAATATTAAGACAATCCCTCATCTTAACTAATTACATCTGCCTAGACCCTATTTCCAAAGAAGGTTACATTCTGAAGTTCCAGTATGTATTAATACTAATGGAAGGGGATGCTACTAATTTTGGGGGACTCAATGGTCTTTCCTGTGGCCCCCAAATTTACATCCATCCCACATGCAAAATACATTCACCCCATTCCAGTGTTCTCAAAAATCTTAGTTCATTCTAGCATCCGTTCTAAGTTGAAACCTCATTTAAATATCATAGACTCCAGAAATTTAACATTTCATTTAAACCAAATATGAGTGAGATTCTGGATATGATGTATCTAGAAGCAAAATCTTCTTCATCTGTGTACCTGTGAAACTAAAAAATAAGTCATCTGTTTCCAAAATACAATGGTGGGACTGGCATAGAATAGACATTCTCATTCTCATAGGGAGAAGATGGAAGGAATAAAGGGGTCATCTGTCCCAAGCAAGTTTGAATCCCAGCAGAGAAAATTCCATTATGTTTCAAGGCCTGAAAATACACCTTTGTGGCTTGATACACCATTCTCTATGCCCACAGATGTCAGCCCTGTTTTATGTTCCCTTCCTCATCAATTCCACATCAACCCTATCCCTTTCTCAATGAAATCCTACTTATCTTTTAGTCGTGGTTTATTTATTACTTAAATTTCTTTTTTTTAATTAATTTATTTTTTTTTAATTTTTTTTTCAACGTTTATTTATTTTTGGGACAGAGAGAGACAGAGCATGAACGGGCGAGGGGCAGAGAGAGAGGGAGACACAGAATTGGAAACATGCTCCAGGCTCTGAGCCATCAGCCCAGAGCCCGATGCGGGGCTCGAACTCACGGACCGCGAGATCGTGACCTGGCTGAAGTCGGACGCTTAACCGACTGTGCCACCCAGGCGCCCCACTTAAATTTCTTAAGTAGATGAGATCTCCTTCTCATAAATGTCCATATTAACACTTATCTGCACTGTATTAGTGAGGGTTCTCTGGAGAAGCAAAACCAATTTAAGAGACATATTCATTGCTTAAATCTTCTAGTTTATGCCTGTATTTATTTATTTATTTATTTATTTATTTATTTATTTATTTTAATGTTTATTTATTTTTGAGACAGAGAGAGACAGAGCATGAACAGGGGAGGGTCAGAGAGAGGGAGACACAGAATCTGAAGCAGGCTCCAGGCTCCGAGCTGTCAGCACAGAGCTCGACATGGGGCTCGAACTCACGGACTGTGAGATCATGACTTGAGCTGAGAAGTCCCACAATCTGTCATTTATAAACTGGAGACCCAGGAAAGCTGGTGGGATAAATTCCAGTCTGAGTCCAGAGGCCTGAAAACCAGGTGAGCCAGCTGTGTAAGATCTAGTCCAAGAACAAGAGAAGATCCATCTCTCAGTTCAAGCATCCAGGAAGATAGAGGGAATTCATTTGGCTCTTATGGGGCCCTCAGCGGGTTGGATGATGCCCACCCACACTGGGGAGGGCTCTCTGCCTTACTTAGTCCCCCAATCCAAAGGTTCATTTATCTCTTCTGGAAATACCCCCACAAACACCCCCAGAAACGATGTTTAACCAGATGTCTGACATCCCTTGGTCCATTCAAGTTGACACATAAAATTCATCGTCACATGCACCTTTGCTTACCAGTACTTATTACAATTAAGTGATTTCTGAAAAAATTTATTAATGTTTGTGTCTCCAAGTCGGATAAAAATGATGAGAGCAAAACCAATATAAGTCTTTTTGCTGTTAGATCCCTAATGCATATATCCATTTGTGGCATACTAAGATCTCAAGAAATACTTATTGAATTAATGAATAAAAGCAGAATTGGGGGGCGCCTGGGTGGCTCCATCGGTTAAGCGTGTGACTTCGGCTCAGGTCATGATCTCTTGGTTTGTGGGTTCGAGCCCCACGTCGGGCTCTGTGCTGACAGCGCAGAGCCTGGAGCCTGCTTCAGATTCTGTGTCTCCCTCTCTGTCTAGCCCTCCCCTGCTCACACTCTGTCTCTCTCAAAAATAAATAAAATGTTAAAAAAAAAAAAGCAGAATTGGAATTCTATCTTCAAAGAAGACAACATGACTTTCCCACCTTGGGAGTTAAGATAATGTCATGAACAAACTGCCTCATTCCATGTTAAAATTCCAAAGAGTCATTAAGAATACTGATTGAATGGAAACCAACTCTTAGGCTTTTGATAATTTCAAGATTTGGATGGAACTGAGGAATTCTAAATTATTAAAATATCTTTTAGAAATTGATTAAAATTTAAATTTTTTTCAGCATTAATAAGGAGACTGTTCTTTGCTTTATCTTAATTTTTGTTAGTATTATAATATTCTTAGAGTAGGTGCATCTCCAAAATTATAATTGTCATAAATGAAAAAGTGTAACAAAATTCTCTTTGTTTTTAAGTAACTTTTTATCTAAGGCTAAATTTCCCAAAACAGGTATTGTAGAGAACATTAATCCTTCAGAGTTACAGTTGGAAAAAAATGGGGAATCCCAGGCCAAATACTTTTGGGAAATACTGCATTCAGTATTCTCCCTCACACGTTCACTTTCATTAAGCACATCAATGTTACTCAGGTAACAACTCTGAGTGTTCTACAGAAAAGATATTTTATTTTCTGAAGAAAATACCCCTCTGAAGACTTTTATTTTAGTAATTTTTGTAAGCATCCTTGATGCACCATTATCTCATAAAATACATTTTGGGGAATGTATCAAGTAAAATGTGATATGGCTTTTATTATATAATCAATTCCTGTTCTCATTTAGGGTCAGTTAGGTAAAATGGTGCCCTTGCTTTTCAAGAAATAGCATCTGGTTTCTTGATATATCCCTTCATTTGCTGAAATTATTATTTAGGGGAAAGTATAGTAGAAAGAACTGCAGAGGTCAGGAATTAAGTAATATTTGCTGCTTTGGTCATGTGGACGTTATGAGACCTACCACACTCTAAAAGTCAGGTCCTAAGAGTGAGGACTCATTGGACAACTGGGTAACCTGTTTCTTGCACCCCTCTTCTCCATGTCAGAGTTCTTCTGCCTGAGGTGAATGTGGTAGCAGGAAGAAATTACTGTAAGGATACGTACCAGGATATATACCAGGCAGTTTTGTTTCTTGTGTCTACCTCAGGATTCAGGATTTGAGATGGAAGTTTGGGAAGTTGTTGTGACTCAGGAATTTTCTTTTTTCTTTTTTTCCCTGTGGCATATGTTTTATTATTTCTTCTCATTTATTATTTTATTGAAGCATCGTTGACATACAATATTATATTAGTTTCAGGTGTATAACACAGTGATTCAGTAATTCCATACATTACTCTGTGCTCACCACAGTAAGTATAGTCCTCAGATGTCACCAGAAAACATTATTCCAGTATTACTATATTCCCTATGCTATGCTTTTCATCCCTGTGAATTATTTACTTCATAGCTGGAAGTTTGTACCTCTTACTCCCTTTCACCTATTTTGGTCGTCTTCCACTGCTCTGGCAACCACCAGTTTGTTCTCTGTATGATTCTGTTTCTCATTTTTTTGTTTGCTTGTTTGTTTTGTTTTTAGATTCTACCTATAAGTGAATCATATGGTATTTGTCTTCTATGGCTGACTTACTTCACTCAGCATACTACTCTCTAGGTCATCCATGTTGTGGCAGTTGGCAAGAGCTCATTCTTTTTAGTGGCTGAGTAATATTTCTCTCTGTGTCACATCTTCTTTATTTTATTATTATTATTATCATTTTTTCCCCAAGTTAGTTAACATACAGTGTAGTCTTAGCTTCAGGAGTGGAACCCAGTGATTCATTTCTTACATATGACACACAGTACTCATCTCAACAAGTGCCCTCCCCAGTACCCGTCATCCATTTAGCCTACCTCGTCACCCCCACCCCACCCCTATCAACCCTCAGTTTGTTCTCTGTATTTAAGAGTCTTTTATGGTTTGATTCAGAATTTTCTAATATGATGAACACTGGCAGAAGATACCTAAACACACTTAAATTCCTAGGTTCGCCCTCGGCCCCATCTCTTGGATACCTTTAATCCCAATGTATTAAAGGTACATTCTCCAGACGTGCACAGTGCTACAAAGAAAGGCACTCTAAGGTCATTTAACAACACTGAAAACAATATAAAGTGTGGACTCATTTAATATCCAAAAAACTATGAAATCGACTTTATTAGTAATACCACTTTACAGAAGAGTCAACTAAACCTAGAGTTTAAATCACTGGTCCTAGGTCACAGTTACGAAGTGAAACAGATGGGATTTGAACCCAGGTCAACTGGCTCCTTGGAGCTACTCCTAATTGCTGCATCATATAATCCTAATGTTCATTGGAAAATGTTGCTTTGTTGAAGCCAGCTTAGTTCACATCTAGTATAATCTGAATATATCTCCATATTAGCACAATGTTAAAGATTTTTGTTTCATGTTTTAGGTGTGCTGATATTCAGTTGAGGATTTAAATTCAATTGTAGCATAACGTATAAATCAATGAACTTCAATTACTTTTATAGATTTTGATAAAAGACTCTCAATTTTTACATGTAAATATTTATAAAATTCTCTTAATTTTCTTCCAATCATGAGGATATAACTTTTCTTAAGCAATTAACATATTCAGTCATTATGAGTGACTCAAATGTTCTCTTTATGTTTTTTTACACTTTAGATTTCTTTATATTTTATGTGTTCTCTCCTGATTGCTATAATTATTGTTCTATCACTGTTATACTTGTAAAAGAAATTGGTTTTATTAAAAGGTACATCATTAAAAATAAATAAACTCAAAAACAGGAGTAGACTAGAAGAAAATTTAACAATGAAAAAATTTGGTCATTTACCACATATGAAATAATATTTCAAATATATATTTACCAAATATAAATCATATTTTCAAAACTTGCTTTAATATGTTCTAACACATTTTTCTTCAGAAAGAGAGGTTTACTTACGTAGCCTTGAAAGGGCTAAGACCTTTGGAAGGCATTTTAAACCGTTTTAAATGCTTCAAAACAGCATTTCATTAAAAAAATGAAACTCTGTAATGTCTCCTACCATTTCTTCTCATCTTCTGCCTGGGTTTGTTTTTTTGTCAGAGAATGTAAGGATATTTGCAGTGTATAAGCAAACAGGATGAAGAGAAATCAGATTCTTTCTAAGACATAGGTAGGAATCAAATGGAATAACACACGGAGCAGAAGGTGAGTGGTAACTAAACAGGGCAGTGCATGAAGTTAGCTTATTTTACGAAATGTTATTTTTGTAAAAGTTATAGTAGATAATGGCAAAACCTTCAAGCAATTTAAGACGATGAGCATCATTGTAATTTTCTTTGTAACTCCATTAAAAGAAGATGTCTGTGTACTTGAATTGGAAGTGAATGAGGGTTGACTCAAAGCATATAATTAATTATCCTTGGTTATTTTACACTGTGGCTAATTCAGATGTTACTCTCTCGGGCAGAGAGGGAGAAAGTTGATTTATTCAGTCTGGAATCCTGTTCTCATTTCAAAGGAAAGGCTTGGGCACCACTGACTGACACATGCAAGTCACAGCCCTGCTGTTCTCCCTGCTAGCCAGGAAGCAGACGAGCAAAGAAAGGATGTTTCTAAATGAAGCATTAAAAGTCCTTCATGTTGGAGGAAGGTATATTAAAAGAAAAGACTTCATAAGGAGATACTGCTTTTTAGTCAATAAAGTTTTTAAAAATAAGTTCATGAAGGCTGTCCTGGTATGTTCACACAACACAGAATCAATCATTGTTTGATTTCTACTTGAGCTTTGACTTACATTTTAATTAATGTTTTTGAAAACGTCAAAATAAATAATAATAATTAAAAGCTGAGAGTAAATGGGAACCAAGCACAGACTTAAAATTTTATACTATAATGGCTACAATGCTAACAGTTTCTGAGATGATCCTGAGTTTAAGTTTGAGAAAAGGACAACAGACAAACTGATAGGATTTTATTTTAAAACAGTGTGATTCCATTAGGCTACAAGTATATTTTGTTGGTAATTTTAACTGGTTGGAAGCTCTCTCTGTTACTGGTCTCATTTCGCATCGGCCTCCAACAAAGTTTCTGCCAAATGTTTATGATAATGAAGTTCCTAATAGCTAGGATGTGCTTGCTGATGTAGTTCAGAAAAATTATGAAGTTAATTATTTGTGGTAGGCTAATGTAACCTTGTCCATTTTTCCTAGGATGCACTTAAATGCCAAAAGAAACAAGTCACTTGCCCAAGGCCACACAAGTCAGTAACATGGGGTGGTGTTCAAACACCCTCTCAAGAGGGATTAAAATTCACAACTTCTGACACCTAGTCTATGAGGCCACACCAATTTAAAACTGCCCCCATTAGATTAACTTTCTTCTTTCTGAAAACACATGTTTCCTAATGCTGTTGCTGCTGAAAGATATGTCTGTTCATGTGGCTAATCTTCACTGCTTAGGAAGAAATAATAAGAAAGGATCACCCATCTCCAAGTTCACTGCATTCTCAAAACTTTAAAGGGATATTTCGACTTTCTAAAATCTCCAAATTTGATTTTTTAACATGTGTGGTTTAGCATGTCTCTGTTTTTTTTTATTATTTTTAAGCCGCCAAATCTTATTACATAATCTATATGCTTGAAAGTGAGGAAATTGAATGTATTTTCAAGATAGCAGACAATTAGACAATTATAAATTATATTGATGACACATTAAAAGAGAAGGCCTAACTGTGCTGACTTTTCAAGAAAAAAATTTTCGTCTATAACTTTAGCACTTTAGCTATAGCAGTAAATCAGCTGAGATTGAAAATTTACAGTGTTCTTTGAGGAAGGTGAAATTTATTATTAGCTTTTATATACTCCATTATTTTCACAAAGTGCTATAAAATAATTTTACAAGTTATTCTTTTCAACCTTCCTGTGTTGTGGTAAATGATATAATTTTTCTTATTTACAAGTTAGGGAAAAAAAAAGAAAAACTTGAGGTCAAAGCAAGGTTTTTTGTATCTTGTATACAGGGACGCAGGATAAACCTATATTACTTAGAATTGAAAAAATGATAGTTTCATGGCATGACTGTTTCTAGTGTCCAACTCTTTAAAACGTCACAATCTAATTCAAATATTATTTTGTAACACTACTGTCCAATAATGTCTTTTTTATGTATTTAGCGTTTATTGTATGCGAGATGCAGTTTAATGTGATAACTATTTAATATTCACAACAATCCCATGAGGAAGATTTATTTTATATATTTTACAGAGAATGAGGTACAGAGAATTTAAATGACCTTCCCACAACCAAGAAGGAGTTTAGAGAAGTAGTTCTAAAAATGTGGACCCCAGACCAGCAGCATCAGCACCACTGGGGAGCATAAGTGTAAATATGATACTGTAAGTCAAGTATACTTCAAATAAAATTTTTTAAAAAATTAAAAAAGAAAGAAATGTAAATTCTCTGGTCCCACTCAAGACCAACTGAATTAGAGGGGCGCCTGGGTGGCTCAGTTGGTTGAGCATCCAACTTCGGCTCGGGTTATGATCTCATGGCTTGTGAGTTCGAGCCCCGCGTCGGGCTCTGTGCTGACAGCTCAGAGCCTGGAGCCTCTTCAGTCTGTGTCTTTCTCTCTCTCTCTCTGCCCCTCCCCCACTCACACTCTGTCTCTGTCTCTCAAAAATAAATAAACATTAAAAAAATTTTTTAAAGACCATCTGAATTAGAAACTGTGTATAGGGCCCAGCAATATGTGTTAAACAGGTGAATATGATGCGTGCTGTAGTCTGAGAACCACTGGTTTAGAACATAGATTCTAGAGATAAACTGCCTGGCTTTGAATGACAAGATTCTCAGTTATGAGCTATGGGATTTCACATCACTGGTTTCTCAGTGCCTGAGTTGAGGCAGCTTTAGATTGTGAGTGATAATAATGGTACCTCTTTGACGAGGGTGTCAGGAGCACTAAAAGTGTGTATAGAGAAGACCTCAGACAGCCAGCATATCTTCTGTGAGTGCCGATTGCAACTCAGTTTTATTATCCATGGGACTGGAATTAAATATTATATAAGGATCCATTAATATTGTATATTAAATCATTCTTCATAGTATTCAACAGTAAACGGTTATTAATGTGAGATCTCATATTGTCATTATTATTGTTGCTGTTAGTACTATTATTAATCATTATCCTTGCTAGTCATTATTTGACTTGGAGAAGACAGAGTTATTGGTTTGCCTTTGACCTTAGACTCTGGAATCCTTTTCCACCGTCCTTTTGACAGGACTCCTGTCCACTGCCTTCTCGTTTGTGCCTGTCTGTCTTTGGCCAGCTGTTGGTCCACCTGTTCTTTATGACTAACAGTGTTAGCCATGTGGACAGCTTCTCCTGATGTACAGCGAACCTGACCTTCACTACTGTCTTATTTCTATAAGAGACACGATAGTGTGTTGAATTTTGTAGCTCGAGTATGAATTCAGTCTACCGTAACCATTTTAAATGTGTGCCCCTCTTTTCAATGTCTTTCCTTTTAGTGGAAGTTAATAAAAGTTATACTTATGGATTTGTACTTTATCAGATTTTGTCTGTGCCTCACGGTTATAACTTTCTGAATAAATTCAATGTCAACTTTCAAACATTATTCCCTACAAAATTTCCCTTGTATGTCATTGTTCTTCTCCCATTTCTTTCTGATAAAAAAAATGTGCTTAGATTTAAGAAAAAAACAAGCAAACAAAAAACTATGCTCCTTCACCAAATATTTCTCAAGTTGCAGCAATAATGCTTTAAAAAAACAAGAAGGAAAATTAATATGAAAAGATTAATGCCCTCCCTTTTACAAAGTTGTAACTTTTGTGTACACAAAATATAGATTTTTCTCACCACATATTATCTCCATATTGACATTATTATATTCTCCGCTTCAGCACTGAGACAAGAAAAATCTGTTTGTTTTTTATTGGCCAGGGACCATGAAACCCAATAATATTGAGGAAGGAGCATTTTCCAAAGTCACTCTATCACCTTTTGTATCTCCTGCAAGACACAAGTTAAGAAAAGAAACAAACAACAATAAGGAGAGCCCTTAGAAATAGCAATCTAGGATACTGTTTTTAAAAATCCAAAATAAGTTTATTTTTCTGAAGGATACAGTGAAGTTGGATATATTTTTGAATAATGTGCATAGTAAAATTTTACTTTTCTAGGGTTAAAATTCCAAAAGTTCAGATTTTTCATGGGGAAGCTAAGTGACATTCTTTGGTCACTTGGGTTTCTTTGGTCTTCAGTGTCGTTGGACCTGATCACCTCTAAGATATTTTATTATTATTATTTTTAAGGATTATTTATTTAGTTTGAGAGAGAGAGAGAGAGAGAGAAAGCATGAACAGGGAAGGGGCAGAGAAAGAGGATCCCAAACTGGCTCCGCACTGTCAGTGCTGAGCCCTACGCGGGACTTGATCCCATGAACTTGAGATCAGGACCTGAGCTGAGATCAAGGATCAGATGCTTAAATGACTGAGCAACCCAATTGGCCCACCTCTAAGATACTTTAGATCTTGATTTATATTCAAGGAAGAGGAGGAAGAGGATCAAGAAAAAAAAAAAAGAAAAGAAAAGAAAAGAAGGAAGAAGAAACGACCAGAAATATAAGGAAAGAAAATGCTGTCAAACAAGTCAGTTTCTATTTACTATTACATCAGTACCATTACCAATTTTTGGCCATAATCTTAAAAAATAAAAATAAAATTTCTAATTATAATTTTTACTTAGATTTAAATAAAAATTTCTTAATACGTCATAGAATTTAGTCCTATGCCACACATCTGTGGTTATATTGACAGACTGCCATAAAATTATACCAGCATTTAAACTAAAACACTATATTTTACAAATAATGCAGTGTCTTTGAACTTTTACAAGTGTCAAAGAATTTTAATCCACTGATACTTGTTAGGAAGTAGAAAATAGGCTTATTCTGTGCCGGATTTTTAAGTATCCATGTGTACTTGAAATAAATGGAATCATATTTCTCAGTCTTCTAGATGTATGTCAGAATTGCTTGTTAAATACCTTAAAATCATTCCTACTTAGTGTAGCTGATCCTGGTACTTGATCCATATTTATATTTACTCTTTTTCTCTTTGTTTATATTCATAATCCATCATGTTTAAAAATAACCATGGAGCACATGGGATGTTGGAATATTATCAGGTGAATGAAAGGAATTACTTTTCACACCCTGGTAATAGAGTTTTTAAAGTAAACCTGTAAATCTGGGACATATTTAATGAATTAATATTCTCTGACAGTCAATATAAAAGGCTTAATAAATCACACATCTCTTGCTTAAAATAAATTCTGGCTTTAATATTCTTTACAAAATAATAATCTTCATCAATTTGGTATGTGTTTATTAATGGAAATGAATGTTTTTATCTATGGAAGGGGTTTATTAGGCCAGAAATAGATTTATCATTGGAAGATATATTTTCAGCTTATTCAAGTAATTTCTGTAAGTGCTATGAGCCAAAAGATTTTCTTACTCCACTCTTAGCTCTACCCATGTTCTCTTAAAGATTTTGCTTTGTCTTTCCAAGTCTCACTTTGCTGATGTGTTAACTGAAAATAGAAATGTTTGTAAATAGTTAACAGGGAGGTCCAAGTGAGATCAAGTCATAAAGGAACCTTAGAAGGCTGTGGGAATGTAGTTTTCTCTTTGCTGTTCATTTCTACATTTCTTCTGTTCATTTTATATCTTTCACTGCAAATATCTTAGATAAAATTTTATATTCATAGAATAGTAGCCAACTTCTTTTTTTTCACTTCCATCAGCTTTTTTTTTAATCTAACTTTAGAAGAGGGCTTTTAATATAATACATGTGAGTGAATGCTATTCAAGTGGAAATTAGAATGGCAAATATATGCTAAGAGTAAAATAATTGTAGCAGACATAGTTGCTTCTCATTTTTTGGGAAGTTATATTCTATAGTCACCAGAATACTGAATTGTTCCTCCTAGGGAAATGCAAGTGTACTTCCCGAGAGCAGCTGGTCACATGTTCAGCAACTGGTCAATACATAACCTTGTTTTATGTGTGTTTCTGTTTAATGATACGTTGTTCAATGTATACTGTTGATTCATTAACAGTAAACTTCAAGCTAACAGTACTTTAACTCGTACCTGAGGGAAGATTTTCTAACACGTGTATTTTTCTGTAAGGTGCATTGGAGCCTACTTGCATTTGGGAACACTAGACAACATTTAACACTATGCTTTGGGGCCATTTTAAACATTGACGTCATTAACAAAATATATAAAAAGTGTGAAAAATGTGGCACTAAATAGGCTGCAAAAAGGCCTTTTGTTTACAGAATGAGATCTGAATCAAAAACGCAAAATTTCTCCTTGTTTTTAAATGTGCATATTGGGCCAAAAATTTTCTACTATTCTGTGCATATCTTCAAGTGACCAAGAAAGAGCCATGGTATTGACTTTGGAGTCACAGATAAATTTTAGTGAATAGGCGAATTCACAAATACAGAATTCACCAATAATGAGGATCAACTTTGTTTGTTATTTCCCATTTGTTCGTTCCCACTTTGTCCAAGCCTCAAAATAGTTGGTTTTCTGCCCTTTATGACATGCTTTAAAATTATTTATCTTTTGAAAGCTTAAGAAAATAAATCATTCCATTTTTGTCACTCTAGTGCTCAACCATTTTTTTTTATTTTAGCATTCTTTAGTGCTTTATAAATATTGCAGATACTCAATATTTAGGTATTTAGAGAGGAGAAAAGTTAGGCACACCATTTAGGTAAAATCATCAGAATCTTTGTCTAATGATCTGTATTAAATTGTAACATTTTCTAATGATTAAGGAATGATATCTTAATCTGAGTGCCATAGATTTCTGTGAATTAATAGAGGACAGAAACACATTTCTGAAAGAGATGTCACTTGTGTCAGAATTAAAATGACTTATCTAGAGGTAAAAATCAGTATGGTTGATAGAGTATCATTTTGATATAGTGAATTGAATGCCTGCCTTGTACTTCTTGGTTTTTTGGACTTTTGAAGACTAACATTGATTTAGGATAGTAACCAGGGAAGGGGAAAAACCCTATTAACAGGAAAATTTAAAAACTGAAACTAATATTTAATCTGTGCCTAGCTACTTCTTCCAATATAATCATGAAATGAGGGTATTCATCTTTCCTGTACACATGTATCAATTGGATTTCATGCTCCCATTCCATAACTTGATATGTATGTCAGGCACTTCACATGTATATTTTTCCAATTCTCCTAACATTATGTTTGGTAGACAGCAATACTTTCAGAATTTTACCAATGATAAAACTAAAGTTTGTAGTGGCTGTGACTGGTTCAGGATGGAACAGCTAGTAGGTACTTTCATTAACATTGAAGATCAAGTCTGAGCAACTCCGAAGTCCATATGTTTTCCACCATACCTGGTTTCACATACATATCAACCCCAAACTCCAACTATTGCATAAGCTATGAATGAGACAGTCCTTGAGGGAACAATGCCAATTCTATAGGCTCCTTTCCCTGGAGATTTGTTTTCTTCAAAACCACTGATAGTTCTTAAATTCAAGAAGACATGACAGAAAAAAGAAAGACCCATTGGCAGGAACTGTGATTTTCTAAGGTGAAGCATCCTAATGATAGAGGAAACTAGATTTCTACCTGCAACTATTCTTTTCCTAAATTGTCACAGTCTACAATTAGGAAGATGTGAATTTGTAGTTGTACTAATAAAGTTATTTATTTAAGTTAATTTCTTTTGAGAGAGAGAGAATGTGTGCGTGTGCAGGCGGGGGAGGGGCAGAGAGAGGAGGAGAGAAAGAGAATCCCAAGCAAGCTCTGTGCTGTCATACGCAGGGCTTGATCTCACAAACCCTGAGATCATGACCTGAGCCAAAGTCGGGAGTCAGATAGACGTTTAACTGACTGAGCCACCCAGACATCCCTGTACTAATAAAGTTCTTAACGTATGAGTGGACCAAGCCCTCATGTGTAAAGAGTGAGTGTTGAGCCTGGGTGGCTCAGTTGGTTAAGTGTCTGATTTGATTTCATCTCAGGTCACAATCTCAGGGTTTGTGGGATTGAGCCCTGTGTTAGGCTCTGTGCTGACAGCACGGAGCCTGCTTGGGATTCTCTCTCTCCCACTCTCTCTCTGCCCTCCCCACCTCTCAAAAATAAATAAACTTTAAAAAACCCATCATTATCATTATTTAAAAAAAAAGCAAGAGTTGAATTCTTGTATCTCTTGGATGCTGAGAAGTTCAAATGAGATATTACAATCAAAAATGCTTTTCAAATGCATGTAACTCATTGACAGATATACTCATTCTCATCATGCTCCTCCATCTTGAATTTTCTCAGAATATGTTAAAATCCTTTAGTCTGTTCCACAATTGATAGCTGGCAGGGTGTAATTTATACTTTGTGTGATTTTATGTGGAGCTCTTACTATTTGGTTTAACTATTCTGTGTATCATGGAAAAAGTCTCAGTTTCTTTTATTCATTAAATAAATATTGTGGGGGTACAGACAGCAATAAACTTTGCTGAGAACTTGTACTATTAATAATGAGTAAAGCAAACATTTCCTTCAGTTAAAAGGAATACAGTGTAATGCAATGCATTACCTATTCAGCAGATAGACTTGACCAAGTTTTGGAAGGCTGCAGAAGGTGATGTCTGGGTTGGAACCCATGGGATGAGTAGCAGTCAGTGAGCATAGGACTGGGGAGCAAAAACAGACAGAAAAACCCTCCAAGAGGCCGCAAGGCAAGAGTGCACTCTCAGGAAATCACAAAAATGGAAGCCTGCATTTTTAAAATAGATGCTCTCAAGGATATGCATCTTCTATAAGTGTCCCTGCTCACAGATTGTACATAGGCAATTTATACTCCAGAACATATTCTGATTGATTTATCAATGTCACAGAATGCCATACATAAAAGTAGGTCAATCTTGTACAGAATGAGTGATAGTATGAAAAGGCTCCTAACACCTTCTCTTAATCCCCTCCGTCTCAGATAGGATGTCTATAGAGCAATGTGCTGTACAGAGTGAGGATGCTTCTGCCAAGTTGCTTAAATTATTGATTGAACCTGTCACTAGCAAATTCTTTAAACTGAATACGTTTTGATTGAGTAGGAAGGAATGTTTAAATGGATGCCTGGCTGTGAAGAGAATGGTTTTGCAAATTTCTCCACAGTGCTCCTAATTAAAGTTCTGATAATACAGTATTGTGAGATAACTTGTTCTCTTTTATTTTTAATATGGCGATTTAAAATGTGCATATAAATTAAAAACACGGGAGTCAAAAGCAGCAGAGATTGATAACAGTCCCTCTCTTACTTCTTAGATGTTATTTGGGGAAGAGAATATGAAATAGGTTTGACTGAGAGAGAAAGTTTTACCAGACTTTCTATATTCAGGGGAAAGATTTATGATTCTAATCTGAATAGGCCTCTCAGGAAGTCTAGATTCCCACAGAACACAGGAAATGATGTATTTTTCTATAGCACTAAAGGACACATTATGTATTAAAAAGGATATCTGAAAGTTAGTCTGTTTTGAAGCTATCCAGCTGCAGTCTTAACTTAAGTAGATCATAGCAACTTTCATACTTTCCAAAGCGATATTAAGGATCAGGTTAACTGTTTTCAACACGTAGATCCCTTTTAAGATGTCATCTTGTAAAGCTCATGATTAATTGCATGGATATCCATATGAAATAGCATTACCTATTCTATTCCCCGCCTCCCCAAGAAACAAGCTAAATGCATGTGGAGTATCAGAACTTCAGAAGCCAGGCGATCTCTCTGTTTGCCGCTGTATCACTGATTTTCAGGTCGAGGGAATAGTCTCATATCAAGGCTTACATTTTCTCTGAAAAGTGCCATTTTTTTTTTCTCCAAATGGATGACTCTCTTGCCTTCATGCAAATAATGATTGATGTGGTGGTAATAATAATAATAATAATAACAAAAGTAATAGTAAGTACATAATCTGATTCTAAATTTAAAGTGTGATTATAGGCACATTTCATGAAGTAATGGTATCTAAAATCCATGCATAACGTAACTGTACAAAAGCTAACTTTTGAATATATTTCTAGCCAACACTATGATGGATATTTCATATATTGACAGTTCTTTTTTATGTGGTCATAGTAGATGACTAGATTGACATTTGAAAACATTTTAAATCTCAACGGGCATAGAACTCTAAAGGACAAGACAAAAATAAATCGGCACATTAGTTGAGAACTAGGTGACAGTAGTAAAGTTGTTCTAGGCTTGTGAAAACAGGATGCCTTTAAATAAAGTATTGTGGGTTACGCATTTCAAGATATGTTGCTGGAGGATGTTCCTATAGGAATGGCACTCTGGAGAACTTTTATTTCATAGGTTTTTAGTTCAAACTCTAAGCTACCGATTTAATGGGAAAGTGATTTCGATGTATTCTATTTGTTGTCATAATATGATGCTCTAGAGTTTTGTCACATTCTCTCCAAACATTTACTGAAATTTTATTTTTCAGAAACTACTCATTTTCTCACTTATGAAAATTCCCTATGTGTTAGCTAATGCAATTTAAACCATTTATTCTTTTGTCACTTTTTAAAAAAAAATCTTTTACACAATGATTCTCCATAAGACTCTCCTTGAATGGCGAATATAGTTTCAGTGGGGTGTTTAACACTCTTACTTCTCACACTGCAATCAAGAGGTTAGCTACAGCTGCCTTTCCAAAAAGGTTCATGAGGTTGTCTCAAATAGATTTTATTTTTTTGACAAAGATCTTTGCTTTTACAAGCTTTATGATGGGTTTATACTTTTTTTTTTTACAAGATGCCTTTCTAAAACATGTATAATTCCCCAGCAGTCCTTTAAAATAGAGTCAAAATACTTTTCTGTTGGAGGAGTTTTACCCCAAAGGCTAGTATGTTATATATATTTCCTGCTTTACTTTTCATTTTAAAAGATTTATGCTTAATCCCAGGCATATTGGGACGTTATTCAGACAGGGTATCAAGTTTGCTCAGCCTCAGTGGCATGCTGGCGGCCTGCATCTTGCCACTAGCGTAGCTAGAAGCAGGCCTCTGCCCTGTAGGTGGTTAGAGCCCAAGAAGCTTGGCTCTATCAGGTGGGAAATCAACCCGTCAGGAAGAGTCATGGAAACATGATTAGTTTACCAACTTCATTGAATGAAAACGTTTGCAACACAGCCCTCCCTTTGCTCTCAGTATCTGCCATTGCTAAACAATCCCGTGTTTCATGGGCTGAGTGGAATGCCATGTGTACGCCCAGCAGGAGGACATTCCAGAAGGCTTGTGGGCTTCCTCTACTTTGTGATCTTGTGGACTTCATGTGCAAAGCCCTATTTTTGTGATTCCTTCTCCCCTCCCTTTCTCGATAACCCACAGCCACGAGTACACAAATTAAGAATAAAGTGAAAGGGATAGCTCTATTTTCAGATTTTGATAAATCTTATTAAAGATTTGTATGTATGAATTACCAGCTTCTTGGGTAGAGCATTCCTGATGAGTAGGCCTGTTGCCCCAGAGATTTGCCTTAATTTCCCAGAAGAAATGCTCTAAAATGAGTGCAAATTAGCTTCTAAAAAGAGGATAGATTTCATTACTTTAAGTGCCTAATGCTGGGGGAGGGGTGCAACAGAGCTCATATTTAAGTGTGTTTACCACTGCGTCCTTAACTTGAGGATTCTTAAATATGCATTTGACTTGCTTGGTGGTAGTTTAAACTGTGGAAAATTTGAACCAAATGTGTACATGGTGGGGTTTTTCCTAGGTTTTTAAATAGCAGACTATGTAGCATTTAAGTTCTGGGAGTAGTCTTTTATTTTAAATTTAAAATTGTTTTCACAAGTAAATAGCTATGGCAAAGAAACTACACTCTGTTTTCTTAGAGTTTTTTTTTTCTTTTCTTTTTTTATTAGCATGTGCACACACTCACAAAACCTCATTCAGGTAGGAGAAAATATATGAGTTTTAAAGAAAGAGTCTTTTCTTATTAATGAAATTTACACACTCTGTTTACCATTCTAGAAAGAGTTGGAGAAACTGTCAGTAACAAGCACTTACTCTACACTTAAATATTTATAGTTATTGAATGTTATATTCATATACCTCATGCTGCCCATGGCTAATTAATTTTTATATTTTCTTTTTTTAATGTGTAACTGTCTTTGGTTACTGACTTAGATGTGTATTAATAAATGTTCAAAATCAATGCTACTAAAATTTCAAAGAAATTACTTTTTTTTAAAGCCAATGAAGTGAACTAGTGTGTAAGCTGATTTTTAGATTTTTATTAATTGACTTTTTTCCTTTCCTTTCCTTTTTTTTTTCAACAACTAAATCTTCTTTCATAGACCATCTGTCACAATAATGAATCTTATAATACTTATAATATAATAGTACAGTCCTAAAGAGGGTAGGGCAGCTATGTTTTACATTTGACTACTGTGTCTTCTCATTAATTCTTGGTTATAGTCCTCTTTGCTCAGTAGCCAATGATCATCAAAGAAAAGAAAAATAAGAATAAATAATATTTGAACCCAATATTATCATGGACTGCATTGGGAAAAGCCCATCTTAGACTAAATATGATACAAAAAGAGGTAGTTACTTCAATAAGAAGAAATGATCTTTTTAAACATTGTTAAACCATTAGTATCTGACAATGTTCTTTTATCATACTAAGATGTGAACTGTCTTTTATTCATTACATAAACTCATAAATTGAGAAAATATATATATAATTAATGACTACAGTGTTTCAACATCCCTTGTTATGTGCCCCGTGTGTGTGTGTGTGTGTGTGTGTGTGTGTGTCTATGCACGCGTGTGTAGGGAAGCACAGAATACAATATTACATCAAAACTGCTAGATATAGAATTGATGTAATGGCATTTACTTCCTGAAAATATGAATGGATTTATTTAGCAATGCTCTAGTTTCACAATGACTTTTGAATACTGTTTTATAGGAAATACTGCTACTTCAGGTAGGAAACTAGATGGCTTTTTAAACAAGGACTTAAAGAATGAATGGTTAAAGATGGGTCTTCCTACAATTCTGTGATTCTGGTATAAAGACAGTATCTCTGAGTTAATGGCAATCAATAAAATGACTCTAGAGGACTAAAAAGAAAAACCAGAGTGGAGATGGAAAAGGGGAGGCACTGTCACCATGTTTATTCTGTTGTGCAGCATACACAAATCAAAGCTGAGTAGCAGTGTTAAAATTCTCATCTCCCAGTACCGAGTGAACTATTCTGCAGGGGATGCTTGTGTTTCAGAGGGCCAAGCATGGTGTAATTGGATTTCAGTGGAATCAAGCAAAACATCAGCACAGTTGTAAGACATGACTTTGGTGCATGAAGGCATCTGCATTGTATTTGTGCATGTCTTGCCTTTGTATACAGCTATGAAATATATGAAGGGCATGCTGCTTAGTGATAAGTATGACACAATCATATGTACCATATAAAGCATATGACTACTGTCCTCAGTATTGCTATCAAACTATGAAAAAGGTGGATTTTGAATTATTTTCCCAGAAGTGGGAACACCCATATCCTTGTGTTTAGACTTGTATATTTTATTTATAAGATTAGTTCATGAAAATAGATAAATAATAGATGCTATTTACTAAATATCCACCATGGCGTTCACATGCCTGTGAAGGTCCACTTACACAGTCTTTCACTCAACACAGGTTTAGTGAATATTTACTGTAGACTAGACATACATCTGGGGCAACACATAATGGTGAGTAAATATACACATTATATTGGCTTCTCTGGCATTTTAAATCTTTGAGAAAAAAACATATATGTAATCCAAATAATGATTTAATCAGAATTGTGATGATTGTTATAATAACGTCTTTTCAAAGTTCAATGAGAAGTGAAGTTTAAGCTGATACCCTATAAAAATTTACTGAACACCTACTACATGCCAGACACTCTAATAAGTGTTGAGGAAATAGCAGTGAACATTGATATTTATCCTCTAGTATGGAAATTATCTACTATTCTTATTGGTTAATCATAAGTCATAAGCACATTTTCTTGGGAGTTGATTTGTAAAAAGCATAGGTCATCTGCAGTGTACCTTTCATGCCAGGGTTTCTTCTGCCTTCTTTCTTGTTTGTCTTTCCTACCCCGTTCCCTTCCTATACAATGGGAAAGCGATGCTCCATTTATCCATACTCATGGGAATTGATAGATCATTACCTTTATGGAACATCATAATTTTATTTAATAAATACCATGCTTTCTCCCATGTTTTTATTTACTCTATTGAATTTTTGAAAGAACCATATCAATTATAAGTGCTAATACTAGGATTTAAATGTAACAAGTGAATACAGCTGGAAAATGAAGTGTGTTATTACAATACCCACCATGGGCAGCCAATATATTGTCTTTTCTCTATAGAGAAAAACAATTCTCTAGACCCAGCTGAATCTGTCATGACTTTTTAAAGACAGCAATATAAATTACTATGAGCCATGCTGATTCTTTTTATCATGTTAACTTACACATAAATTCTAGAAGCCATTGAAAAATTTTACCTTTATTTCTTGGAATTTAAGTTGTATTATCTTTGTATAATATTGGTTTAACAGTTGGCTGTTTCTGTACTTGATACAGGAATAGCATGCAAAAGAATTGTAGATCCAATCAATACAAATAACTATGTTTGGAATGCAAGTGTATGGAGTTTGCTTTCAGATGCAGTAACAAGGCATGAACAAGTCTTAACTAGTCATTATGGGTAATAGAATTTATTGTAGCAAAGTAAAATCAATAGCAAAAAAAAAATGTTTAAACTGGTGAGTAGTTATCAGCATTTCTGAAGGTTCAAGCCCTTGTTTACCTGAATCTTCATGAAATTCTATGTAGGCAGCTTCCTAAAGCAGAGGGAAAGCATTATTTTGCATTGTTACTGAAATTTATTCAATGGGGGATGGTTGTCTAAATATGACAGAGTAACAAAATGGTCCATATGTGCTTCTATGTTTCCACTCATCTTCTCCAGGTGCATACCAGTAATAATACTGGAGTGGGGGGGGGGGTGGGTGGGGGGGGGACCATTTTATTTTTACTTTGCAGGCAACGTCTGTGCTTTTTTTCAGATAGAAGAATACACAAGGAGTCCGAAAATATCAGGGCCTTTTTATGTAAATATACACTTCACAACACACTAAAATTAAGAAAAGTGTTTCTGAAATTTGGAATCAGTTTAAATTAATTCTTACATATAAGTAGAAATGAGGGTCTGGCAACATGTAAACTGGCATTGTTAGGAGAATGTATAATTTCTACTCTTAACTCTACCAATGACTTAAAAATCATTGATGATGTCAGTGAGTGGCTCCAGTGCCCCAACGGGTGTTTGTCAGTGAAGACATTTTGCATATGCAGAAATAAGAGCTTAATAAGAGCAGAGCGGAAGCAAGATAACTGAGTGACAAAAGAGCTCAAAAATAGCACACATTTCTATCCTTTTTTTCTGTATTCTGACACTTTACATATAAGTCTTGTACAGCATGGTGAAACAAAAAGACAATTTATATTCTATACACACATATTTGACACTTAACTGCTCCTGCAAACTTGAAAATTCTTCCTTCCCTTTACATAAATAAGAACTAGAATTGAACAAAGAAAATAATCATAATGGAACAAATGGAATATGTTTATTTTTAGTTATTTTTTTAATTAAAATGGCAGCTCCACAATGGTAAGATTTGCATTGAGAAAAATCCTAGGAACTTCATTGGACTTTTCTATCCATATATCATTGTTGACTTAAGCTTTTTTGTCATGTATCTTAGTGATATGATAACATAAATACAAGACATTTGTAAACACAAATGTATGCGTTTGTACTGACAAAGTATAAAATGCTAAAATTTTATTAACAAATGTTATTACCATTTAATTTATTATTAGTTTAATGTATTCATATTAAATTTATGATAATTTTTGTTACAGTTATTTTATTAACATATTGATTTAAATAATATATATGAAGAATTTCATACCCACATATGTAACAATGAATAATGCTAGATATCAAAATAATTCTAAAAATAAATTAAGTCAATTTGTATCCAAAGCCCAAGTGTTGTTGTTACAGGGTTATAATTCGAATTATATAATACCTATTTTCGCTTTTAAAAATCCATAGTCATTATCTGTAATAAACTACATATTTTGGTGAGTTTTTTTTTTAAGATTCAGGGAAAGTGAATGGAACTGTTAACAATGTGAAACCTTCCAAAAAATTAACCATTCCTAGTAACAGTAATGAGACCACTGATAAACTGAATCTAAAGGAATATTTATATTATATTGAAAAAATGTGATTTCAGTGAAATTTTTTCCCAGCATCCACTTCTTCTCAAATATGAAAACTTAGGGGCTTAATCTTACAGATAATTTTCATGTTATTGATGTAAAAATCTTGATAATGTGATTTCCCCTGATTACTTTCTTCAAGTAAAAAAATAGTTTCTTATTCCTTGCTAGCCAGATGATCTTTTAGAAACAACAGTGACGCTGGATTGTCACTCCCTCAACCCAAACCTTTGGTCATCTTTAACACTGCTTCCTTCTGCATCTAAAGTGAAATTCAACTTCTCACCATGGTTCAGAATGCCTGAAATGAACTGTCCACTCCCTCTTTCTCAGAACTTAGCTCCTACCTCTCTTTTCCTCCCTCACTTTACTTTAAACATTGCTTTTCGTGTTTTATTTATTTATTTTTAACAGAGAAGTAGAATAATCATTTAAAACTGTAGGTCATTTCCTGTCTCTTCTCTCTCTGTTCAGTCAATCATTGACAATTGTTAAGGTTGTTTCATCTGCTTAGAATATTATCTGCCTCCAGACTGTCTGCTAGTTGTCTGACTCTTGATACTTAAGGCTCAGAACAAATGTTGCTCCTCAGAGAAGCCTTCCTGGACACTACATTCATTTATTCTTTCTTTAAATCATTCATTCATTCATTCCATAAATTTTGGAAGAACATTGATATGTTAGACCATTGCCCCTGCAATTCCAATACACCAATGGAATGACATAGAAATAAATCTCTGCCTTTATGAACTACATACCCTAAGGGAGAAGAAATAGTACAATAAAATAAATAAATGTGTTTGAAGGTGGGGCGCCCGGGTGGCTCAGTCAGTTGACTGTCTGACTTTAGCTCAGATCATGATCTCACAGTTCGTGGGTTCGAGCCCCGTGTTGGGGTCTGTGCTGGCAGCTCGGAGCCTGGAGCCTGCTTCAGATTCTGTCTGTGTCTCCCCTGCTCGTTCTCTCTCTCTCTCCAAAATGCAAGAAACATTAAGGAGGGTCTCACCCGGAAGGTGACATTTAGATGAAGCCCTGAAGGAACTGAGGAAGCAACCATGTTGATAGCGGAAGAACATGCCAGACATTCACAGAAGGGCAAAGGCCGTAAGGGAGGAAACAGGAGGCCAGTTCACCAGGTGCAGAGTAGGGAGGGTGTGGAGGGCTGTAAGAAAAGTAACCTAGGTAAGTATGAGTAAAGCCTTGTATCCATGGTCTACTTCTGCTTTTATTCTGAGTGAATCAGAGCCATTGAAGCCTTTGAACAGAAGAGGCACATCATCCAATTTATGTTCACTCTGGCTGTTGTGTTGGAATTTAGCTGTGTGTGGGCAGAAGTAAACACAGAGCGACCAGTTAGGTTTCTAATAATACGATCAAGCGATCACGGAGTCTTGGAACATGGTGGCAGCAGTGTAGGTGGTGAGAACTGGTACAGTACGGGCTATATTTTTGAGTTGAAAGAATTTGCTGCTGCTTTGGAACTAAGATGACAGAAAAACAAGTTGTCAGGATGTCTCCAGGGTGTCTGGTCTTAGCAAGGGAAAATGTCATTTACTCAAACAGGTGACTGCCAGTGTAGCAGGTTTGAGGAAGCTCATCAAATTATATGGTATTTTGGGGGGTCATATTTAAGCCCTGGGCTTCAGTGAGGTAATTGAAGGAAGGGTGTCTGAACAAAGCAGAGGTAATGTGCAAGAACTGAGCCTTGATTCAGTCCAATATTAAGAGATTATGCATATGAGCAAGTAAAAGTTCCTTTTTTCTCACTCCACTCTGCTGACCCTCTTAATCTCTGTCACATGTTCTTGTTTTCTTAGTGACTCTTATCTATACCTGAAAATGTCATATTTGGGTTTTTTTTTTATTTGTATATTTTGAGAGAGAGAGAGAGAGAGACAGAGACAGAGACAGAGACAGAGAGGGAGAAACAGAGAGAGATCGAGAGCATGAGCGCACATTCGAGAGTCCCAAGCAGGATCTGTGTTGTCAGTACAGAGCCTGACATGGGGCTGGATCTCATAAACTGTGAGATCATAACCAGAGCCGAAATCAAGAGCCGGACGCTCCACCTACTGAGCCACCCAGGCACTCTCTTATTAAAACTGAATAAAAATGAATTTTACTTGATAACATCTTGTTGCGCACACTGGAGTGTAAGCTCTGTAAGAGCAGGCAGATGATCTACTTTATTGAGCAAACCTGATTCATGGGGAACCCTCTAAAAAATATTTATTTTTTGAAAGGAAGAACTTTTTAATTTATGCTTGGTTTTTAACAGGAAAAAAGAAAACATAGTTGCAGAACAATTAACAGAAAAACAGTAACTAACATTTATTGAGTTCCAGGCACAGTTCCCACTCTTTATATGTAATAAAGCCTTTTAAAGTGCAGAACAGTCCTGGAGGGCAAGGGCTATTGTTATCCTCATTTTACTGATAAGAAAACTGAGGCGTGACCGTCGTAAATACCTAGCCAAAGGTTATATGAAGTGTGGTAAGAAAATTAAAATTCTAAACCAAGGAAACCAGGCTCTCAACGGTAAAAAAAAAAAAAAAAAAAAAAAAAAAAAAAAAAAGCCCTTTTATCATTATATTGATGCTTTGCAATAGAAGGGAGTGATAATAGTAAGGTCAGTAAGAGTGACATTTATAAGGTTGGTTGCTGCTTGAGGGCTGACCCAATTAAAGGAGGGTGTGATGTCAGCTAAATAGAAGAGAGAACTGTAACTATCTGGAATAACTATAACATTCTGGGAATATATACTTTATAGATAAACAAGTTTATTAAACATCCCTGCCAAAACCCTAAGGACAAAAGAAAGGAGTTAAAGAAAAGCGAACAAACGTATTTAGTTCAGCATTAAAAGTTTTTTAGAAATAGAACATTTTCATAAAGACCACTGAGGTCAACACCCTTATTTACGGATAGAGAAATAGGAGATTCCAAAGATTACAAGGTTGATTCTGACCCAAATTGGAATCAATTATCTTGAATCCTGCCTCAGCCATTTCTTCTCCTCACTCAAGGTTCTCCCTAGGTAGAACATTGACTTTGATTTTTTCTTAAAAATTGAAGAAAAATACACCAAATCGTTTATTTTCCCTTTTTTTTCTGACAACTAAATATATATCTAAATATGGTAATATAACTCAGATTACTATTCCAGTTCCATAGAGATATGACTACCTGATAAGAAAACACACCAGAATTTATTTTTTAAAGGAAAAAATAACCTAAGATGTGCATGCTTCCTAACAAAAGATGACTTACCAAGGGCTACAAAAGAATACCATTTTTTATAAAAAATTTGTTCAATGTTTATCTATAATAGTTACCGTGGTAAAAAGCAATTTCTTACATACATAGTCAAAGTTGTATATTCAGGCTAGGGTATATATGCATTTGTCTTTTTAATATAATACTCTCTGAGAGCAGAACATCTTTCTAAATGGATGTGTCATACCATTACTTGGTAAGACATGAATGATTACAGCCTTAAACTGGCAATACGCCTTCCTGACACAAATATAGGACTATGATGCTGTATAATGTTGACATTTATAGCCACTTTCATAGACTTTATCTCGAATCCTTGAGTGGATACAGAGTATATGGCATATCTATTTTAAAGTGCCTGTGTGTGGACAAGCACAGTAACTATTATGTGATGAAAAGTGTTATAGACTTCACTGTCCCATTACTGTGGGTTATTTTAGAACCATTGTGAATACAGACTTGAGTCAATCCTTCTGTGCTAATGGCAAATGGTGACTATAACCTAGCAATGTTCTCAGGTGACAAACCCAACCAAGGGTCCATATAATTAGTATGATAATAAATATTGTTTATGTAAACCTTGGACATTACTAGTTATATTAAACTCAAAAGCATCATAATCATTACATAAATGATATTGCCTTTCCTCAGTGTTACAGAAAAGCGAGACGTGGCTTAGAAAATTTTCAGAATAATTAAATTTTAAACCTCAAATGTAAAGCATTTTTATTTAATCTAAAATTGATGGGAATACTTCTTTCTCTTAAATGTTCTGAAGATATATTCACCTTAGTTGATGGCAAAGTTTTACGAATGAATGTATTAATTACGAGATGACAGTCGTTAGAGTAACAGGAAATAGTAATATACCACCTACTATGTGAAGGACAAGGCTTTTGCATATATTAGCCTCTGTAGTCATCAGAATAACTCCATGAGGTAACTCGTATTATTACCTCTGTATTACCTGCTAAGGAACTGAAACAGAAAAGTGAGTTGACATGCTCCTTGTCACAGAGCTAGTACGTGGTATCTAGCCGCCTATCATCAGGGGGCACAGAGGTGTATAGACCTTAACTTTTGTGTATCGGAACTTCTTTAGTGTGGGGTGTGGGTTGGTAGAGAGAAACTGATGCTTGGTTCTGCCTTCTATTCTTTGTTCCCAGTGACAGCTGAGACTGCTAATCAAGTTGCCTTATAGATGGCTAAATTTGGGATTAAAGTTGGTACTAAAAATTAATGATTTCACAATTTACTCCTGAGGGTGTTCTATGATAAAGGAGAAATATTATATGTTGTATGTTAAAGTTATCCATCCTTTATAGTGGGATCCTAGAGCAGACGGACTGTGCCAGGCAAGTTTATTTGAGAATCTGAACCAATTTTTAGTTTGTTGAATTTGTCTGAGATATATATGGTGTATAAATATATAGTATGCATAGGTATATAGATATGTAGATATATAGTATATAGACATATATTAATATATATTTAAATGTTTTATTTATAGAACCTCATGTCAGAAGTTACAACTTTATCTAATTTTCTGAATTCTTCCCAGTGAGAGTTTAACAATGGGAGTTTTTGTGCATGTATTCATGCAAGGGGATGACACGGAGACACACATCTACCTGTCCATTTTAGTTTTAACACGGCATGATGAATTTGTTTTCACTGTTACTGTTAGATGTAGAGGTCAAGGGAAAACTAGTAGCAGTCATTCCTTGATAAAAGGATTTGCAAGTAACTTCTATTCTTTTTTTTTAGAGTTATTAGGTGTATTTTATAACTGAAATAAGTTAAATTCAGATCCCTATATGTTGATGTAATGTTATGGGTATTTTGTTTGTAATGTATCTTTAACGGCAGATTTGAGGAAAGACCTATGGATAACAAGATTCCACTGAGTTGAATGGTGTGTGACTAGGTTTCTTCCCTACCATACTCTCCTTGCTAGGATGGCTGGCTTTGTGCCTTTTTCTTTTTCTTTTTTTTTTTAAGTTTATTTATATATTTTGAGAGAGAGAGAGCATGTAAGAGCAGGGGAGGGGCAGAGAGAGGGACAGAGAGAGAATCCCAAGCAAGCTCCACACTGCCAGTGCAGAGCCTGATGGAAGGCTCGAACCCACAAACCAGGAGATAATGACCTGAGCCAAAATCAAGAGTCGGACACTTAACCAACTGAGCCACCCAGGCGCCCCTGTGTCTTTTTCTCTAAACCTGATTTGTGGTTAGCATAATGTAGGGCTCATCACTAGCACTGTCTAATTAATTAATGAGTGAAGACAGATCCATATCCCGCTTAAGCATTTTCGCATGCTATGGTCATGAGTGAGTCACTGAACCTCTTCCATCCCTCGTACCATCATTTATATAATGTGAGAGCTGGCCTGGACTTACCTCCCCGTCCTTGTGTACTTTGATTTCAGGATTTTATAGGTAAGATTATATATCTAAGAAATAACTATAAGTGACGCACAATTCAACTGTGCATATTTTCATTCTTAGTTTGCATTATGGAGGAAAAGAAGTTTGCAAAAAAGTTTCAGTTTTTTATTTAACAATATTCTCTAAAAATCATGTCAGAGAGAGAGAGAGCATGCACATGAGAGAGTGAACATTTGCATCAGTTTTATAAATTAACACTTGATTTAGGCCAATCTTCCACAATAATAAAAAGATGAGAAGAGATGATAGTTATTTACAAGAGTCTTGAGTAATAAAATCAATAGAAGAAGGCAGATATAAGATAACTTATGGTCAATTGTAGGTACTTAAGACTGAAGAATTATTACCAAATCGCTGAGGACCTTCAAGTGTGATGTTGCATGAGATTACGTGTAAGGATCATTTGCTCCATTTTATGACTCTGTCACTTAAAAGATCAGAACTTTCCACCCTGTGAGGCTAGAAGTTTGGCCTGGTTTATGGGACATGTGCCAGCTGGCCAGGATAAATGAAAAGATCTGCTTCCTCAATGAACTTCTGATAAAGTATGATCCTCAATCTACTTTTAAAAGAGGATTAATCTGAATGTATGGTACCCCCAATGCCTGGGGAACAGAGATGAATGTAAATTATCTGGCAATCAAATTAATATTGAGTTAACAAACTCTCACGTTCTAGTGCCAATAAGATTTTGGACTCAATGGGCTACTAAGCCTAATTATTTCTATGGTTTGAAAAAAGGCAGTAGAAAAACAATTATTTTCAGAAATCCCTTTAATAATGAATAAAGGATTATTTTATTGGGAAGGTAGAGGAGGTTCAGGAAGGCACTTACAAGAATTAATTTACTTTAGCTTTACATGAAACTTAGAATTCTAACACATATTGCCACATTCCCTAAAATGCCCTGCTTTCAGAAGCTATTTATGAACACAATATTTCGTTTTTCAAATGTATTACCGAAGTTTCTACAAAGTCTCCATATTTAGCTTAATTCTTTCTAATCTTGCTCTCTCCCTTTTACACATGGTTGCTGAAATTTATTCCAAATTTCAAAAATCTCTGAACTGACTACAGATTTGTGCACGAGACTTTTTTAAGGACTTGTTTCTTTTGGATGAATACCAAAAAGGGGACTGGCTGCATCATGTGGTATTTAAGCTTTTAAGAAGGTGCCAGAATGTTTTCCAAAGTGCTTGAAACGTATTCTGTTTCTGGTAGGAGTAGATGAGAATTCCAGTTCACATCCTTGTCAACCCTTGGTATGGTCAGTCTTTTGTCATAGGTGCATATTTGTTATCTTGTTGTAGTTTTGATTTGCATTTCCATTAAGGTAAAGATGTTGAGCATCTTTTCATGTGCTTATTTCCCATCTATATATATTCTTCTGTGAAGTGTGTGTTTAAATATTTTATCCTTTTGGGGGGATTGGGGATTACACCATAGAGGACCTGAGTTCTTTGTATATACTCAACACAATTCTTTCATCAGGTATTTGACTTACAGATATTTTCTCTCAGTCTGTGGTTTAATGCTTCTCATTCTCTTCATAGTGTCTTTTGAAGAGATGAGTTTTAAATTTTGATTAAGTCCCATTTATCAATTTATTATTTTATCAATTGTGCTTTTGCTGTCACAGCTAAGAAATCTTTGCCTATCATAGGAGTTGGCATTTTTTTTTTTCCTTAAAGGGCCAGATGTAAATGGTTTGGGCTTTTTATCCACACAGCTTCTGCCTCACTAACCATTTCTGTGCTTGTGGTGTGAAAGCTGCCACAAAAAAAGTATAAATGAATGGATGTGGTTGTATTTGAATTTTACATATTTTATGTGTTATGAAATACTATTCTTCTTTTTAAAGTGTATTCAATCATTTAAATTCGTTAAAAAATATTCTTAGATCACACGACATAGAAACATAGGTAGGGGGTCAAATTTGGCCTATGGACTGACCGTAGATTGCCAACTTGTTCCTAACACAAGGTCACAATGATTTTCTTTTGTGCTTACTTCTAGAAGTTTTATGTATATTTTTTTCAGTAGGTCTATGATTCATTTGAATTTATTTTTGAATGTGATACAAATTTTGGATTGAAGTTCTTTTTTTTTTTTGCAAATGGCTGTCTGATTGTCTCAAAACATCTATACTTTCTCCACTAAATTGCCTTTTACCTTTCTAGAGAATCATTTGTCACTGTATTTGCGAGTGTACTGCTGAATTCCTTTCTGTTCTTTTGACCTATTTGCCTATCTTAACACCAACAACACAACATCTTGAATTAAGTCTTGAAATCACAAGTGTTAGTTCTCTAACTTTGTTCTTTTCAGATCTGAATTATTTAATAGATATATGACTATTTAGGTTATCTCTTCTTTTTTGAGTGAACTTTATCTCTCAGGGAAATTTTCAATGTCATCTAAATTGTCAAATTTATTGGAATAAAATTTTTCACAATAGCCACTTACCGTTATATTTCTATACTATATAATCTGTAGTAATGTCATTTCTCTTATTCCTGATATCTGTAATTTGTGATTTTTCCTTTATTCTTCCATTTTCAATTTCAACGATCTTCTCAAAGATCTATCTTTTGATTCCATTGATATTCTCCATCCCTTTGTTTTCTATTTTATCAAATTATGTTGTGATCTTATTTTCTTTCCTCAGCTTATTTCTAATTTAATCTGCCCTTCTTCTTCTTCTTCTTCTTCTTCTTCTTCTTCTTCTTCTTCTTCTTCTTCCTTTTCTTCTTCTTCCCATTCTTATTCGTATTTTGTTGTATTTCCATGGGTAGGCTGAGGTCATTGATTTAAGACTTTTCTTTTTTAATATCGATACTTTGTGTTATAAATTATCTCTAAGTACTGCTTTATTGGCACTGTCTAAATCCTAATATGTTATATTTTCATTTTCATTCAGTTTAAAATGCTTTCTAATTAACATTTGTATTTCCTCTTTGAACTAAGTTTTATTACAGTGCTATTATTTAATTTCCAGTATTTGGGTATTTTGTTCAGAAGTCTTTCTGTTACTGATTATGAACTTAATTCAGTTTTGGTCTCAAAAAAATTTGTGTCACTTAAATCTTTTAAAACTTATTTAGGCTTGTTTTATGCCCCCAAACATGATCTATCTTATAAATGTTTTGTGTGACCATAAGGAAGGTATGTAATATGAGTGGAGTGTTCTATTGTCAATTAGTTCAAGTTGGTTGACTGTGTTGGCCAAGTCTTTTCTACCTTTACTGATTTTCTCCAAACTTGTTCTGCCAGTTATTGAGAGATAGGTATTGAAATCTCCACCCACTAATATGTATTTGTCTGTTTTTCCTTGCAGTTCTTTATTTTTTTTCTTCATGCAACTCTGTCTTCATGTGTATAAATAAGCATGTATGTGATTGTGTCTTCCTGATTAATTCACAGCTTTATCACTTTGAGATGAATTTTATCCTATCAATATTCTTTATTCTGAAATCCCATCTGTCTGACTTAATATAATCATTCAGCTTTCTTTTTTCCAGTGTTAGAATATTATATCTCTTCCATCCTTTTACTTTTAACCTATATGTGTCTATATTGAGCATACAGTTTTGTCTTGCTTTTAAATCTAACTTAACAATTTCTGCCTTTTATTGGGCTGTTTAGACTATTCTTACTGTGATTATTGATAGGTTTAAGTCATTACCTTGCTTTGTTCTCTGTTCCTTTTTTCTTTGTTTTCTTGTTTTTGTTCCTTTGGGTTAAACAAGTATATTTTTATGATTCTATTTTATTTCCTTTGTTAGTTAATCAAATTCTCACTCTTTTATTTTTGGTTCTTTTTTAGTGTTTTGGGAGGGTTATTATGTATATTTTTAGCTTATCATAGCCTACCTTTAAATGATATTATGCAATTTCGTGTATAGTATGACAATCTTGTAGTAGTATACTTCCTTTTCTACCCCCCTAGGCTTTAAGCATTATTTTACCTTTATACATAGACTGTAAATCTAATAATACATTGTTCATATTTTAGTTTAAAAATCCAGTTATAGGGGCACCCGGGAGGCTCAGTTGGTTAAGCATCCAACTCTTGATTTTGGCTCAGGTCATGATCTCATGGTTTGTGAATTTGAGTAACGTGTCTGCACTATAAGTGCAGATCCTGCCTGGAATTCTCTCTCTCTCCCTCTCACTCTGCCCCTTTCATTTGTTTGCATGCATGTGCATGCACACACACTCTCTCAAAATTAAATAAATAAACTTAAAAAATCCAATTGTATTTTCGAAAAATTAAAATATTTACAACTCTTGTATAATTACCAGTGTAGTTACTAATGCTGTTATCTTTAGTTCTTTATGTAAATCTATATTCCTATCTAGTATCATTTTCTTCCTGAATGATTCCCGTCAACATTTCCTGTTGTTTAAGTTTGCTGGTGATAAATCCTTCACCTTTGGTTGACTGAAAAAGTTTATCTACCCTTCTGTTTTGAAAGATACTTTGCTGAGAATAGAATTTTAATATTCTATTTTTTTCTTTCAATATTTTAAAGATGTTTTTCCACCATTCTTATTCTATGATGAGAAATATATTGTGATAGTTATTTCCTTTTATGTGAGGTGTCACATCTGTGATTGCTTTTCAGATTGGCTCCATTATGGTTTGGAACAATTTGTTTATGAAGTGCCTTGGTGAAGTTTTCTTTGTCTTGGGAGTGGGATTTATTAATCTTAGATCTGTGGGTTTTTAGTTTTCATCAAAGTTTGGAAAAAATTCAATGATTATTTTTTTCAATATTCCCCCATTGGGAGCTCCAGTTACACATATATCAGGCCAATTAAAGTAGGCCTTAAGTTCATGGATGCTCTTCACTTTTTAAATTGTTTTTCTTTGTATTCTTCATTTTTAGGTAGTTTCTATTGCCATGCCTTCAAGCTCATGAATCTTTTTCATTGTAACATTTGTGCTGCTACCAATCCAGTTTAGTGTAGTTTTTATATAAGATGTTATAATTTTTTAATGTAATTTCGACACCCAACATAGGGCTCGAGCACAACCCTGAGAAAAAATCTCACATCCTCTATAGACTGAGCCGGCTGGGCTGCTGTAATATTTATCTTTAGAAATTTATTTGGATCCTTTTTATATCCTTCCTTGTGTATTTAACTTTTTGAATATATGGAATATAGTTTTAATAACACTGCTGATGTCCATACCTACTAATTTTAACATCTATGTTAAAATTCTGGGTTGATTTTGGTTGATCGATTTTCCTCTTCAATATGAGTTGTATTTTTCTACACGCTTGTAATTTTTTTTGGAGGGAGGTGCCAATCATTGTGATTTTCACCTTCTTGAGTGGGAAGTATTTTTGTATCCCTGTAGTTATTCTTGAACTTTTTTTACGGGACACAGTTAAGTTATTGAGAAATAGTATGATCCTTGTAAATTTTGCTTTTAAGATTTGTTATGTGGAATCAGAGCAGTATTACACCAGCAGTTGAGTATTCCTCCCGATTGACGCAAGACACTTCTATGTACTGTACCTAATGTTCCATGAATCTTGAGGTTTTTCAATTTGGCTGGTGGGAGCAAGCATTTCTCCGAGTCTTGTGGGAGCACCAACCACGAAGCCTCCAATCCTTTTGCGTAGTTCTGTCCCTGGCCTCAAGAGGGTTTTCTCACACATGGGCTGCTCAGTACTCTGCTGGAAGCTGAAGAAGCATCTTTCACAGATGCCCTTCATCTCTGTCTATGCAGTTGTCTCCTCTCTGGTATTCTTTCCTGAGAACTCTGGTCTGTCTGGTTTCCCTGGAATTTCAGCTTCACCTCCTGAAATCAGGGAGTTTCCTGAGCTGTTCTGTCCTGCTTCCTCCTCCTTGTGTTGTAGCCTGGGAAATCTGAAGGCAGTAAGATGTTACATTGTAGTGTTCATCCGATCTATTTGCCTTTTCTTGAGGATCACTGTTTTTGTTCCCTGATATTCAGTGATTTAAAAACTACTCTTTCATATTTTTTTTTGTTCCTTGTTTTGTTTTTTCTTCTAATATGGTAAATCCAGTCCCTGGTATTCTATCTTGGTCAGGAGTTAAGGATTGAGTTTTGTTAGGTATTAGTCTCTTAAAATAGTTATTTGTATTTTAAAATTAAGTATCAGAGGTATTGAGAAAGGCATAAAAGCTTATAAAATAATGTCTGCTACAGATGCTTAAAATGAATAAAAAGTATGGGGTGTAGGTCAGTTAAATATTATAGAACAAATTTAAACAATATATAATTAGCCACTAACTGGTTTGTAAACACAAGAGTTCAACATTGTAAGAATTTGCTGAAGATTATGCATTTAGAGACTCCTACATAGACAAAGTATAGTGTTGGTAAATTTTCTGAGGCTGGTATATTCATTTGGAGAAAGTCTTTCCATGTAGGTAAACACCGCCTATAGAAGTGTGTTGTGATAAATGATTAAAGAAGAGATAATTTTAAGTAAGAGGGTAGTAAAAGATGATAATATGTTTGAAAAAGTATATAAATTCTAGTTTTTAGAAACTTTGAGTTTGTTATTTTGTATAAAGGCAGCAATAAACAATTAAAATTGTGGAACAAGATTATAATAGGATGCTCACATTTTGAACAAGAATAATCAGGATGAAGTGACAGGGAAACAAATATTAGAGAAAATAGTAAGAAACTTATACTTATCTAAACAAAATTAATAGGTTGGTTGTATGGATGAAAAGAAACAACAGGAAAAGGATTACATATAAATTGGCAGTAGTTGGTGATTGATGATTGTATGCAGGAAAGAAAAAGAGGAAAATTTCTAAGATAACTGACATTTAGATAAAAGAGCATAATGAAACTATCAACAGAAAGTGAAACATCAGCAGAGCTTAGTGTGGAAAGCTAAAACTAAAATGAACCAAAGAAAAGTAATCATAGTTGAATAAAATAATAATAAATAGAAATACTTATTAAATGTACAATATGTGCAGGCACTATGCAAAATTCTGTACCTGGACCATCTCATTCAATCATCACAGCATTGTTATAAGCTTTATGAGTGTCTGCAATTTACAAATGAGGATATTGATCTGAGACTTATGCTCAAGGTGATAGCAAGAAGTGGCAGGGTCAGGATTTGAATCTCAATATATCCAGCTCTAGAACCTGGTTTCTTATTATCAGTAATAACCATTAAAATGGTGTAGGCATAGCTTTAAAGAAAATATTTTGTGCAGGAGTCTGGCTAACACTGTATGCCAAACGGTAAAATATAATTGATTTGCGAAATATCTAGCCTTAAATAACAATTCTGATAGCACTATGTAGCAACTACTCTCCTAGTTTTGCCTACCGACATTCTGAGAAGGTATGACAACCGAAATAACTACAGGTTTCTGTATCACTTACATCAGTTTTTCTTTTGGACATAAGATTATTTTATTTTTGTTGTCACATTATGTTTTCCCCTAAGCCCAACAAAGAAAGAATTTAAAACAGTAGTGCTAGTATTTACCAGGACTTGAACCACAATAGATTTATGCCTTGGATAATTGTGATTACTTCATTTTGTTTATTGTGTAGCTACTCGGTAAATCTTCTAATTGACAAGAACTATTAAAGTCTCAAGACCAAGATGTCTTGTCTTTCCCCCATTGGATGATATTCTTTCTATCAGGAAGGTAGTATTTATTCCAACTCACTTATTTTTCTGTAATAGAAGCGGTAAAAGGAACATCAATATAAACTATTCTTGGAACTCATTTTATGTTATCAATATATGTAAAGTTAGATGTACTGACAAAACTGCATACTCAGGGATACAAGCTAAGAAGCAAAGAGAAAATGGTAGGACTGAAATACTTAATACATACTGTGTGTCCAGACACCATGCTAAACAGTTCTGTTTAGATGATCTCATTTAATACTTTCAACAATTATCTCCGTTGTCTGAAGTTTGCCCTGTGTCACTCAGGTAATAAGATTTGGAGCCAGATTTCAACCTTCCCTGTCTGACTTCAGAGCTCAGGTTTTTAGCCGCAATGTCGCACTGCTCTGTCCTAAGATATACTGAGTCAATATAGCGTCTGCCATTTATTTTAATAAAGGAAATCCTGTGTGGCAAAGCCAATTCCTTAAAAGTGAAATGTCTCAAAACGTAGAGCCTAAGTCTTCTTACCACACTGCCATACCTGTTCTCCAGAGACTTCTGAGTATCTTTCTGCTCCTTCACTTGTAAGTTATATGTGAGACCTGTTTATAAAGTAGTGTGTCTGATCCTTCTGTGAAGGTACCAAGTCATACCTTCAGAACCTATGACCCATTCTTTAAATAAATGCAATAGCAACACATTTTGATTCCTCCCCCCCACCCCCAGATAAATTGAACTTCTTGTCTAAGCTGAATTTTCATAGTTGTTAAGAATTATCCAGAGTCAAACCTGGTGGGTAAAATGAATTACCAAATAAGAAAGGCCATTTAGGGATAAAAAGAAAAGAGAAGAAAATGAATCACGGATTTAAAACACTTAGGAAAAATTTCTCATGTGGCTCATAAAATGTCTCTTGTGGCAATGTCAAAAAAGAGTTTTCAAAAATGTTTTGAGTTTCAGCTGCATTGTAGGGTAAATGTTCAGTCTTCTCAATTTTCCACTTTTAAGCTGCCACGATTATTTGGAGTGATATATTGTGAGATATTTTTGATAGAAACATTTGATAATGTCACTTTTAGTAATAAAACATATCTTCAGTCTTAAAAGAGATTTTATTGAGCTTACTTTGAACAAAGACTAGCACATTACCACACACAAGGGATTAATAAATGTCACTCTCAGTAATAAAATTGGGTTTCATATTAATTAAACCGAGTCATGGGATACTCGGTTAAATATGATTTACATATTTAAATATTTTCATCTCCCCATGCTTGTGGGTGTTTGTTATGGATTCAGCAACTATATTCAAGGAATAGTTACAGTCATGTAAATCCTAATGCATTTCAGTAAATATAAATTATGTAAATTGAGAGTTAAGTGTAAAATACCACAGGATACTTATTTAGAGTTGAAATTATAATCTTTTCCACAAATTTCCATGAATGAGGATATATTTTTTTTTCCTAAGAAGCTCAACATAACAGAACATACCCTGGATTGTTAATCTAGGATACTATATTGGTGTTGATAAGCTCTGTAAGAGTAAGTGTATGATGTATTAGAACACATCGGGCGTGTAAGGAACTGAAACAAAATGTGATGTGGCTGTTTTGTGAACATTGATCTTTTTAACTTTGGGTGTATTCAAAACTCTGACTACTTTGCCACTTTAGAAAAACTTTACTTACACCAATGAAAGAATCTTGTCTGGACGATTTAAACAAACAAACAAACAAACAAATAAATACATAAAACACATGTCATGTTAGGGAATGCCATTGCCTCAGCTTTTTCATTTTATTTTCCAACCTATAAAATCCCCAAAGTTGCGTCATCTGTAATTAAAAGAGCAATCTATTTAGTCCTTACTCTAAAGTCAATCATATTCATGCTGTCACATAATTTTAAATTGTAGTGCTGAATAAAATCCTTCTATACGATGACATGATTTTTCCTCCTTCTAATTCCTTTGCCTGCTATTGATCATCTTTTTATCTACTTTATAAAAGCCTCTCTTTATTCTAGTTGATATAATGGAACAAAAGGGATCCTAACGTTTAGCTTGCTTTGTGGGAGGTACAAAAGCCTTTTATTCCATATCCATTTGAGGAGTTTGACTCTATGCTAACTCAGTACAAGTTGAGAATAAGGCACTGAGTAGGTGGGAATGATTAGAGAATTGCAGTCAGAAGCAAAGTGGTGAAAGACGTTGTGTGGGAATGAAGAATACCATATGGGATTCATTTCATGTGTATATCATGGCTGCTTATTTTTCTAATATCCTTCTCCCCACATGTTTTAAGATATCTGCAAATCTTCAGAATGTCTTTATGTTCTCTGAATTTAGAGCCATAGTGGTTCCCTACTTGCTTAATCCTCTCCTAAAGTATAGCTCCTTATTATTGCTCTTCTATATAGGTCTCTCGTTCTAAAGGACATTAGAGTTTCAAAAACAATATCGTATGGTCCAATAACAGTGTTTATGACAGGATTATGTAAAGTAGCATTTGAACTTATTCTTTTCCCCTTCCTTTTTTTCAAACTGTATCTTGACTTTTAAAATAATGTTGACTGATGGTGTTTACCCTGCACATGTTTTATCTCTGTTTTTTCCATTCGTGATACCTATTGTTGCTCTTTTCTGTCTCTGTTCACTGTTGTCTTCAAAAGCTTCTTTCCCGTGCCAGTTTTTAAAAATATTTTCTCTTTAATTCAAAAGGATGATCTTAAAATAAACCTTAATATCTGGAAAAGGGGAAGAAAGAAAGCAAGGAAAGGAAAAGGAAGAAAGGAAAGGTGAAAGGAAGGAAGAAAGCCAGGGCAGGAGAGAGATAAGGAGGGGATAATTTATTACATTGGAACTGGTTGTCATGCATTCTTATTACTCGTATACATATGTCTATAAATATCAGTTCCTTTACAAAAATGTGAAGGAGCAAGTTAGTCCACATTAAAAATGATACTTGTGGGGCGCCTGGGTGGCGCAGTCAGTTAAGCGTCCGACTTCAGCCAGGTCACGATCTCGCGGTCCGTGAGTTCGAGCCCCGCGTCAGGCTCTGGGCTGATGGCTCGGAGCCTGGAGCCTGTTTCCGATTCTGTGTCTCCCTCTCTCTCTGCCCCTCGCCCGTTCATGCTCTGTCTCTCTCTGTCCCAAAAATAAATAAACGTTGAAAAAAAATGATACGTGAGAGATATTTTGATTATTTGGGAACATTTCAAACAGATAACCATCTCGTGTTGTTTTTATTAGTCTCTGTAATATATTCAGGAGACTAAAAATAAAGCCAACTATTTTTTTATGGTCTGAAAAAAAAATAGACTTCTTACACCAGGAAGAAAAACAAAAAGTTTAGTGCAGAAAACTTTTGCCACTCGCAAATAGTTCAGATAGGCCTTTGTGTAACTCTGTGCTTTTTTGTCTAAAGTCACCAAGGGGAGTTCGAACTTGCTGTCTCTTTATGTATTTCACTAAATGAGAGCTGACGCAGAACTGCTTTTCTTCTCTGTGCCTAGTTTCAAACCGTTGAACACCTTTATTTTCTTTTACACTGACAATCTGTTGAAACTCACAACTAAGACAACTTCCAGTTCCTGTAGTAACCATACACCCTGCTTTGCTACTCACTTGGATGTAAATGTAAAGGTGGTTGGATCTTTGGATCAAGCCGTGGCTTTTGATAAAATTTTCATCACCAGCACTTCACCAGACTTAGCCTGTTAGTGACAAACTCCCCACTTCCTGTCTAGTCCAGTGTGGGCTGTATTTTTGAGGTCTGATTTTAGCCCCTGTTACCCTTCTACCATCTATTCTTAAGACAGACACGAGGATGTTTTCAAATTGGCCAGTTCATTTTCCCCTCTGCCCCGTACCGTCCATGGATTCCCCATTTATTTAAGATAGAAACCAGAATTCTTACACTGGCTTTGAATTCCACACATAATTTGACTTTTGGGACTCATCTCCCCCATCAGTTCCACCACACTGCACACATTGGACTCCTTAAAGTTCCTGAACTATATCCTCATCCTAAGGCCCTTGTCCTGGCTGGTTTTAGTCCAGGAAAAGTTTTTCTAGGTATCTGCATGAGAAACGTAGAAACGTCCTTACCTCCATGAAGTATTTGCTCACATCCATGACAAGCTGACTGCTCTATTTAAAATATTCCTCTCACACGCTTCTTAACTTTCTTAACTTCCCATATTATTTTTTTTCATTTTAATTACTGTTGTATCTAACAGAAAGCATAATATACATATTCATTATATTCCTGACTTATTGTCTGTTTCCTTTCTCTCTCTCCCCTTTCCTTCCCTGCTGTTCAGTGCACAATACAATGTCAACTCCGAGAGGGCAGGGTTATTTGTTTTGTTTCCTGATGAATCTTAAGCACCTTGAAAAGTTCATGGAACACTGTTACCACTCAATAAATATTTGATGAATTTATAACTGTAAGTGTTTCCAAAAGTGTCATTAGGTTAATGAACATCCTACTTTGAGGTTGATCTTCTCTAGTCGCATGTTTAAAACTTTTTGAAAATTTCATTTCTCAGGGTGCCTGGCTGTCTCAGTCAGTTCAGTGTCTGACTTCGGCTCAGGTCACAGTTAGTGTGTTTGAGCCCTGCATCAGGCTCTGTGCTGTGCTGACAGCTCAGAGCCTGGAGCCTGCTCTGGATTCCGTGTCTCCTTTTCTCTCTGCCCCTCGTCCTCTCACACTCTGTCTCTCTGTGTCTCTCAAAAATAAACAAACATTAAAAATTTTTAAAGGAAATTTAAAAAATGAAAATTTCATTTCTGACTATTTAAAACTGCATTGCTTAACAAGTTTAATATGGAGCATCCCTCTCTTTTGCATCAGGAATCATTTTTATTTATTTTACTTTTTGTATTTAAGTTTTTTTTAATGTTCAATTTTTTTGAGGGAGAGAAAGAACGTGAGCAGGAGAGGCACAGAGTGAGAGGGAGACACAGAATCTGCAACAGGTTCCAGCCTCTGAGCTGTCAGCAGAGTGGGACAGGAGGCTCAAACTCTTGTGAGATCATGATCTGAGCTGAAGTCAGATGCTTAACCGAAGGAGCCACCCACGTGCCCCAGGAATCATTTTTAGTTTAAGAACTATTCCATATCCCATATATACTTGCAATACTTCCCATTTTCTCACACCTTTTTTTTGTTTTATTATCTTTTTTTCTTACTGTGTTAATCATCTTCCCATTCTGAATATCTATTTTAGTCCTCTCTGTGATTTTATAATTTTCAACATAATGAGCTGTTTAGCACAGCACATGAACATTGCTATAGTTTAAAAGAAGAAGTAAAGGCTAAGAAAAGTATTACTTTGAATGACAGATTATACCACCTATTAATAGAGGATAAAGTTGACATGTTGTAATTCTAGTTTTATTCTGTGAAAATTTGTAAATAATTTTAAAGTTTGTAAGTACAGGCCATTCCTTTTTGAACCCATCATATAAGGCAGAGGAAAGAATATTAGATTGATATTTAGCAAATCATAAATAAATATTTCCCAGTGTTACTACTTTCTCATTGTGTAACATGAATAGGCCACTTCACATTTCTGAAACCTACTCTTTAATATCTGTTTACTTTTGAAATTCACTCATTCTACTATATATTTGGGATTCTTAACTGTTAGATGGGAAACTGTAATGTGTCTTTACTGACCTTAGTGTTTGCACCGTTTTCCATCCTGATCATATCAACTCTTTGGCTGCTCCCACCTTCATATCTGTGCTTTCCTGGATTTGCCTCCTTTCTCCTCACAATGTATGTTCAATCAGATTGGTTCACTCTATTTTACAGTGCAGAGAATAAACCTTTGTGAAAACAACTTGCTTTTGTTATTCTAACAAATTAGCAGTAAAGTACCAAGTTAAATACCATGTAGAACAAAGGTAATTTTTCATGGAAAGCTATATTTCCTAAAAGGGGAACCATGGATGCAAAAATAAGAGACTACTATGATGTGGAGTTATTACTGCCACAGTCATTTGGTACCTTGGCAGATGTAGCTGTACAATAGTCCTTGTCATTGTCCTCACCATCACCCTCATCGTCACCAGTATTCTTTATGTACTTACTCTGTTTTAGGAGATATTCTAAGCATTCTACAGTTAATAGTGATTAATCTCAATAATCATAGTATGAGAGAGGTAGTGGTTTGGTCCCCATTATACAGGTGAAAACTGGAGGCACAAAGAGGTTACGTCATCTGTTTAAGGTGACAGAATTTATAAACGGCGAAGCCAAAATTCTAACTGAAGTGTTCAAACACGTTTTTCTCAATTACTGTATTATTTTTATTTTATTTTATTTTATCATATCCATTGGACTCTAGGCAGAGTATTTAAGTCACCTCCTGACAATTAACTCTACTGAAATTATCATGAAAGCAGAAGTTGAGGTTGTTAGATGACACCATGAATATTTGTGGTTACCATAGTCTTCATGTTAGCGCTGGCTTTCAGAAAATTTAATTTTCCTACTTCAACCATCTTAACAAAGTATTCCAGAAAGTACTTAAGTGACCATATTAAAGTTCTAAATGACAAATTATAGTGGAATTTTGGGTTAGACCTCTGGGAAACAAAGATATGGGCTGTATAATGGCAGTAAAATTAATGTTATAAAATTCAGGTCTGATAGATTATCAGACTGGCTTTTCCAGGTTGGTTCACCTAAGCTCAGTCTAGCCATTCATTCATAGCAAATTGTGAGTAATCCTCAGAAAAGCCCCGTGGGTTTGCGTCTGTTTGGTCCTGACTATGCTGTGGTTTGGCTAGGCTGAAAGCCGAGAGTAGAGATCTGTGTTGTCCATACTTGTCAGGTGATACTTGCCAACTGGGAAATTTGTCCTCTTCAATTCGATCCAATCCTTTCTCGATGAAGCACTTTCAAGGGCCTCTTTGGTTAGGAATAAAGAAAACTTCAAATTTGAAAAATTCTCATATTAAGGTATTTGTTTGTTCCTCTCACATTTCAAAACATTAGACCTATATTTGTAACTTCAAATTTAAAGAACAGTAGTTTGACATTATATTTTGTGTTAACGTCTGTGCACTAGTGTAAGTGACTACATTTTCGTAGGTGTCAGGAAGTTTGATGAATTTCAGTTTTCCTGATGCATAGATTTTTAAAGTGTCTTCTTTACATTTACATTGTACCTGAGATTGTTTAAACCTAGAGACACTAAAATCACCATCATCATCTCCATCATCATCATCATCATAATCATCATCATCTAGCATAATCATGGAAAAACAAAAAAAAATCCTAAAATTATCTTGAATGTTTCTAGAAGGGGAACATTCTTGACCAGTTTTGGGGTAGCCTTGGGGTTTTCAAGTGCAGAGTCTTAGCACACACACACAAAACAAAACAAAACAAAACAAAACAAAACAAACTAATGATGACCAAAGAAAACAAAACCACCAAATAAAGTATTAGAAATTTAAATATTGTGATGGACTATAGCATCTAGCAGTTATTGGAATTTAAGAGTGACTCCATAGAATGTAATCATTAAAAACATCGATTGCCTGAATCATCCAATGAAGTCTTGGTAATTCTTAAATATTATTAGCCCCAATTAAGCAACCATCAAGTATTTTTTGAGTATGCATTATATGTTTGGTCTTGAGTTAAACTGTGTGAAATGTATTAAGAAGGATAATATAGCGTTAAATCATTTTTATCCAAGATCTAACTGCACAACGGTAAAGAAAAAGACCTACACGTGAAAAGTATTAGATAACAAAACTACATATAAGTAAAGGTAAAGTACATGGTACAGTTTGTAAATACAACATTCCATATGTATATGTATATACATATACATAAATATATATACACACATACACTGTATATGTGTACGTGTGTATATACATATATAGAGAGAGACTTAGTGATGGATATATACTACAAAAAAAGAAAGAGCAAAAGAAGTTTGAGTAAGGGCATCAGTGCTAACTAGGGTCATCAAACATGAGAAGTAAACAGAAGCTTAATAGAGGAAGCTTGCTATGACCTGGAGTAGAGGGAGGGACACGCAATGGAGAAAATGTGGAGCCCTGATGCAGGAAGCAACTGAGAATGTTTAAGTGAAGGTTAAACTAAAAGTCCTAACTGAAATAGTAGAAAACAGGTAGGAATAAGTGAGAAGGGAACCAGTTATTTATCGACTGTAGTTAAGGAGTGATGTTTGAACTTTGCCAGTAATTTGCAACTATAGATTTTGAGCTGAGAAGTGACGTTCAACTCAGCAAACATTATGAAGCACACCTTGGTCATAGTTGGCTGCAGGTGGTGAGAGTGAGGTATTGAGATTTGCAGAGAGGTGAAGAGGTTTGTGTAAAAGGAGCTGGGCATAATGATCTGAATGCAACTCAGTAATTCTGTGTCAATAATAATAGTTAATTAAGAAGTTTAATATTGTGGGGTGCCTGGATGGCTCAGTCAGTTAAGTATCTGATTCTTGATTTCAGCTCAGGTCATGATCTCATGGTTTGTGGCATCGAGCCCCGCATTAGGTTCTGTGCTGAGAGTGTGGAGCCTGCTTAGGATTCTCTGTCTCCCTCTGTCTCCGCCCCTCCCCTGTGCATATGCGTTCTCTCTATATACCTCAAAATAAATAAACACTTTTAAACAAAGAAGGTTAATGTTGAATGCATATGTAAAACAGATTAAGTGGCAAAGGCAATGGGGTAAGGAAGATATTCAATCTTTTTTTGAATACCTTTTCATATGAATGATCACCGGTCCCTAATCACTATATTTAGGAGGCAAACAGAAAAATTCTTAGAAATATTTGAGAAGTTGAAGAGTAAAAAGACAGTAAAATATTTGAGAAAATTCTTAGAAATTTTTGAGACATTAGTAAAAAAAAAGATGTCTCAACATTGTAGACTGCAAGAAAGTAAAGAAGAAGCCCCTTGAGGTTTAACAATTGAAGGATTGGTCTTGCCTTTTATCCCAATTGTTCCCATTAAATTGGTAAAAGTTGGAGAGTTAATGGGCATAAGAAAGTAGAAACAGGAGAGGATACTCTTTCCATAATTGTTTTGGAAACAAAATTAATAGTTACTTCAGCATGGAGAAGGGGACTATGAGAGGATATTCTTTTGTTTGTTTTGGTCAGAAAAGGAGCGTCTTGAGCTCATCTATAAACCATTGGAGGAGAGGCTAATGAATATGAGCAATCATAATTGGTAATATCTAACATGGGTGACGTTGTGAGAATCACATGCAGGTGGAGGGAGTATGAGAGAGAGAAGTATTAATTGTTAGTGTTAGACTCTCAAAGTCATGAGGTTTTTTGGTGAAGAGCGCCACACATTTCCGGCCTCCTGCCCTGCACGTGTACACACACACACACACACACACACACACACACACACACATGCACACACACAGAGCCCCACATCTGTCTGGGCCTTTAATAACCTATTGCTCATATTCAGAGCACTAATCCTGTAGCTTAGTCTTTACTGTTAGTGTTATTTTAATTCATTTATTTGATAGCCTTCAAATAAGAACACTTTCAGTTTTAGTGCCAAGCCTGGGTTTCCCGTGTCAACAGGAATTTAAGTCAAACTTCTAAATGTTTTTAGTAAGTAACTGAATACAAACTTACAGGCCTTGAGAGATATTTGGGTCCATCCTTCCTGTCTTCTTTCTACACAGTAAAATACCTCCATACACACAAATATTCTGTTTCATATCACTCTCAAATCCCGTGGTTTTTGTCACTATAAGTTCCACATCTTGTGTATTAAATAAAGCTCAGCAAAACTGGACTCATTACTTCAGAATGAAGATTCTTATAGCAAGTCACATCTCTGATGGAAAACCCACAGGGTGATCTTCACAAGCCTTAAATTCTCTGTTCTAAGTAGAAAGTGGCACAATTTCTAAAATGTCCACAGACTGTCTCACAGTAGAGTTTTTAATGAGCTGATATCTGTACAACCCGTTGAGCAGTTCAAACCAGGGTTCTTTATATATATAGCAGATCTATAAAAGTAAAGGACAAGTAAGTAGAAAAGCATATTAGATCATGAGGGCACTAATTTTAAGGGGTAGGAAAAATATAGAATATAATAACTTTAAAGAAAAAGTAAAAATTGAAGAGACTCTCACAATTATCTCTATAAATGCACAGAATAATGTCAGACTGCTTTGGGAAAATTATGAAATGCTTTCATAAAAAAGTCTTAGTGTTCAATAGTGTTTCTAAGCTGTATAATTTTATTGATAAATAATTTAACTTAAAAACACTTTGGGGAGATGTAGTTTAGCTTAAATTATTTTAGTTCCTCCATTTCTTGATATAAACTACCTTTTTTTTTTTTTGCATTTTTTTCATATTCTGGATCTTACTGCAATATCCAAAAACCTTACTTATTCACCTCTCCAAAAGGCAGGAACACATTCTGCTAAGTAAAACACCTATTAATTAATAATGAACTCCTGGAAATCAGTAAATAAAATAAATCTCCCAGCAATGCATCACTGTTAAGACTTGTTAGCTGTTTGAATATAAGACCTAGATAATCTAGTTGGACTGCTGATGTGTTAATAAATATATTAAGTATCAACATAGTAAAAAAGCAAATTTTAGTGTTTTGGAGATATCTTAGCCTGTAATTGTTTTGTTTGTTTTGTTTTATAAGCATAGAGATTAGCAGCACAGTCTTTAAAACAAAACGCCTGGATTCTTATCCATTTCCTGGCTAGTTATTTCACTTATCTATACTTGGTTTTATCCCCTTTATCATGGAGCTCATAATGATACTGATATAAAGGATTATAGTGAAAATTAAATAAAATGTCAGGAAGATACCTGACAAATAGTAAGTATTCTATGAATGATCATTCCTGTTATTTAATAGTTTCTCGCTTTTTTTTTCTTTTAATGAGAAAATACATAATGATCCTCCCGATATAGAAAAAAAAAGGAAAGAAAGAAAAGGAAAAAGAAAATGTATTTCAGATTCGGGATTGCAAAGAGAAAAAAATATAAAATGAAAGAATTTAACTTCAACACATTTTCCTTTGTTCCCCTAACTATTAACCTTGACAAAGGAGTGCTGACATTTTGGAGAAATGGACTTTATGGTGAATATTACCTTTTCTTTGTTCTTACTTTTGACATTTTACTGTGTCAACCAACAATCTAAGTGAAACCATGCAAACATTGGTGTCCAAAATGGAACAAAAGGTGATATTGGGATTTGAGTAACAGAGACAGATTTTAAAATTCTGCATTTTGTTTCCATGTGTATCATTCACTTAGGCTGGAAAGAAACAAATCATAATCATAATTGAGTCAAGGCATTTTCAGAATTTTCAGATGTGCTCAAGTTCAATGTTCTCTTTAGTGCTAGCCAAAAGACCCGATGGATTTAGGAGAATCATGGTCCAAGCCATTAAGTGTCTCTTAAAATTCATGTTTATTGTTCTGATTTAGTGAATATGGATTGTCTTTCTTCACCAAATGCCAACTCTGGAATTGTTTATTATCTACTTTATTAATACTTCCAAAAGGTTCTTTGACCTCAGAGTATTCTTCCTTGGCACAGGCGCTTGTATTTTCAACACTTCATCGCTGGCAGTGCAACTTAGAACATTTTCCATGTAATGTCTGAAAATATTCTGGGACTTGTTGTCAGATGTGGAATTGGCAAGAATAGTGAAGAGTGGCTTTGGGGATGGTACAACTTAGGCATAATTTTGTGGAGAAAAAGAGGGACAAAGAGACACGAAAAATGAAAAGAAAATCCTTAAAGTAAATTAAAGGACAATTAAAGTTATAGAAGTGGAGGTGTGAAATCTGTGTGGCTTTTCACAGTCTTGGCACCTCACTTCCTGTGGTCAGCCAATTCCTCCACAAAGGTTTTTTTGGTTTACTTGTTTCAGGCCTTTGGTCACATATATTTCTGACCTGTGGTAACAACAAAATCAACATGTAATGTGGTGTCAGCATCTTATGTGGCGTGCTCCGCTGCCCTGCCAAGTCATAGAGATGAAGGCTGTGTGCGTGCTGAAAGGCCAGGGCTGTGTGGAGGACACTGTCCATTTCGTGCAGAAAAAAAATGGGCCTGTTGTCCATTTCGTGCAGAAAAAAAACTGACCAAAGGCGAGTATAGATTCCACGTCCATCAACCTGCAGGTAACACACAAGGCTACACCAGTGCAGGTCCTCACTTTGATCCTCTGTTAAAAAAAAACATGGTGAACCAAAGGATCAGGAGAGAAGTGTTAGGGACCTGGGTAATGTGATTTCTGGCAAAGATGGCGGGGCCAGTGTGTCTATGGAAGTTTCTCTGATTGCACTGTCAGGAGACCATTCCGTCACTGGCCACACCAGTGGAGGTCCATGAAAAACCAGATGGCTTGGGCAAAGGTGGAAGTGAAGAAAGTACACAAACAGGAAACGCTGACCATCGTTTAGCTTGCAGTGCAGTTGGGATCTCCAAGTAAATATTCCCTGTATTCCCTAGAACATCATCTGAGTCCTGGTAACTCATATGTTATCTTGCTAGTTGTAGAAATTTAACTTGAAAAACATTAAACACTGTAACCCTAAAAGTGTAATTTTTGTGACTTTTTAATTGCTTTAGGTACCTGTAATGAGAACTGATTTATGACCACTTAGAAGATATGTATGATTTTATAAAACTCAGACTCAGTTAAAAATATCTCTTTCAATCACCTCTGTACTTTACCAGACTTAATAATCATATATGGGCGTTAAAAGTAATTGTCTGAATTTCTTTACTTCTCAGTCAAGCCCGCAATAAACAAATACACCATATGGCTCTGTATTTTGAACCTATTAAAGTATCTAAATTGAGACTCTAAGAAAAAATCACCATGTAAACTCTTTGCTGAAGGACTTACAATAAGGCTTATAATAATGCTCAATGTGTCTATTTATTAATAAGTCTCACAAATCCTAAGAAAACTAAGAAATTGGAGATGGTGTATTTTAGAGACAACCTAAAATGTGAAAGTTCATTCACAGTTACACAATAACTTGTTTTTAAATTTTTTTAATGTTTTATTTATTTTTGAGAGAAAGAGCGGGAGCAGGGGAGGGGCAGAGAGAGACGGAGGGTTAGAGGGAGAGGGAGACACAGAATCCGAAGCAGGCTTCAGTCTCTGAGCTGTCAATGCAGAGCCCTAGGCAGAGCTCGAACTCATGAACCGTGAGATCACGACCTGAGCTGAAGCTGGACGCTTAACTGACTGAGCCACCCAGGTGCCCCCACAATAACTTGTTTTTATAGAGTCCTTAGGGTTTTCTGTATAAACAATCATGTGGTCTGTGAATAAAAACAGTTTTAAGTATTCATTTCTAAATTTACGTTTCTCCTTTAAATTTTACCTATATGTGTTTTGTTTCTCTGTTATATTTTTAGATCCAGGTACATTTATAAGTGTATTTTCTTCCCACCGTGTTGATGTTGTTTTATGTCTCTCCTTATTTCTAATAACATTGATTTCCTTTAAGTTTGTTTTGTCTGATGTTCATATAGCTACTCCAGTTCTCTCATGCTATTATTTGCATGCTGTATCTTCTTCTATCTTTTCACTTCTAACTTATTTTTGATTTTGAATTTAAAGTGTATGTTTTATAGATAGTATATAATCGAATCTTGCTTCTTTGACCCAGTTTCACTGACTCTGCCATATGTGTGGAGTGTTTCATTCTTTCATGTTTAGTGTAAAAGTTAATATGTTTGGCTCTAGGTGTGCCGTTTGCTACTTCTTTTCTGTTTCTCTGAGTGCTTTTTCTTTCCCCTTCTGTTTCTCCTTTAATCTTTTCTGGTTCTGGTATACCATGATTTTGATACAACAATTCATTTACGCATCATTTTGATTCCTCTCTTCACTTTTAAATCACACTTCTTTGTGTTACTTTTTTTGGTGGTTTTTAATGATTTCTACATCTCTAACTTATCAAAATCTACTTCAAGTTGATAGTAAATTGCCTCTGGTAAAATATAGGAAATTTTTATGAGCATAGCTTTCCCCTCCTCCTGCTGTTGTCATCATATGTATTATATACGTCTTATAATCAAATATAAGACGAATGTTTAACCACTGATGTGACTTCTAAATAACTTAAGAAAAGAGACAGTATATTAGTGATTAGTACCAGAAGGGAAAAAAAGTAAAAGTTACGAGACTTGCACTCTGTTATCTTTGTTATTCCAGCTTCTAAATACCACATGTTTTTGTTCAGAGTTGCCATCAGTAAGATAAAATAACATGTCTTATCATGGGAAGTATATAATTTTTGTAAAGCAAACTATTCTTGTAAGAATTCCACAATTTTTGTGATTCTATGGTGCAAACTTAGAATTGAAATAATTATAATATTAATTTGATATTGTACACACAGAGAGAGACAAACACATACTCTAAGCATTAGCATTAGCATTTTATATTGCTTTACATTTTACTAAGCCCTTCAACCTGCCTTTCTCCATTTGGTTATGTTTGAGGGATCTACTGTTACAGAATTATTACATATGAGTTAAATATGTCCTGAGAGGTCAATTTTTTTTTGCCACAGATTATGTAGTCAAATTTCAAATTTGGTCAAATTATGTCACTAATTTCACCATGAGATTATCAGCACAAGGTCAAATCAATTTTTTGATCCTCCATAAAAAGCTTCTTTTCTAATTTTTAAAGTTGTTTCTAACCTACATTTTGTGTGTTGTTTTGTTTTGTTTTGTGACACTTAAAGCATAGGACTAAATTTTTCTATAAACTAACGGGCCATGAGCATTACATGGGGATGAATAAGATACTTGGTTCAAACAATAGGAGAACTCTAATATAGCGTGGATCAATGTGATGCAATGCAAAGCAGTTTATAATGTGCTTATCAAAGATCCAAAGCACACTGACTATAGGGTGAAAGCTCGTGGAAATAAATTATGAAAGGATACAAATAAAGACACACATTTTCATGACTGTGCCTCATTTCCAGAGCCCGGTGATAGTCTTGCTGTTCTCAGCATGCTACTCAACGATGACCTCATCGGTAATGTAAGATGCATTCAGCTATCTGGCACCTAGATGGCAGCCTGCAAACTATAAACACAGTGCCTTCAAATGGACCATAAAGCCTGACTAAAATCTACAAATTAGTAATAGAAATACCTGTTACATCATCACATCATTTGGGTCCATCTAGCAAATTACTCCCTGATGTTTATATTTGAACAAAAAATTGTGTGTGTGTGTGTGTGTGTGTGTGTGTGTGTGTGTGTGAAACATGTGAACGTGTGTACAAAACTTATTTTATTTTATGTTTGTTAAAATGTACCATCTTATCATAGGCATGTATGCCAACAGGAAAATGGACTTGAGAAGGACAGTGTTGGGGAGCATGCTTTGATTATGTCACTCATACTATGTAATGAGACATTTGGAACAAGAACCATAGTTGAGAATCCAGTGAACAAGAACAATTCAGTGGACCTCCAGGAATTAATAAAAGCTTTTTTGTCTTGTGGATAATAGTCACTCACACAAATGTGTTACCATTGATCTGTTTTGGCAGTGACATTAAATCTTGTTTTAGGAGACGCTTCCCTAAGGTTGGATGAATATTGCTATCTTTTGATTCAGGATGCTTAAAACCTGGGAAGAGAATTTTCTAAACAAACAAACAAACAAACAAAACAGGAGGCAGTGTTATCTTCTTAACCATGTAAGCTTTAGCAGTTCAGGCCGAGGTCCTTCTCTTCAGGCCTTGCACTGGCTTTGCCTCACAGATAGCTTCACGGAAAGAAGCGAGTGAGACTCAAACTAAGATGGCCGGTGCTAGCACATTTAATTATGGTGGATGAAGCATGGTCTCAGATAAAGATTTATTCTCATTTTAGAACTTCATATTCTAGTTGACATTATTCCTTAAGAATACAAATCTGGGATACAGGTTCCCTGAATTATCTGTAAACATTATCGTAAGAAAAACGTGCCCACTGAGGTGTTTGTCAGTCAAAAGACAGCTTGAGTTGGGTATCTGTCAACCCAGATATAGAAGCAGGGAAAATGGATGAGTCATATTTCTGCACCCACTGGAAATACCTTTCTGATTCTTAATATAAATATAAAAAGTATTCCTTGAAAGGATGCACACTGAAAGAGAAGCCCTCTTATAACCTACTCCTTACTGGAGAGCATTGTGAGGAAGAAAGTGTTTGTCAGTATTAACTCTTTCAAACCCTATAGCTTGGCACAAAAATAAACACAGGAGGAGAAAATCATCCTGAATTATGGATGTTTTGTCCTATTTTCATGGCACCAGGTGGGAGTGTTAACACTTAATCAGTCTCTCTGGCATTATTTCCCGTCCATATTGCCAACTTTATCACCGTGAAAGATGCTTTGATCCTCTTCTGTGGTGTCAAGAACAACAGGCCACAGCATCAATGACGTTCTAATCAGTGGGGCATCATTTCACATTACTTGTGATCAGATATGATATTTCACTAATGCATTTTGACAACATGTGGCCACAATACATGGGTCTCTCTCTCGGTATAGACATATGCGTGTAGATACATACACAGATATATATACATATATACATATATATACATATGATATACATATATCATATATATCATATATATATATATATATGATATATATAAAATCTTAAAATAGAGATTAACCGCAAAGCACTTTTTTTCTCACCGTTTTAGGGTTTGCAGGCAGAAATAGTCTCTTTAAAAATATGCTACAGCTTTCACCTTAAGAGTGCCTAATGTGCTCTTACAGAAAATGAACCACATCCATAGATTTGGGGCACACTTTATAGTTACATATGTTAAAACAATGCCCTGACTGAAATGCTAAGAATTGAAAAACGCTAACATTGTCTGTAAGTACCGGTTGTGAAGTATAACGGTAAAATAATAATAAAAGTTCCTTTCTAGGAGCTCCTGCTCTATGTTAACACTTCACGAATGGTCTTTCCAGTGTTCACAACTCTCTGAGGCAGACAATCTGTATTCAGTATGCACCTGTGGAGGGATAACTTCGAAGCGATCACTCAGAAGGCAGCCAAGCCCTGATTCTCTCAGAAATTCTCCACCATCTGCATGCACTTTCTACTGCTATTCAAGGCCACCCTCTCTCCCTTTTTAAAATCAACTTATCCAAATATGACATTATTCCTAAATTAGGAAAATTATAAAACTAAAAATTGGGGGCAGTAATTATAAGAAAATTTTGCAATGTGATACAAAACTATGGGAACAGAAAGATTGAAATAATTTAAAACATCACCACAATTAGATTTTTTTCTTTGGGGTTGCCTTTTTTTTCTTTGTTTACTGTTTAATAATCAGTTAGGAAAGCTAGGAGGTATAGCATACAGTGTTTTCAACTAGCAGAGAAGAAAAGAAAGAACTGATAAATATTAATGCGTTGTAGAGCCACGACAGATTTGGAGCACAGGAAAATTTCACATCTAGGTATATTTGAATCAGGCTCTGTTTTGCCGAAGAGCAGGGCGTTACTGACAAATGAGGGTGGGAAAGGATGTGTGTAAAGAGATAGTTGAAGAAAAATAACAAAATTTTCTTAAAAAGTAACAACTTGCCTACTAGTTTCAAAAAAACCAGTCCTAAGTATATATCATGATAAAATATATCTTGATATACATTGACCTGTAAGGTCAGAACTATGAGATATTCTGGATAGAAAACAATTTTTGCATTAGAATATCAAGAGAATGTTAAGGCTTCCACATTTCCCCTACAAAAATGACACAGCTTTTATTTCTAATAGTGCAAACTATTAATATGAATGTATTCTATCTACTCAATATGTAAGACAGACTAGACATTTTCCTTAGATTATTTTTACAGTTAAAAAAAGAACATTTTGTATCAGACCAAAAATAATTCAAACAGATGAGGTAATGCATTCTTTTGCATCACTTCTACATAAGCAATACTCTTTGAGGTTTCTAAGTGGCTTAAAAGGCGATTTTATAGGTTGAAATATTGTCCTTCCTAGTTTTATGGCCAGAGCAAAACAGTACTTGTCTGGAATGCATATAATATTGCACACGGGGTTAATTAGGTTAGGGATGAATTAATTTGTAACAATTTCCGTTATTTGACAGGCATCAATAATATAGTATATTACTTGCATTCCAGACATCAGCATACTGCCATGACCCAGTCAGATTCAATTTGGGAAAATCTTGGATCATATGAATATTTTATTATTGATTTTTTGTAACATCATATTTTACAATCAGGCTTGGTTATAGAACACCATAATAACTTGAGGAGATATTTTAGAAAGCTATACTGTTGATGAATGGAAACCATGTTTTCTGGAGTGAAATGGAAACTTACTCTTCTCTCCTTGAAATGAGATGTTAAGGTATAATATTGTACATTATTAACATCTATTAAAAATATTTCTTTTCTAAGCAATTTCCCCATCCTTTGATTGGATGTTTTTGTTATGGGGGAGGGCTGGGATATGATGACAGTTTGTATAACTTGGTTATCTTGGCTTCTTTTCAAACCCCTTCTGTTTCAGACTATTTCAGTTGAGTAATTTGACTTTTACTAAAAATCCCTCCATGCATCCAGGCCCTCATTCCTTTGCACAAAATGATCAGATAAAATCTCTGACTTTGCACATACATGATGAAATGGCAGGCTAGCTTGATAAAGAAAGGATATGTTGTTCGTTCCTATGGTTAATTGCATTGTATCTCCAAACAAGAGCTTACATGCATCAAAAACCTAATTGTAGAACTTTTAGTTATGGAGATGCCAAGCTGTATGTACTTACAATGTGTGAAGATGCAAAAATGACACAACTGGAGAATGACAGAGTTATGAAGCACAAGTTAATTTAAACAGTTTTGTGGAATCAGAATTACACACACACACACACACACACACACACACACCCCTCCACAAGGAAATAACAAATGTCACTGTTCCTCAGGTTAAAGGTCTGATAGCTCAATCCATTCTTCCTCAGTTCTCACACTTTTCATATTTCATTCAGAATATTTTATTCCTGCCCATGCTTTTGTTGAAATTATTGACCCTAATACTCATGTATCCCATTCATCGCTCCCTATGTTTCCTTCCCAGTATCATTTCCTCTTTCCAGGTTCCAAAAAGTAGGCAGTTTTCCAAGCAAGCAAAGGGAAAATGAGAGAGAGAGAGAGAGAGAGAAGCCAAGGAACAGACTCAACAATAGAGAACAAACTGATGGTTACCAGAGGGGAGGTGTAGGGGGTGGGGGTGGGGGGATAGGGGAAATTGGTTATGGGGATTGAGGAGTGTTGTCATGATGAACACCAGGTGATGTATGGAAATGTTGAATCCCTGTAATTTAGACCTGAAACTTATGTATTACACTATGTGTTAACTCTACTGGAATTAAAATAAAATAAAATATAAAATAATAAAATAAAATAAAATAAAATAAAATAAAATAAAATAAAATAAAAACAAGCAAAAAACAAAATGTTGGCAGTTTTATAAATTTCTATTCCTAAGTGTAATTTCTCTCTTTCTTCAATTATTTTTTTCCCTGTAGACTCTAAGAGCTTTGGTTAGAGAGACTGAGAGTGGAAGTGGGGGCAGGAGAGGGATCAGGAGGGGAGCCCATACTGTGACATGATATGTGTGCTGGCCACCCAAAATGCACACACACACATACGCGTACACATATGTGTGTCTGTATTAGAGTTAATTTGTCTCAATATGTATGAACTACCAACTTTGTATCAAGCAGTGTTAGGATATCTAATACACAAAGCTATATGGGACATAATTCCTCCTCTCAATGAATTTCCAATGTAATAGGGCTGAGAGCCCCACAGAGAGATAATGAGAACATAACATACTGAGATTGAAGCATACTCAGGTGTTAAAATTGCCAGCAGAAAAAAAACCACATAGTTAGTAAACCAGTCAGGATCATGAAAAAAGTAAAACTGGAAGAGGCTAAGCACAGTGGTGCCGCCCATCAGAACTCTGGCCAGAGGAGAGGCCTTGCCCCCAGACTTGTCCTGTCAGGAGACAGGCTGATCCTTTGTGAAAATGGAGGCCTCAGATTGCACAAAATGATGCCATGAAATGTTGAAATAGCTTCTCTCTCTTTTAATGCTAAACAACCATGTGAATTCCCTATAAAGATAAGCAGGTTGTCAGTAGAGGCTCATGGGGTAACAGATTGCTCTTAATATGCTGCCTATAAATATCTGTAGAAACAAACTTGAAATCGCGTTTGGACGCTTGGGTGGCTCAGTCAGTTAAGTGTCCGAGTCTTCATTTCAGCTCAGGTCATGATCTCAGGGTTTCTGTCAGTGCAGAGCCTGCTTGGGATTCTGTCTCTCTGTTCCTCCTCTGCTTGTGCTCTCTCTTTCTCTCTCTCTCTCTCTCTCTCTCTCTCTCACTCGCTCTCAAAATAAAATATGAAAAATAAAATACTCTTAGGTTTATTTCTAAAATAATGGTGTACATGATATGCATATAAAATATTTATAAATAAGATTTTTGTTAATATAAAAAAATGTATGTACTTAAGCAATGGCTATGTTCCAAATATTCAGAATTCTAATCACTAGAAATTTCTAACATTGAAAATTTTGCATAATTCTAAGAAGGGTAACGTATTGTTTTATTTGCATTGCTATACTACATGTCTTATTAGTAGTACTGTACCTAGAAGAATGACAGGCATACGTGCACGTACCTAGAATTCAAATAGAAAATAAGGGGGGAAACCAGATGCAAGTGCCAACTCCCTGCTGTTATCCTCCCACGACGCCCTAGCCTTTCACTTCATCTGGTGCAGCAGCATTTCTGTGGCCTCCAGCTGTGGTCAGAATAGTGTTCATCTCATGCTATTCCCTAGTGTCCCAAAGGTGTTTAATTTTCAAGTTATCGTTGACACAGAGGAATAGAAATTCAGCAAATGAAAGAGTAACTTGAGATAAGAAACTAAAGGTGACTACAGGGATATTATCTTTGCTTTAGGGGAAACATATTTTCCGATGTAATCATGGAACCATCTTGTGTCATCTTCTAATCCTGGGAGACCAATGCTAAATAGATGAGGAACTCTATTTATTCTGGGATATGGGATTTTAAATAAAAGAATCCTGTGATTTCTTTTAAGCCATGGAGCTACATGGCAAGGGTTTTTAATCCTTGTTTAAACTTAATTATATGTTTATTTAAGATCTAAATTACCAAAAATTAGTTTTAGGTTACCAACAATGAATATAGAGATACAACATCACAAAAAGTATCTTCAAGTCTTTTACAACTTCTGAAAAATCATCAATGGAATGTGTAAACATGTTACTATTGACTAAAAAGATACTTTATTCATGTGATGATGAATCTCTATGAATAAATGCTATAAATTTCTCTGTAAAGTAAAATTAAAAAGGAATTCCTAAAATAGAATCACCGTCCTACTAGCTATTAAAAAGTCAATCCTGTACCCATAGTAATTGTTAGAGGAAAGAATGATGGATAATATAAATTCGGGAGAGCTGGGTTTTTTTTTGTTTTGTTTTGTTTTTTTTCTGTTTCTCCATGAGGAAATTCCTACCAGTAGTTTGTCATGTTAGACTGTTCCCAGAGTTCAGAATGGTAACATGCATGTAGAGTAAAATGTTATCAAAACCATATGCATCCCAGGTTAAACTGACTTAGGAAAAATTTGCTAGTTGCTCAAAGTTCTAGGCTGTGAGCATAATGGAAGCAACAGGTAAGCTCAAGGAAGACTTGGTATCAAGGTCTTGTCTACAACCTTCTGAGGCTGGGCTCTGGGACAAGTTCGCTCAACATAAGATAGCACCTAGCTGGATAGGTCCAGTCAGGACTAGAACACAGGTCTATTGCCTCTCATTCAGAGGCTGCTGTTCCTCCTGCATCAAAGGATAGATTTGAACATGGAAGCTGCACTTATACTTCAAACTAAAATGATGGTACGTTAAAATATTTAAATATTAAAATAAGTGAAAATGGTTTCTGCTCTGAGGAGTGTTCTGAAACCACTTTATTAATTCAGCGGTTCCTTTCAATGTCTGCTCTTCCTTTAGAAGTGCCAGAATATCCTACTTATTTGTTGATTGCTTGTGAGTCTGTGAAATGTTTAATTTATTACCAAGTGTGATTAAACAGAAAGGTTAGAGATAAACAGAAGGGAGTACAATAGAGCCTTGAAAACCAGTTTGGACAAAGGAGCAGGCTTTGAAGTATAAATAAATTACTGTATATAAAATGGAATCTTTAAATATTGAATTAATAAATGTTTTTACATAAGTAGACTTCATGTTGCGCTACTTTTTAAAAATCAAAAGAATGAGAAAGATGAGTTAAAAGACCATTCTGTAAACGGTAGTAAGATTCTTGAAAGGATATCGTTTACAAAGCTGAGCTGCTGCTTCTATTTAGATGTATAAACATATCGGCTTCTTAAATCTATAATACCTTATCCAATGTGAGACTGAAGTATTCTATCTCTAAGGTTTCAATTGCCATAGACTTAAGTCTATAATTTTGGTAGAATTATATAAATTTTGGCATGAACTATTTAAATGAATCTCCTTTACTGGAAAAGTCTATTGGGAAAAAAAAAGAAAACAAGCAATAACTGTACAAAAAAAAAAAAACAGTACATACTTATCTTATTCAGGAGAGTTTCCTATTTGGCACCAAGGAATTATTCAAGTATCCATTGGGTCTTTAGAAATAAGTCTGTGATCACCTAAAAGAGCTGCCAATTATTGCCATATGTGAATGTGGTTTTTGTAATCTGGACACCTGTCCCCTAGGATTTGGACTAATAGCTCTAGCCTTTTACTTCTCATTAACTGTCAGAAAAGCTATCGGACAGGGGAGACATTGGTCAGTGCCAACATGATACAGATTTGGACAAGTGGCTGAAAGTTACAAAGCTCAGTATCACCTTAGCAAGAGCCTGTACTTATGGAGAAATAAGACTCAGGAAAACGAATGAATTTCAAAGTCAGATTAATTTTGGAGCTCAGTAAAAGAAAGATCCTTCAAGAAGTGAGGACAAGATGTGGAGGGAAGTCAGCCAAGTGTGTGTTTGCTAGTGCATATGGCAGCCAAAAAAATAAAAATAAAAATAAAACTGCCAGTATTGGGGGTGGGAAAAATGCATCTGAATAAAGAAGCAAAAAGGCTTTGAGCTACAAATTGGAGGTAATCATCTCAGTTTCCTCTGGGGGGACCCATTCTGTGTTGGTCCTTCCACCAGTAAATACAAAGATTTCAAAGGAGGATAAAGTTATTAGTAGCATGTAATGAGATGGACTGACATATCCACAAAGAACCAAGGGCAAAACATTGCTCTGGTTTGTCTATGTTAAATATAAGTTGCATAGATACAAGATATCTGTGGAAATCTCCAGTGTCACAAAGTGGTAGTTGGAAATATTGGGTAGAGCAAAGGGCTAGCTGAATAACTATCAGTAATGTACTTGGACAAGAGGATGCTCTTTTGTGAACTATTTTTGTGAACCCTCTTAAAAAATACAGTTTTAATGGAGAAGGATATTGCAATAATATTTTAAGGAGAAACAGATGCCTAATATATCTCAAAAGTAGAAAATTAGGAAAAGGCAAGTGTGGTTTAATGTTGTTCAAATACACTGAGAAATCTGTTGATTTATGTCATAGATTTTAGAAATGTTTGGGTACATCATGAATGTTTAAATATGTATATAAATATATATTAATATTTACTAATGTCTAATATGTACTTGAAACTTGCTATACTCTCGTTTAATTCTTATAAAATCCTGGTAGGATACTTTTACTGTCCCCATTTTATAGATACAGAGAAACTGATATGAAGAGGCTTTGTAACTTGTTCAGTTATATAGGTAGCAAGTGATAGAGTCAAGATTTGAACCTGAGCTGCCTGAAACTATGTTCCTCACAATTACAATATGCACATCAAAAACGTATCTCCTATTAGGGGTGCCTAGGTGGCTCAGTCAGGTAAGCGTCCCGCTTTGACTCAGCTCGTGATCTCATGATCTCCTGAGTTTGAGCCCCGCGTCCAGCTCATGCTGACAGCTCAGAGCCTGGAGCCTGCTTAGGATTCTGTGTCTCCCTCTCTCTTCCCCTCCCCCACTTGCACTCTGTCTCTGTCTCTCAAAATAAATGAACATTAAACAAATGTTTTTTTTAAATATCTCCTATTCATTTTCCAGCAATGGATGTTGCAATTTAAACTGTTGGTTCCTTGGTCATGATATATTTTTGTTGATATGCTCATAATTTTTCTCCATTTTTGCTTTGGGATAAATAGTGTATAATGGTAAAATCAGGCAAATGTTGGAGTCCACAGAACACAGGTTTTCTATTTTGGAGTCCAAGTATCTGGTTCATGTACAAATCAAAATCAATATTCTATTCCGAGAAGAAACACCCAACTCAGTAAAGACAGTTTTTCTAATGTGTCTCTGACATGGAACCTTTCTTTACCAGTATTTTATTGTAATCTTTTTACATTAAAAGAAAAAAAAACTATATACATTGCTTGATCATGTTGTCTTCTCTGGAAGCCCATATATATATTTTTTTGGAAACCCATATTTTTGATAACTAATTTCATCTGTTGACAGGCTTTTGTTTAGCCTGTAACAGAGAAAACTTAATTTGGCATTTTGCTTAACATGAGAATATTGGAGTCAGTTTATTTTTTAAATTTTTTATTCCATCTTCACTTTCTTCTTTTTTTAATTTTTTTTTGAAAGAGAGAGAGAGATAATCTTAAGCATACTTCACGTGCAGTGTAGAGTCCAACATGGAGCTCAATCCCACAACCCTGGGATCATGACCTGAGCTGAAATCAAAAGTCAGATGTTCAACTGACTGAGCCACCCAGGTGCCCTGGAATCAGTTTCTTTACAGTACAAATATGGTAAATGCTACACAGTTTAGTACAGCAAATGCTTACTTGGCTAACTCATTGTAACATATGCAAACTTAAATTGTGTGTACTTACCCAAAAATTCATTCATTCCCTAACTCAGAAAATAGGAAGAACACCCAACAACTTGAACAAGAAACTCAGATGCCAGTTCTTAAGGTTTCTTCTACCTTATAATCTTCATCAATTCTATCTCCAAGATCTATCAATATTTTCTAGATAATATATCTCAAATGAATACAGTTCTTTCTATGATGATAACTATTTCTCTATCTATGTCATAACATCTCTAATTTGGGCTATTTTAGTGATCCCCTGTGTACTCCATTTTTGACTCAGTTCAATGCATTTGCCCCTAGGAACAAGAATGATCTCTTTGAAATGTAAATCTGATTATGGTATACCTCATGCATGAAACCTTTCAATGACTTCCCACAAAACTTACTATATAAAAACAAGCCCTTAATATAACCTTCACAGCACTGCATGGCCTAATTTGTCTGCATGCCTCCCCAGACTAATTTGAGACTCTGTTTCAGCTTTACTTTTTTTCTTTCACGTTGAAACTCTCAAAACTCTTGCCTCAAGGATTTCACCCCAAAATGATCTGTCGTCCATTTTTTGCTTCTGTCTTTTATATATCATATAAATCTTGTAATGTTTTGTATGTATCATGGAAAACGATAGTCCTTACTTTTAAGGTCAGATGGTATCCATATCATAATAATAATTATTATTCAATTGGAAGTCCTCTTACTCCTTTTTGTTCTAAACTAAATATGTTCATTTAGGGAAAAAAAAGTTTCTTTAGGAAATATACCTCATGTTTTCTCTTATCCTAGGGATATTTGTTTAAACATAATTCAAGAATTTTTTTAAAAGATGTGTTTAGAAGAAACCGAGACAGGGGTACTTGGGTGGCTCAGTCAGTTGAGCATCTTGATTTGGGCTCAGGTCATGACCTCACAGTGGTGAGATCAAGCCCCATGTTGGGCTCTGGGCTGGGAGTGAAGCCTGGTTGGGCTTCCTTCCCTCTCTCTCTGCCCTTGTCCCCCACTTTCTCTCTCTCTCCCAAAAACAAAAAATTAAAAGAGGAAGAAATTGAGAGTTTCCTTTATTTCTAGCTTTAAAATACAACTTACAGGGGCGCCTGGGTGGCTCAGTCGGTTAAGCGGCCGACTTCGGCTCAGGTCATGATCTCTCAGTCCGTGGGTTCGAGCCCCGCGTTGGGCTCTGTGCTGACAGCTCAGAGCCTGGAGCCTGTTTCGGATTCTGTGTCTCCCTCTCTCTGACCCTCCCCCATTCATGCTCTGTCTCTCTCTGTCTCAAAAATAAATAAACGTTAAAAAAATTAAAAAAGGGGCGCCTGGGTGGCACAGTCGGTTAAGCGTCCGACTTCAGCCAGGTCACGATCTCGTGGTCCGGGAGTTTGAGCCCCACGTCAGGCTCTAGGCTGATGGCTCAGAGCCTGGAGCCTGTTTCCGATTCTGTGTCTCCCTCTCTCTCTGCCCCTCCCCCGTTCATGCTCTGTCTCTCTCTGTCCCAAAAATAAATAAACGTTGAAAAAAAAAAAAGAGAAAAAAAAATTTAAAAAAAATAAAGTTAAATACAACTTACAATTACTATTAATCATATACATAATTATAAGTTAAGTGTATATTACATATATTATATAGTTCTGCATTTAATACCTAATGGAACACATAATTTTTTTTAAAAAATTGTCCTTCTTCCATTTATTTTCATCATAAAGCTTTATAATTTGTTCATAGCATGAGAGTGATTCTTTAGAGGGAAATTTATTCCACTAAGATGTTTATGATTTGTTAAACCTAGTAATTGTGCATGGGAAATACTATAATGGGACATTACTATGGAGAGATGAATACAGCTTTCATTCTTCTCTCAAAATGTATTGGCTGCTTTTTGTGAGCCAAGCATTCTAGTAGGTCGTAAGGGATAAAAGTGGAGGGGGGGATCCATGAAGTGTTTATTATCTTATCTCACCACAGTAATAATATCATAGGAATTGAGTTTTAAAGAGCAGAATGTTATTGATACATACGTTTTATGAAAGCATGATTATATCTTCAGTATTTAGTTTGTATGTGGTTCTGGTACTACATTGCTGTTACAAGGCATATCAATTATCAACTGAGTTGAACACAGTTTGGGAAGAAGGATTTCAGATAGTAGGAATTTCTCTGGCCAGTAAGAATGCAGATTGTGAAATGTGAAGGCAGGTCAGAATGGGTGCTGGATGACTTGGTGACTTGGTGACTGGATGACCTTGGGTGACTTCAGACATTACTGAACATGAACTGAATTTCTTTTAGTCACAAAAATTTATTTTTTGTTCTAGGTGTAGCTCCCTACTATATATCAAACTGAAAGTATTATGAAACTAAGATTTCCTTAGAAGGAAAATGGTATGGATCCAGCTGTTACAAATTATGTGCAGGCATTTTCAGTGTACTGTTTTCTAGTCCTAATTAATGAAAATTTTATTGGTTTCTAAATCTGTTGTTAGTTAGTTGGGCTTAATGTGTAATCAGAGTGACAAGTACAGATTGGGGGCAGTGCAGAAGACTTTGCTAGGCATCCAAAGTGCATCAAATCTACCCCAAAGTCTTGGGAAAAGTGCTCACTTTTCCACTCTTGTTGGTATTCTGAGCATTTGCTCTTCAGTATACACTGTGCAGAATTCCAAATACTAGGTTATATTTTAGTGAAAATTACCTCTCCACTGTGTAATAGACAAGGTTGAATATTTTACTTTCCTCGGCTGCTTGAGAGTTCTTAATGTCCAGGAGACTAAAGCAATAAAGTGGAATTGCATTAGCCCTTTTAATTTTTTATTGGAAACTATTTAAGGGTTTGCCTTTTTCCCCCTACACAATAAAGCTCCTTGTTTCAGCTGGTAACATAGAGAAAGTAGAAAATTTATTCTATGGTGAGCAGGCAGACTCCTCTGCAAAGGCATCCCACTCACAAATAGCTTTCTAATAGACCTACAACAGTGAAGCATTTCCTCGTCCCGGTGACCAGAACTGTCTTCCATCAGAGCCATTCACCTGGCTAGACATAGGCTTGAGATTATTGTTGAAGGAAACTACTATCGACAATTACTGCAGTAAAATGAAGTAAGCAATTCACTGCGTGCCCAGTAAAATCTGTCTACTATCTTTATAGTCAAACTATGTAACTTTTTTTTTGTTAATTTTAGAGTGCTGGATTTACTGCCAATCCTCCATCAGATACCACTTTTCCATTTTACAGAACGAGAAGTCAGCGGATACAAAACACCTAAGTATCTGTGTCTAGGAAATCCTCAGCCTTAGATTTCGTTTCTGCTTACAACACTTAATGGGATGAACAGTCAGTGCACTAATATCATTAAGCCTCAGTCATCTCCTCAGGAAAAATAGATAATAGTGTCTCACATGATCACTGTAAGCACAGAGGTGAAATACAAGTGCAGTGCTAGACATGGAGATTTTCGGTAAGGCATTTGTTATATTACTCAGAGGTGCGAACTCTTCAAGTAGATAGATCTGGGGTAGGTGCTGCAAACTGATAATGCAATCTGCATCGATTTTCTTTCTTTTGTCTTTTTCTTTTTTCCCCAATCTTTATTTAAATTCCAGTTAGTTAACATACAGTGTAAAGTTAGTTTCAGACGTAGTTTAGTGATTCATCATTTACATACAATGTAATGTACGCCTGAGTTTTCAAAGCCTGCTGGGTTAAGATGTGACTTAATGTCCCATCCCTTGTCCAATCCTTCACCTCTCTATCCTCATGTCCGAAACCAAAACCCCTAAATTTGCACAATATAAGAAGACAATTATCCTAAATGAATTCTCAAGTCAATCAACACACTTTTAAATGGTAACTCCAAAGAGTAGGTGGAATATATTGATCTCTGGATTGAAGAAATACTTGCAAAATCTTGTCAGTGGTTTTAATTACAAGCACACACACACATACACACTCCTGCATGCGGACCCCTTTCTCCTTCCTCCTCTCCCCCCGCCTTCTCTTTCTCTCTTTATCTCCCCGCTACCCACTCACTTCAAGGGTGGCAACTCTAAGCATAGGTGACCAAATCTGAAACTATGTAAAATGATCAAATAGAGTGAATGAAAATGGCAGACATCCTCCCACTTTTGTTCTTCATTCATCCTTATGTCCCAGACTTCTAATATGTCTGAGTTATTTGTACTAGAAAGGTGATACATGTTTGCCAGCTATAAGTAATGTGGTTTAATATTTCCTCTGTAATATTTTCTTTTCTTTCTCCCATTCTCTCTGCCCTTTTATTCTCTCTTCCTCTTAGATGAATGTAAGTTAATTTAATCTTCTTATCCTTTTTATTCAATGCATCTATCTCCCAAGTTGCATGTAAAGTTCTAGGATAATATAGTGTTAACAAAGCTGAAAAAAAAGGGTTGTGCCTATATTTAGAAATTAACCACTTTCATTTTTTTTTTTAATTTTTGTTCACTTTTGAGAGAGAGACAGACAGAGCATGAGCAGGGGAGGGCAGAGAGAGAGGGAGACACAGAATCTGAAGCAGGCTCCAGGCTCTGAGCCATCAGCACAGAGCTCCATATGGGGCTCCAGCTCACAGAGCGTGAGATCATGACCTGAGCCAATTTCAGACACTTAACTGGCTGAGCCACCCAGGTGCCCCCAAAAGTAACCACTTTAAGGAATTCAAGCCTATTCTTTTTATTTTCATAATGCCATTAAATGCTGTTATCTATTGCTCTGTCTCCTGCCTATGAGATTCTTCCCTATATTTTGAGAAGTTTATTTCTACCTTAATTAGGGAGTAGGGAGAGAGATTTTGTATTTTTGACATACATATTAGAATAGATGTACATATGTCAAACCTTATAGTGCCCTTTTTTTCTTTGAAAACTTCGTATTCTTATGCAAAAAGTATTTTTTTCTTGAATAGGATGGAATTAATTTTATGCAAAATTCAAATATATAGACATGCTGTCCTATACAGTTATGTACATTCATGTCTTTCCTAAACAGTTTCAAAATAGATGATTGGTTGAAATTTTTATGAAACACTTACTTGTCTAATAGTGTTGTTGATCCCATGGGCATCTGTTTATGGTCATCTATTTACTTTTCATGTTTTCTTGAGAAATCCATTCTTACCCAGCTAGGGAATGAAATTTCAGAATATGCTCAGTAGAAATCTGTTTTTATCTTGGAACAAATATTTACTTTAAACATAAAAATGAAATGAAGAACCCTAGAATTACACGAATTCATTTTTTCTTCTATGTTACCTTACAAATATTAGCCATTTGTAAATATTGAATTCAAAGCAAATATTGAATACTTTTAAATTGCACACTTCTAGTTGATAATATTTTGTGATCATAAACTGAATACTTAACATATAAATGACACATTACTGGTTTATTTTAAATCCCTCACTTGTTTTTAAAGTTTATTTATTTATTTTGAGAGACAGAGAGTGAGCAAGGGAGGGGCAGAGAGAGAAGCAGAGATAGAATCCCAAACAAGCTCCACTCTGTCAGTGCAGTGCTCAATGCGGGATTCGATCTCATTAACCATGAGATCATGATCTGAGCCAAAATCAAGAGTCAGAGGCTTAACCAACTGAGCCATCCAGGCGCCCCATAAATCCATTACTTGACCACAATATTGTCAGTCATTTTAATAAATTTCACAAAATAAAAATGGAATGGAAAGCTGATAGATTATAAGATGTGTTGAAGTATAAATTTGAAAGTTGCAGAGGTGTTTCCTCAGGAAAAAAAAAGGACATTATTTTAAAATAACCTAAAAAGTAAAGCAAGTCTAAAGGACCTCTGATACAATATAATGATGTCACCATTTCTCAAAATTCTATATGGTGATCTCTTTTGGAGAGTATATAGTTAATGATATAACTAAGAGGGCAAATATTTTTGCATCATGTCTTACAGCATTCACAGAATTTTATTTTGTTTTGTTTTTCCTCTGAGTTTTCTACTTTTTATAGGTTCCCTTTAAATTCAGGATTTAGGGGCGCCTGGGTGGCGCAGTCGGTTAAGCGTCCGACTTCAGCCAGGTCACGATCTCGCGGTCCGTGAGTTCGAGCCCCGCGTCAGGCTCTGGGCTGATGGCTCAGAGCCTGGAGCCTGTTTCCGATTCTGTGTCTCCCTCTCTCTCTGCCCCTCCCCTGTTCATGCTCTGTCTCTCTCTGTCCCAAAAATAAATAAACGTTGAAAAAAAAATAAATTCAGGATTTAAAAAAATTGTATTGTTTTCTGTATAAATGTTCCTAAATGAGATATAGTTACTTGAGATAAAAAATGTGAAATTCACTGGGGTGCCTGGGTGGCTCAGTCAGTTAAGCGTCCGACTTCAGCTCAGGTCATGATCTCATGGTTAGTGACTTCGAGTCCTGCGTAGGACTCTGAGCTGACAGCGCAGAGACTGAAGCCTGCTTCAGATTCTGAGTCTCCCTCTCTCTCTCTGCCCCTCCCCAGCTTGTACTCTCTCTCTCTCTCTCTGTCTCTCTCAAAAAGTAACCATTAAAATTTTTTTTTGAAATGTGAAATTCACATTAGTGAAGCTACCAACATTCATAGTCGACAATAATTTCTCCCATGTTGCATTTTTTTAAAGAAAAGAGAATAAAAAGGGAACTGAGCGGTAGAATAGAAACAAGAACTAGTAAAAACCGTGGTGAGAGTGTGTGTGTGTACATGTGTGTGTGCATTTTTGAGTGAGAGTGTGCTTTTGATGTATAAATCCAAGCCACACATGTAGTATGCATAGTTTCTTACTTTCCTGACGTGAGCCTAAAGCTCATGACTTGTGTCTCAAACTCCTACTCTGGGTGATTTCAAATCTATTTTGGAAATTCTATTTTCCTAAAATTATTTCATGTATTTATTTTTCCTAAAATTTGTATATAATGGTAAATATTGGAGTGGTGACTTCTCCATGCTCTAGCTACGGTTCCAGTGCAGCCTGGAAGATCCTAATCTGTTGTAGGGCCTACTGAAACATACAGGTGACTTACCTCCTCCAAAACCCCTTCCTAGAAATAGTTTTCTTAGACATCCCACTGCTCTTCAGGTCTGAAGAACACTTCTGGCACTGTTCCGAAAGAACAGGCTGTCTCTCAGTATACCTGAGTATAGATTTGGGCCCTATTCATTTTAGGGCCATAAACATGATTTTGTCTTTCATATCCCCCCTTCTCCCCCTTTTTTAGTATTTACCTATTCGTTACATACATCTTCCTGTGAATTTGTAAACTTAGTTAATGGGACTTGTTCTCTGGCCTTTGATAATTAAGGATAGAAAACTTAGCTAGTGCAACTCTTAGGAAACACAGCTCTTCCTTGAAGGTGGAGGGCAACTGAAAAGCCGGCAGAACACAACAACATCCTTAGGATCTGGGGCTGTTTTAGTATTCTCTTTGTGGTGAGCGTATTATTGGACATATTTCAGTTTTACTGGCACCTGTCTTGCTAAATCTGATGGAACAACAACAAACACAATAAAGTCTTGTTACTCGGCTATCTTTGAGCCACACTAGATTGTGATTGATTCTGTTGTGTTTAATGGTATGGTGGCATTTTGCCTTAGGCCTTTTTTATTGAACAGTGGAAGGAACAGAAGAAGGAAACACTTGATCACTTTGTAAATGCTGCACATTGCAGGCAGGGTTTAATGACTGAACGTTGCCACTTCCAGTGTATTGAAATGCCTGGGCCTTGCCTCAAAGCATTGTACCTCTATTCAAATGGCAAAGAATAGAGTTCCTGTAAGATTGTGGAGTGCAGCTCATTTTGGGAATAAACAGTTGCTTTGACCTTGTACCGGCAAATAGACCCTGTCAGGCCTGGAATTGCAAGGCCAGGAAATCATCTGTTTAGTCAGTGCTGGTTCTGGTCATTAGTTTGTGTTTATGGCTGGGAATTGATAATATAGCCCTGTGTATATGGAGCTAAAGTCTGAATACTAAAAGGGACCTATTTACCAACAGCTTTATTTTTTAATTTAAAGTTAATTCAAATTGAAATGAGCCTTTTAACCCTTAATTAGGACCATGTTTTCTCTTAAAAGTCAACCACATTAGTCAACTGGAGACAAAATTCACTTTGCAATTGAAAGGCTGTCTACTTTCTTTCAACAGTAGCCACCATGGTTTACTAAGTGCATTGGTTTTCCTTTCACTATGGTAACTTGACCCATTCTCAGTATCAGCCTGGCTCAAACCCATCAATTAGGACTTAGAGGAAAGTGTGCTATGTAATTTGGGAATAAGGCCAAGATTCTTTCTCGAAGCTTTTTTTGTAATTATTATTTATTGTATACACAGTGCACATAATACTCTCTATTTCATACTTTTTCTTTGTTATTTTCCAAAGCTGATAGTTTGTTATTTTACCCCCCTATTGACCTGCAATATTTAGTTCCTCTTTTATTGTTACTTCTTCATAAATATGGAATCAGCAGATTCCCAAAATATTTTTAACTCATTCACTACAAGTTGGTATTATTTTGGCTTCCTTCTATTATATTATTCACATTTTTAGTGTTTCTCAATAGCAAATTAACATTTGGCAGGGGCTTTCTCATTTTTGTTCCACTGTGGCCTATCTTGGGGTTTTTCAAAAAGTTTTGGGGTTTATTCTCAGTAACTCAGCACTTAAAATAAGGGAACTAAAATCTAGACTAGCAAGGAAAAGACAAGTAAAACCTCACTGCAGATTAACAGAAGAGAAATGTATTCTCTTGAATTGTGTTTTCAATAGTGTGCTCATTTCCCTTGTCATTAAAAAAGAAAAAGAAAACTCATCATCTTACAAAATTAAAGAGAATAATTAATATCAATATTTGTATGCATTGCCATAAGATTCCCCAACTTCTAAACATCCTACTCTATCTGAAATGTACATAAAATCAAATATAGACTTACTGTGCTATTGGTGAAGCTGAAACTATAAAACAGGGAATTATCTGGTGGTCAATTTATTTTTCAATGCATTCAATCATGAAATCAGTACATCCTTTGAATACATTCTGCTCTGACACAGAAAAAACACTGAAAAGAGCAAAAACCTGTCATTTCTTTTTCAAGTATATTTCTTCGAAGTTAGAAGAGAACCTCCTTTGTCTTGTTACCCTATGTGGTTTTATAATTTCAGTGGCTAATTTTAATCCTTAAAGCAGTGATGAAAGTGAAGATACTTTGATATACAGTATTTATTTTGTCTTTCTACTTAGAAAGTTGTAAGAATCCTACTAATTTTGGGACACAAAGTATTAACCGTTCAGAGTGTCAACCTGAAGAGTTGTTAGAGGTAAGCTAGCCAATGTCCAGCATCCAATAAATGAAAAATTAGAAGCATAGAGAGGATCACTGATTGCAAGGTCTCATTCACTTCAAAAACGCATCTTATCAACTGCTAGGTGCTAGACATTGAGCTGGACGCTGGGCATACAAAATGAATAGGAAGTACTGTCTCTCTCCGTCCCAAAAATAAATAAAAACGTTGAAAAAAAATTAAAAAAAAAATGAATAGGAAGTAACTGTCTCTGGATTGCTCAGAGTCTAACCTAGGAACACATAGTAACTACAAAAATGGAACTTCAGACTTATTTCTAGAACAGGAAGTCACTTTCCCAAAGACCTCATTAAAATTTGAATACACCTGGACAGTGACTTTGAGATAACACCTATTTAGGAGAAAAGATTACATCAAAACTTGCATTTCCTACTACCTAGTCCAGAGCTCTTCCTATAAGATGCTGAAAACAACTTAATGTGTTGGGTTAAAAAGAAGAGAAACTAAAGAATTTCTTGGTGAAGATAACACTAAAGTGTATTGAAAATTGTCTTAGCAATTACACTTTCAAGGGAGGAGATCCATTTCTAAAATAACCGTGCCATATAGAATTGAGCTTTTTAAAGCTAAGATTATAACTTCTATCACTGTAGGAGCAGACACAATCAAGTGTCTTGGTCATTTTGGAGATTAGCACATGTGTGTTAGAGGAATATCGATCGATACACAAAACCCAAACACTATCTGAACAAGTCTCATTATTTAGTAAATCCATGGTGATATCCAGTCAGGTTTGAGGAAGTGATACCTCTGGCTTTTAATGGCTATTAATTTATATTCATGGATCATCCTCCTTTTATTTACCAACACAAAGTCAAAGACGAGAGTTCCTGCCACACTTAACTACTTCGAAAATCTTCATTACAGGAAGGGAATAAAACATTTATGGGAACACAAGAACAAGGGCGGCAGTTTGCCTCAAACAGTGTTAAACTGTTGAGGTACTCCTTGGTTTGCCCACCCCGAGACTGAAATCTGTAAATAATTTTACCAGTGTTCTTATCAGTCAAACACTGATAAAATTATAACCGAGGTTACCTGAAGAAATCTGTAAATCAGAATTCTGTCATTTTGGCAGCAGGTTTTGAATATGTGTATACCTATCTTACTTAAGTATTGCTTTAGTAGCTGGCTTGCACCAGGGAAGATCTTAACTATTTAGCATATTATTATTATTATTATTATTATTATTATTATTATTTTAAAACTGAAGAGCACCTGGGTGGTTCAGTCAGTTAAGCATCTGACTTCAGCTCAGGTCATGATCTCACGGCTTGTGAGTTCCAGCCCGTCTCAGGCTCTGTGCTGACAGCTCAGAGCCTGAGCCTGCTTTGGATTCTCTGTCTCCCTCTCTCTGTCCACCCCCCCCCCATCACCACCCCACTCACACTCTGTCCCTCTCTCTCTCTCTCAAAAATGAATAAACATTTAAAAAAAAAACCTTAAAACTGTATATATCTGAATCACTACTCTTTTTGCCTGTTTTGTTTTTCCTTGATATTCTATAGTAAGTTGACTAAGATTTCCCATGAGTAAGAGAGAAACATTACTTTCTATTCCTTTACCTGATTTTTTATATGCTGAACCTTTCAGTCTCTGAAATAATACTTAAGTGAAAGAAATGTGCAGATTGCTTTATCACTAGTTTTACATTCAAGGATAAAGGAAGTTCTTTGAAATTTCAGTCATTGCTTTTACCACTCAAAGCAAGATACTAAAATACAAGTATTTATGCCCCTTAGAGGTAAAATTTCACATTCATTCAGGAGGATTTTTTTGAAAGACGAACAAAGTACAATAGATAGATAGGTATTTAAGCACAAATCAACTTCAAGGAAAGGAGATTATTTACTGGGAAAAATTCAAAAGTAAGTACTTTATGTAAAGAATTTCTCCATATGCATTTAAAGAGAGTGTTCCCTAACAGTGTAATTTTACTAGTGGATATAAATTATTCAGTCATACTCTCAAATTTTTTGAACAATTTTGGTAAAAGATTTAAAGATCCTGCTTGTAGCAAGAAGGAAAAATGTCCTTGTATGTCTCCTATAGGTAGCGGGCCGTGCTGTTCCTGAGGTTGGCAGACTCGGTTCTTCAAGCAAAAACACACTTACCCATCTTCCCGTAATAATGTTAGACGTCAAATAGAAAATCCTAGAGAAAGGCGAGAAAACATTACCCTTTCTGAAATAGTTTCTTACTAGGAGTAGATGACAAAAGACTTGGCATTCATTTAATTAAATAAGTTTTAGATGACAATTCTTCAGTGTCATAGCAGCAGCTTAGAATTTTAGAAAAATCATTCATGGTTCTAGAGAATAATTTGCTTTCAATAAGCAATCTATATAAAATTAAAAGCCAAAAAATCTCTTACATGTTATTAAATGTTTATTTATTTTGGGGGGGGGTGAGCAGGAGGGGGCAGAGAGATAGGGAGAGAGAGGGCGAATCCCAATCAGGCTCCACACTCAGCATGGAACCCAACACAGGGCTCAGTCTCCCAACAGTGAGATTATAAACTGAGCCAAAACCAAGAGTCAGATGCTTAACCCACTGAGCCACCCACGTGCCCCTTCTCTTTCAGATTATACCACGAATTCTTTGTTATCTTGGAGATGCTACTTTTTCTGTGTGCCCATCTTTGGGCTATCACTCTGGTTATCCATAACTATTTGCAATTACGTCTGTGTAAGGGAGGACTTGGCAGAGTGTGATTGTGAACAAAATCAAAATTCTGTGAGCAAGCAGAAAGCAGATTTAGGTGTTTAGTATGCAACCAACAGTACCCATCAAGTTCCTCTACTTAACCGCTTGCTTTTCCTGTTGATCTATTTGTGTGTTTACAGGCCTTTTGCTATCTTTTCATGATCTTTCTCAAGTGAAATTCCTTCTCTGTATTTCCTCCAACAGCTCAATCAAAATGGAATGTTTGCTCCTTGGGGCCTGTGTCAAATGTCTGGTGCCCACTTTCAATTTCAATTGCAAGGGCCCTTTTAAGGTGGACAGAACTAGGGACATTTGTATCTTCAAGGCTAACAAAAAGCCTGAAGTAGAGTAAATGATTAACAGATATTTATTAAGCAGAATGTATGTGTGTCTACCTATCTTTTACTATTATTATATCTAAGGTTATTTAATCATTTAGATAAAGTCTAGTTACTAGTTTGTGTCACATTCTTAACTTAAAGGTTTATTGACTGTAGCTACTTTCAAGTTATTATTAGAAGTCCTGTGCTGTAGCTAAGAAATGATTATATGACTTGCCTTTTCTTTAAATATCACAGAGTATAGCCATTTATAATATTGACAAAAAGTGATTGTTTAGTGAATACCTTTATGCTAAATGTTGTAAAAACCATAAAAACCGTATGGTTTACCATATGGTTTCCCCAATCCTATATTTGGGGTAAACCTTACAAACAACCAAAACACAAAATACACTGGAACAGTGCAACTCAATCTTTTAAACACTTGAGCATTGCCATCTTGCAAACTTAAAGGCACTCAGTGAGCTAAATTGAAACCAGAAGTTAAGTGCTTAGTTTGTTTATACTTTATATCATTTCCCCTAGAGGCGATATGACATGAGATATGAGTGGAAGTTTCTAACCAATGCTTAGGTAGAATGATCAAAAGTTTATGAGCCTACTCCATGTTTGGTCAGGGCAATAGAATTTATCTGAGTGGCTCTCAATGTGGCACCAAAAGTTGTTCCATTTAATGTAAGATAGTCCTAGAGTGGCCATTCTTGATAGAAACTATAAAACAGCAAGACGAGATTAATGATTGCTATCATTTTAAGTTATTTTAATTGTTTATCTTGATAGTATATTTCCCTTGACAGTGTATTTCTTAAGAAACATTCAGTAGGAAGATACACTGTTATGGATATAAAGTGTTACCTTTCAAAATGCATTTAATGATTATAAAAGTTAAGATTTGTTCACACAGGCTTTACTTGAATGCAAATAACCTGTTATTCACAATATGAAGCTGACATAGGAAAATTCTGGGATTCAGATCACCTACAGGGCATATTTTACACATAAGTGCTTTAAACCATCACATCTCAACGTAGCATTGAAATTGAGTTTTAGAGATTTAAGAAATCATTGACTTCCGGAGATACTCTGTAGGAAACCTAAAAAATGTGGACCCTGATTTTATTTATTTATTTATTTTTAATTTTTTTTTTTAATTTTTATTTATTTTTGAGAGAGAGAAAGAGTGCAAGCAGGGGAGGGGCGGAGAGAGAGGGAAACACAGAATCCAAAGCAGGCTCCAGGCTCTGAGCTGTCAGCACAGGGCCCAACCGGGGCTCAAACTCACAAACCATGAGATCATGGCCTGAGCCAAAGTCGGCCACTTAACCTACTGAGCCACCCAAGTACCCCTGGACTCTGATTTTAATCCTCAAAGCAATGTCAAGAGACTTCTTGCTAAGATTTTCACTATGATTTCAGTTCTCCATGTAATTCTGAAAATAGATCACATAAACCATTACAGCATTTTGAATTTTACATCAGATTAAACAAAAGCAATACAGTAGAGGCATATTTCTGTAAAAGCAATAAATATATAAAGAATACTAAATGGGCATCTGAAATCAATATTTCATGACCGGTTCATGGAGCCCAACAAAACATGTCATTCAGAGATGGCCGGAAAGAAAGAAGAGGAAAACAGTTATTTAGAAAGCTTTAATCTAGTAATTATTTACAAGTAGATCAGTTTAAATAGAAATTATACGTCACTATGTTTCTGAAAGACAGACAAGGAAATTTTTAAAAACCTTCAGCGTAGGCCACGGCTGTAGAAGTTACAGCACTGGAACGACACTGTCAAGGCAGGAAAAAAAAAATAGCTCATGAGAACCGATGCATCAAGAATCTTAAAACAAGGAAGCCATGATTTCTTCCTTTCAGTTGCTTACAATTTGTGGGGAGGGAGCCGTACACACAGAAATCAATTAGAGGGAGTGAGTGTGTAATGTAGTGCTAACTGCACGCAGATAATGTACACATTGCATCATGTTTTAAAAGGGAATGGCTACATGATGACATGGCTTTGCTGTATTTTTCTCCACAAATAGTTCAATGCCAAGCAAAGCTGTGAAAACATGAGCTGGAAATTTCATCACACTCTAGTGCCAAAATAATCTAAATCTTCAGGGTTTTTTTTTTTTTCCCTTTAACATTTGGTGCGAATTCAAATGTATATATGTGGAGAAACTACACTGGGTCACATTATTTGCTTCTGTAAATTCTGGAAGGAAAAAAAAGATGGATTTTTTTTTTATTCCTAATGAATTCTTCCCCTAACATTCTGAAATCTGTTTTACGTGTTTTGAAAAATACGCTTTCAAAATTATCACCGAATCTTAAAAGAGTGATTTTGTTTGTAGCTTGCCGACCAGGTTTCTACAAGGCTTCGGATGGTAATGTGAAATGTGCCAAGTGCCCACCGCACAGTTCTACCCACGAAGATGGTTCGGTGAACTGCAGGTGTGAGAATAAGTACTTCCGAGCAGACAAAGACCCTCCATCCATGGCTTGTACCCGTGAGTAGTTTTGCTGCAACCCATGCCTCCATGTTTCTTTTATTTTGTGTTTTTTTTTTTCCTTCTGGTTATTGTGCTTCTTTCTTCTTTTTTTAACGCATTTGGCCCATTTCCTTCCGTTATCCGTTATCCGTGTGCAAATTGAAAGCTTTCTCTGCTTCACTCTCCATGCTGGCTCACCACAAATGCAACATTTATCATGCAAAATGAATTAGTTTTTAAAGCACTTCCTGCAACAGGACCCCCAGAAAGAAAGAAAGTTTTCTGTATTTTGGTTTAGATCCTGTATTACATTTGACAGAATAGGGGAGGTTATAGTCATGGGATTTGTGTTTTTACATTTCTATTCCCTCACGTTACTTGTAGGTCATAGGTCATAGGGAAAAAGGACTAAGATTTATAAAACTAATAGTAAAGTTTTCATAACTATTCACAAGGGCATTGAATTTAGTAGTAAATTCCCTCATTGGACTTTGTGAATGTATCTTCAACTTTGAGTCAAAACTCCCCCGCCCATGGCTTGGGGACGATAGTGCTCTTGAAGCCATGTGTCTATAATCTCATGGATCCTCTAAGGACGAATTAAAAGTATATAATAGAGACAAGATGGTTATTTACCTCTTTCGGTTCCATTGTAAATTATCTATTTCCCTTGTAGTAGAAAACAGAAGTGAGGCTCATTAATCTTTGTTGAACTACTTTGCAGGACCTCCATCTGCACCAAGAAATGTTATCTCTAACATAAACGAGACCTCGGTCATCCTGGACTGGAGTTGGCCCCTGGACACAGGAGGCCGGAAAGATGTTACCTTCAACATCATATGTAAAAAATGTGGGTGGAATGTAAAACAGTGTGAGCCATGCAGCCCAAATGTCCGCTTCCTCCCTCGACAGTTCGGACTCACCAACACCACAGTGACAGTGACAGACCTCCTGGCACATACTAACTACACCTTTGAGATCGATGCCATTAACGGGGTGTCAGAGCTGAGCTCACCACCAAGACAGTTCGCTGCAGTCAGCATCACAACCAACCAGGCTGGTGAGTACGTGCTCGATGCTTTCTGCTCCCACCATCTCAGAGCCAAGTCATGATTTTGACAGAGTGTGCAAAAAAGAGTGGGGAAGGCAAAGGTTTGAAAGAGTCCCAGAATGTTCTCTTCTGTCACGTTTAAGCAGTTATGCTACGTTCAATACCTCAATTTAATTCTTCAAGTAGGAATAAGTCATATTTATTAGATGATTTTAAACTAGTTTAATCCCTTGTTTTTCAATTTGGAATATTTAAATAACCGCGGCTCTGCATATGGTTCTTGTGGGGCTCCTTGAAACACTTTGATATTCCAAAGAACTTAACAGACACTGAACCTTAGTTTGCAGAAGGTTATATAGGATACCTAAAACTACAAAATATCTTTACCTTAGTTATAATTATATCATATTTTTATATAGTTATTCTGTTGCTTTATGTTCCTCTGAAGCTCTAAGTATTATAGCTCAGATACAGATAATTCTGATTAATTAAAAATAAGAAAATAAATCCATTTTATTTGATAGATATAATTTGTATTTAAAAATTCAAAGTAGGGAATTTGTGGAGAAGCATGGTGAAAAGAGGTCTTAGTAGAGAACAGTTGGAATCACTGACCTAAAAATGTTTGCAAATATAAATTACTTTTATATCTTCTATATTTCCTGCTGACAGTCTTTCCCCAGTTAAAACAAAACACTATATTGGCAGGTTGTAAGCAAAGGCCCTTTAATATGGAATGGAAAAATGAAACAACAAGCAAACTTCTCACCTTTCTTGATCTTACATCCACAATATTTCTCTTTTCTTCACTGTTAGTAAATCTTGTTATTTTAATCACCCCTTAAATCTTCTATGTGTTTTCTCATTCTCTGATAATTCTTACGATTTTTTTAGTATGGCTTTTTTTTTTTTCAACAGTGTAGTGTCCAGAATTACTGATGAGACTTTAGTTGTGATTCTCTGAAACATGTGGAAGGGTTACTCTACACAGTATACGCAAAGGACATATCAGTGATGCCCCTTTGAAATAAGGTGATCACAATGTTTCCATTATTGATAACTGTGATGAATGAATAAGAGTTTTCTTTTGTAGCCAACAAAGGCTGTGCGAAGTTAAGCTGATAGGTGTTTATTGTATATAATTGTTGCTGTGGGGTATCATAATTAGGGATACTACATTCCAAGCAGTTCAAGACAGAAATATCATTGCATCCTTTATGCACAAATAAATAACGGAGCCAAAACGGGAGAAAAGGAAGAGACATGATGCGCCCTGAGAATGCTTCAACAAGGACCAGTTTCTCTTGTCAGCTCCCAGATGGGCTCACCCCTGAGCCAGAAGTCAGGATTGAGAGGCGACTCTGCCTCTTAGCCGCATTTGGCTTAAACTGCCGAAGCCCCTCTGCTGTCTTCTGGGACTCGCCCTTCGCCCTGAGTGGAAGGTGTACTGGATGCCATAGGGAAAGGGAAAGAAAGAGAGAGGTCTGAATTCTCTCTTTAGCTGAAAGCGGTCTTAGAACAGCAGCCAAAAAAAAAAAAAAAAAAAAAAAAAAAAAAAAAAAAAAAAAAAAAACAGCTAAAAACACCACTTTTGTTTCTCTCACGTGGTTGGCTCAGGAAGATCCTTAAACTACTAAAGGCACACAGTTAAGAGATGTTACCCAGGGCTAATGTTCAGTAAGTATGCACCAGTATGACTTTGCTGGTTATACTAGTTCAGAGTAGTTCCAACTACTTCTGCAAGGGAGTTAGGCAGATACATCTGTATCGGTTCATTTCTCAGGTATCCTGGGTAGCCCCCAAAACCCAGTATCTTAGCTCCATAATCCTTGCCCATAATCTAGCAGCCGAAAGATAAATGCTGGCGTAAGAGGGGGGTCTTCAGGGCTTTGCACTGGAACGCCTCCTTCTTGAGGGGTCCTTATCCCTATTATGTCATTGATAGGTATTTTGTGTATAACCCCTGCCGGAGTCCACGTTCACCTGTCTCTTTCTGATTCCAAATCCCTCTTTTGGTCCTACTTTGCTTCTGGTCTCCTATATTGATGAAAGTCTTACACTTTTACATTGTCTCATGGTGATATATAAACTTTATCTGTGGAAAAGACAGGACTTTTAAGGGAAGTGTGCTGAATCATTTTTTAAATCTTGCTTACTGAATCTGTGTTTTTTCCCCCACTGGAAGCTAGGTCTCAGACCAAACAACATATGCTTTTGCTTTGCTTCAGTTAATGGTATTTAAACTTCGTAACTAATAATATTTAAAAATTCGTAACTTCAGTTTATGTAACTGTCTTCCATGAGAGAAAAAGATGAGTAATGCCATTGCTATATATTGCATGATTATAGCTTCTCATATTCAGTGAACACGGGAATTTTAAGAAATTATAATTATGTGGCAAATGGCTTTCCCCAATCCTATATTTCATGCTGATTTACTACCTTGTTTAAAATAGGAGCATCAATCTGGGTTATAATTATCTCCCAAGTCAAACAAAAATGTATAAAAACAAGCAAGAGCGCCTTCTTTCCTATGTTATCATTGGCCTCTGGCTTTCTGACAATGCATTTATCAGGAAACTAATAGTTCCAGATATACACACTGAATGAATCTAGGTAAGGGCAAACAAGAACAGGCCAAGACATTAAAAAATAAATGGGGTTGACGCTTCGGCCCTCCCAGTTACAAATCACAGGGTAAGACAGATTCAGCAGGGATGATATCAGTTACTCTCTCTAACCCCACTATCATTTAAAAAAATAATCACAAATTTGTCTACACGATGCACCACAGGCATTTATATATTTATTTCAGGGCATCTGTATCGTTTTGTGTGCCTGGGGTGCTAGAGGTCTTTGTTCCATCTTCAAATCCCCACAGTAAGATATATAAGCAAGATTAGGAGCGATGCCATTTCTCCAGGGAGTGTTTCTTTGTTTTGCTTTATTTTTGTTCTTGTGAAGGTTAATGGACTGGTAGCCTTGAAAAATGAGCTCTCTACCTACTAAAAAGATATGGCTGTGACAGATATGATGCCATGGTGTTTAAATTCCTCCTAGTCTCTCTATCTTTGACAAGGATATAAAGGGAGAAGGTGAAACGTGTCCCTTTGAATTTCGTTTGTGAGATTGAGTTTGTTGATTTTTCTCTTGATTGCATTGTGAAAGCCGTGTGATGACCACGTGATAAGGCACCTTCTAAATTGTAGGGGATTATGTTGTAAATTCGGATGTTAGTTCAATACTTTCCCAAGGTATGCCAGTGCGATCAAAATCATGGTCTCTCCATAAAGATTGTATCTATCTGTGAATCTATCAGTCAAACATATCCAGAAAGAACTGCAAATTGCAAAGCAAAAATCTGTAAAGTTGTAACTTAGTGTAAATTGTTACTTCCTGTTTTTGTACTTGCATGAGTGTATTTACCTTTCACTTCTGGAAACAATCATTCCACTAGTGAAACATCAGTCTGCTTATTCTCAACCTCCATCATAGAATCTGCCCCCTTTTCACTATTCTATAGCATGTAATGATCCCAGACTAAAATAGGGAGCACTAATAGAGACCTTAGGGGCTTTCAGTTTTGAGGTCCACCCCACCCCCATTTTATAGCTGGAGAAACTGAGATCCCAGAGGCTTTTCTAACATTTCATCAAAGAGATCAAACTTTCATTTATGTCTCCCAACTCCAATGCCATTTCCAACTTCTATCCTCATATTCTTTCTGTCATCCTATGATTCATGCCATGTAGCTACAAAAATAAATGCTGCCTTGGAGACAGAGAGGGGCTTTGCTGGAACATTGACTCTAACTTATGCCATCCCTAGTAAACTTGGTTCTTGCTTCTCCGCCATCTATCACGGGGTTACTTAGGGGCGTTCTGCAAGAGATCTTCCTTATCGTCTCTACTCTTCCGCAGACCTAGCTTCATCCTTCATGCCCTCATTCTCCACAGATGATTTTCCCTCTGTGATATTGTGATTTATAATAAGAAATAATATATTTGGTTTTGGTTCCAGTTCAGGGTGCATGTCTCCTAAAACCCTTGGAATTTCCTAAGTGATAAGAGTAATAAAGGTCTATTTTGTAATTCATAACAACCCCCACTCAACCACACCTGTGTTTATGTTAATGAATCAACTTTTGGAAAACCCTAAGGATGGGGGCTGGTTGCTGGGGGAACCAAACCCCGTGATTAGAAAGTTGAAACTTTCAGCTCCCTTATCCCCCAGCCCCAAGCCCAGGAGTAGGGAGAGGAGGCTGGTGATGATTTAATCAATCTTGCCTACATAATGAAGTCTCCTTAAAAGCCCAAAGGATGGGGTTCAGAAAGCTTTGGGGTTTGTGAACACAGAGAGGTGCTGGTACGTTGCGTGCCTGAAGAGAGGGTGGGAGCTCTGTGCCTCTTCCCGGATACCTTGCCCTGTACATCTCTTCCATCTGGCTGTTCTCGGGTTGTATCTTTTTTTTTAATTTTTTTTTAATGTTTATTTATTTTTGAGAGACAGAGAGAGGCAGCTTGAGCGGGAGAGGGCAGAGAGAGAGAGAGAGAGAGAGGGAGACCCAGAATCTGAAGCAGGGTCCAGGCTCTGAGCTGTCAGCACAGAGCCCGATGCGGGGCTCGAACTCACCAGTCGCAAGATCATCACCTGAGCCGAAGTCAGCCGCTCAACCAACTGAGCCACCCAGGCGCCCTCGGGTTGTATCTTTTTATAATAAGCTGGTCATCTAGTAAGCAAAATGTTTTCCTGAGTTCTATGGGCTACTGTAGCAAACTAATTGGACCCAAGAAGGAGGTAGTGGGAATCTCTGATTTCAGCTGGTGGGACAGCATTATAGATAACAACTTGAACTTGTGATCAGCAGCTAAAAAGAGGGCAGGGGGGCCTTGTGGGGCTGGGCCCCTAACTCTGGGCTCAATGCTAATTCCAGGTAGATAGTATCAGAACTGAATTCCTTGTAGGATACCCAGCTTATGGGTCAGAATTGCTTGGTGTGGGGAAATCCCCACACATTTGGTAACCAGAAGCAAAGTGTTCTGTGAGTTAAGTATTGAGATTAGAGGAGGCATATCAGAGTGTGTTTTTCCTCTTACACTGTCCTCACTTATCAAGACCTTCAAGGTTGAGAGGGAAAAGAAAAATGCTACTCTCTACCCACCCCCTCCACAGTTTCTTTAAATCTAATTCCTGCCTCCCCCTCTGTACTTGCTAACTCCCACTGATTCCCGAGTCTTAATAGAATGTGCTCTCAAGCAAATGTCCTCCCCTTCTAGCATCTTCAGCATTCCCTCTCCTGGCTTTTTTCCCTTGCCTTTTGTGTTGTATAGGTGTTCCTTCATCTTAGAGGAAGTTACAAATAATCAAATAACAGCAGCAGCAATAACAACACACACAAAAGTGTGTGTGTGTGCATTATGAATGGTTTGACTCATCAAGGTTTCATCCTATTTTTTTCCTGATTTTCAATCTAAGATTCGACTTTTTTTCACAGAGTAATCCATACCTCTCCTTTTGTTCTTTCATTCATGGTTTGATATCTGCCCTCATTCGATAGCAAGTCACTTCCTGGAAATCAGGAATAATTTCCTCTTTGTGTCTCTATGTTAAATTGTTAGGAAGAATATAAACTTCACAAGACCATAGACCTTGTCTCATGTTCACATTTATATTTTTTTGGACATAGAACAAAGACAGCAAGGCCTTCTAACACCTTGTAATCACTCAAGTGTCTACTGAATGAATAAGTGATTTTTAATGGAAATTTCCATAATTCAAAAATTAAAACACATTCTCTCTCAAATAGCTTTCTTTCCTTATTTTTTCCCCCTCTCTACTAAGACAACCATCATTTCCCCAGTTTGCCAGATTCTAATCTAACATTTAGAAACATCTTTGCTTCATTTTCTACATTTAAGAAGTTGTCACGTACTCTTGATTTTTCCTTTCAATTGTTTTGAATCCTCATGCCTTTTTCTCTATACTCAGTGTTAATTTTTTACATTCCTGGTTATAACATTTATAAATAAGTGATGTGATTAATTTTAATAGTCATCTTTTAATTATGTTGAGATTCTAAGATAAAAAAGAGTAGGAAGTAAAATCCACTGAGATGTATATAAAAAGTGTTAATGGATCAACAAATACATTTGAATGTCTCTTTTATGTGCATGTCATATATGCCCGAGCCATGCAGGAATTTACCATCTAAGTATAGAATTAAAAAACAATATATATGAAATAAAAAAATTTACTTAAGACACTAAACAATGAAATGAGTTAAGATGTCACAGTTAAGGATTTTAGGGAAACCTTTGGAGAAGAGTCAGATGGATAATAGATACAAATAGATACAAATAGATGAAAAATAGAAATAAACCAGATAGATATAAAGAAAAAGAAATACTTATAGCATAGTATTGGAGCTGAGCTCCCTGAGGAACAACAAGGCTAGGTTGAGAGGAGGAAATTGATCTTGTTCAGGGGTAACAAGAAATCGGGTTGGATAGTAAAGGAAAGCCAACCAACCTGAGTGTTAGATAATAGGATGTTGGAGAAAGATACCCATTTTGAGTGGCAGAGTAACTTCACTAGATTTGTGTTTTAAGAGGTAATATTGAAAAGGATGGTGGGGTGGGTGGCACCTGGGTGGCTCAGTCAGTTAAGCATCAGACTCTTGATTTCAGCTCAGGTCATAATCCTACCATTCATGAGTTCAAGCCTCGCATTGGGCTCCATGTTGACAGCACAGAGCCTGCTTAGGATTCTCTCCCCCCTCACCCTCTCAAAATAAATGACCAAGCTTAAAAAAAAAGAGCAGGGAATAAGTTAATAAAGCAATTCTTAGAGGCACCTGAGTGACTCAGTCGGTCGAGCATCCAACTTCAGCTCAGGTCATGGTCTCACAGTTCAGAGTTGGAGCCCCGCATCAAACTGTGCTAACAAACAGCTTAGAGCCTGGAGGCTGCTTCAGATTCTGTGTCTCCCTCTCTCTCCTCCTCCCCTGCTCACACTCTGTCTCTCTCTGTCTCTAAAAAATAAATGTTAGGGGCGCCTGAGTGGCTCATTTGGTTAAGTGTCCAACTTCTGCTCCAGTCATGATGTCACGGTTTGTGAGTTTGAGCCCTGTGTCAGGCTCTGTGCTGACAGCTCAGAGCCTGGAACCTACTTCGGATTCTCTCTCTCTCTCTCTCTCTCTCTCTCTGTTCCTCCCCCACTCACTCTATGTTTCTCTCTCTCAAAAATAAATAAGCATTAAAAAATGTTTAAAAAAAATAAAAAATGTTAAAACAATTTTTTAAATAAATAAAATTTTTAGCATATGAATGACTTAATTATAACAAAAGAGTAAAATAAGTAGCATCATTGGATTTATATGAGTATTAATGTTATCTGCAATTATTATTTTTAAACTTTTGAGCCATAAATTTACCCTCCCCCCAAAAAAAATTAAGATTCAGGGGTTTTGGCCTCTTTCTACTTGGATTCCTGATTGCCAGATTGTTGGCATTGAAGTATCATCAGTCCCAGAACAATTTTAGTTTGACACTTAGGTAAATGCCGTCATGTTTCTCTCAATTTGTGTCAGTTGAAAGAGGTGCCCCTCCATTCTCTGGGTATTGCTCTAGTTATTTCCTTTTCAGTATCTCCTCAATCTTGATTTTTTCTTTTATACAGGCCTGCACAGTCTAAATATTTTTTTCTAGTTCCATCTAAACTTCTTTTTTCCTATGAACATTATCCCGACCCAGTACTTTACCTAGAGTGAACAGCAGATTCCCTCCTCTTTCAGTTTACCCTGCTAAAATTCTGCATGTATGTGTATGTGTGTGTACACATATGTACATGTATGTGTACAGTTTCTATCATAAGATATGATTTGTTCATGTGTATGAAAATATTACAGATGTCACAAAATAGTATTGTAGTATACATTATGTGTGTACACCTTTATCCAGATTCCTTAAAAGTTAACATTTTGCCATGTTTGTTTTATCGTTCTCTCCCCCATCTCCTTTTCTGTATAGATATTACTTATTTCTATTATTTATTTCTCTGTATTTCTATTATTTATTTCTATTTATTTCTTCTCTTTTTTTTAATTTTTTAATGTTTATTTATTTTGAGAGAAAGAGAGAGAGAGTTATACATGGGCGAGGGACAGAGAGACAGGGAGACACAGAACCTGAAGCAGGCTCGAGGCTCTGAGCTGTCAGCACAGAGCCTGACATGGGGCTCGAACCCACGAGCCACAGGGTCATAACCTGAGGCGAAGTTGGATGCTCAATCGACTGAGCCACCCAGGTGCCCCTACTTCTGAACTTCTTGGAAGTGAATTGCATAGGATGTGCCCCTTTGCTCCTACCTACTTTAGCGTATGATTTCCTAAAAGCACTGCATCTTCTTACATAACCTCAACACATTTTTCAAAATGTAGACATTCACATTACTACCTACTGTTATCTCAGATACTAGTCAACTTTTGTCAGTTGTCGCACTAAAACCCCTATAGCAAAAACAAACTCATGTTCTTTTTAAGTTTCTATTTATAAAATAGCTCATATTTATAATAATGAATAAATTAATATTTTTCTGTGAATTAAGTCTGATAAAAAAATACAAAGGGAGGGGAAGCCAATCCTCATCTGTAGGACTTTCTAGGTGTTTGATATTAGTCTGACAGTTTCACAGTTGCTGTCCCATTAAAAAAAAATGACAACTAAATAACATTATTGAAAAGAAGAAGAACTTAGTTTTATATAGATGTCCCATTGAAGGACCACTCATTTCTGCAGAGAAGGATGACACCTTAGAGACTATCCAATGTAATGAAAAGATTTCTGTCCTCAGCCTGGGACAGAATCACTTCTGTCATCCACTTACTCTGGTGATCACAGACAAATTCCTTCATTTCTTCTGGTCAAAAATCGCTGTCCATCATATGAAGGGATTGGCCTAGAAATCCAAGTATAATCTGTCTTGTTTTACTTCTCTTTTGCAATGCGTGTACCACAATTCAGAACTTCATTACTAGTATAATATTAATAAATCATTAAATGTACCTTTAAGTATACACTATCAACTCATGTCCTATAAAGATTTTAGAAGCTTTATGGCCAATGGTTTAGTGGCCTGCTATTTCACAGAATGAAGTAATGATGTCCATTAGTAGAAATAGATATCTTTAATATAGCTTAAATAAAAAATACATTCTTTTTTAAATGTTTTTTTTTAATTTTAACGTTTATTTATTTTTGAGAGAGAGTGAGACAAGAGTGGGAGTGGGAGAGGGGCAGAAAGAGAGGGAGACACAGAATCCAAAGCAGGCTCCAGGCTCTGAGCCATCAGCACAGAACCAGATTCGGGACTTGAACTCACGAACCGTGAGATCAGAACCCGAGCCGAAGTCAGACGCTTAATAGACTGAGCCACCCAGGTGCCCTCAAAATACATCCTTTTGAAAAATGAATTGTAGGGATGCCTGGGTGGCTCAGTCAATTGAGCATCCAACTTCAGCTCAGGTCATGATCTCGTTTATGGGTTCGAACTCCGTGTTGTACTCTGTGCTGACAGCTCAGAACCTGAAGCCTGCTTCGGATTCTGTGTCTTCTTTTTCTCTCTGCTGGCTCTCTCTCTGTCTCTCTCTCTGTCTCTCTCTAAATTTTTACATTGATAAAACAGGAATTTCTAAATCTTCTATATTCCTGATTTTGAAATACATTTACTCTATACACCTTGTTGTTCTGTTTGAATCTAAAAACAGCATATATGGATATGATAGTGGAACACCTCATGTCAAAGATAGCCGGTCAGACTTTAGCATATCTGAAGAAATGAATGTTTCAGTGTAAAGGTAGAAAAGTACAGAGCTGCACCTGCTATTAAAATATGGACACATATTGCTGCAGTCTCTGAAGAGATGTATGCTGTTGTGTAATTACGTACCATCGAAGTAAACTAGGTACCAGAAGAGTCTACATTAGTTCTTCCAGAACATGGAAGAAGATGTTTTGTAGCATCGGTGTCATGAATTGGAATCATAAAACATATTGAAAATCAACCACAAAAAGAGTGGGGATACAATTCTAGGAATGCACTATGATGAGTCCTCCCTTCCTTATTTCACCTGTATGATTAATAAACCCTGAGAATGGAAATCTTAACCTTTTATTCCTCTCAACAAACAAGTGAGGTCTGAGTCAGGCTCAGAGATTATGAGTGAATATACACATTATAATTTTCCTGGTGCATTTTGCCTGTGTGGTAATTTAGCTTCTTTCTTTCTGATTTGAAATGGAGGCAGATACCTGTGCATCTGGGACTATCACTCTGCAGTGATGTGTCATACTGTGCCTGAAGCATTCCACATCGTTTACCACATTAATGATGCCTTTCAGCCATCACATCCTGGTACAGAGGCAGATTACATATCTGCAGCCTGAGCAATAAACCGAACAAAAGCATCACCATACATTGTTATTTAGAACTTTGATGTGAGCTTACAGCCACAACTGTGTGGAGAAACTGTGGATGAAGACAGTTTGGGGGCTTCCAGGATCTAAATTAAATTACGTCCCATCTTCATTTCTGATCCTTAACACGACTACAATTAATAGAGCAGACAAGTGCCTGGAAGATTATAGTTACTTCTTTCTTGCTGGCTTCTCCCAATGGGTGTTCTCAAGAACAGGGATATCATCAAGCAGCTGGAGCAGGAAATATGGTGTTAACTAAAGCATGTGAATTCTAAGAAAGAAATAGCCATTTAATGCTAACTTGTGCCGTCTTCACTGCATCTTTTAAGAGCAAAAACAAAAACAAAAAAAATGCCTATTCAACAGAAATCTTTATTATTATTTTGCCCAAACAAAGTAAGAATATGTTTCATCTCAAACCACAGTATACACAATAATTTAATTTTTAAACATTCTCTGCCCTTTAAGGGTTAAATTAGATATAGAAGGCCCTTAGGGAATAATTGCAGTATGTGTAAAATCATTGAGAAATTGAATAGATACACACATCTAAAAGGAAAAGATGCTTTGTTCTCTGAAGCAAAAATTTTACAAACACTGCCCAGACTTTTTCATAATATACCGTTTTTTCCATAATAAACCTTTAATTATATTTCAGTATCTATAAAAATATTTCTCAGTGTGAATTACTGACATGGTCCATACTTTTGACTTTATAATCCTAATATAGCACCATCATCCAAATAGAAAAAAAGGCACCCCTTGCTAAAGGGACCTTACTGCCATCTGACATAAAATTGTCAGGGTAAATATCCAAATTAAAAGGACTATGGGGACACCTGGGTGGCTCCGTCGGTTGGGTGTCCGACTTCGGCTCATGTCATGATCTCACAGCTCTCGAGTTCGAGCCCCGCGTGGGGCTCTGTGCTGACAGCTTAGAGCCTGGAGCCTGCTTCAGATCTGTCTCCCTCTCTCTCTGTCCCTCCCCCCTCTGTCTCTCTTTCTCTGTCAAAAGTAAAATAAACATTAAAAAAAAAAAAAGAACTATGAACTATGGCATCCCATGTGCCGGGGCCTTGAATTCTATAACATTCATAGTGGGACAAAGAATGCCAAGGCCAAAACATGAGAAGCTCAATTTTCTACCCTGTTTCATGAGTAATTGCTGATCTAAATCCTCTTACTATGATTAACACTGCACTATAGTCTATTACGTAATTATCTCATTTATCTATAACTCAAAGTTAAATGTCTTCTTTGTGCTTACATAGTTCCACAGTTCCTGCCCTTAACAGTTAGGATATTATTTTTTCTATCGCTTTGCCCAAAATATAAGTAATACTGAAGAAACTGTATAAAGACTATTATATTATTATAAAATCTTGACTGATGGGCTTGCATAAATATCATATGATTTTTTTCTTTTGAAATCAAAATTTCATATGATGAGCAATACTGATAAGAACTAAAAATCTGAATTGCCTTATTAGAAAGCTATTTATCCAAATCTTTCTTGTTAAAACCAAACAATAAAAAACCGCTACATTTCTAAAGTAGCTTTGAAATATTATACTTACTATTAACCGATACCAATTTAAACACCTTTATTTGGGGCACTTGGGTGGCTCCGTCGGTCAAGCATCCAACTCTTGATTTCAGCTCAGGTCATGATCTCACAGTTCATGAGCTCAAGTTCCATGTTGAGCTCTGTGCTGATACTGGGGAGCCTACTTAGGATTCTCTCTCTCCCTCTCTCTCTCTTCCCCTCCCCTGCTTGTGCTCTTTCTCTCTTTCTCTTTCTCAAAATGAAGAAATAAACTTTAAAAGCAAGATTAAAAAAACATCTTGACAATTTGTATCCTTACTGGTACTTATTTTTATTTCATTACAAAAAAATAATTATAACAAATCAAGAGAAAGATGATCTGTCTCTGGTCACAATTTTGTCGAGGAACTAGATCTAAACATTTAACATGAGGTTAAGCTCTGAAATACTCTACTTTGATGTGATTGGTTTAGGTCCCGATTCTTTCAAAATTATAATTCATATGTGTGATGTGTAACAATTCTCAATATAAATAGCCATTCTTGCTTCATTCATCTCTCTCTCTCTCTCTCACACACACACACACACGCACACACACGTGTATATATTGGCTTTGAGTCAACACTGAGGTGTGCCCATGAGAAGATCTAATGGAAATATCAAAAAGGCATTTGGGTATATTTGTCTATTCTGCTGAGACTTCGGTTAGGATAAAGGGATAGATAATAATAATAAAATGAGAGTCAAGCAAAGGGTGTCTGTAAGTATTATAGAAATGGACAGAGATATAAGAATTATTTTAATTATTTTAATTCCATATAGTTAATATTCAGTGTTACATTAGTTTCGGGTGTACAATATAGTGATTCAACACTTCAATACATCACCAGGTCCTCATCACAAGTGCTCTCATTAATCCCCATCACCTATTTAACCCATCCCCCATCCACCACCCTTTCGGCAACCATTGACTTATGCTCTATAGTTAAGAGTCTGTTTCTTGTTTGTTTGTTTTTTTCTCTCTTTTTCCCTTTGCTCATTTCTTTTGTTTTCTAAATTCCACATGAGTGACATCATATGCTATTTGTCTTTCTCTGACTGACTTACTTCACTTAGCATAATACTGTCTAGCTCTATCCATTTCCTTGCAAATGGCAAGATTTCATTATTTTCTATGGTTGACTAATATTCCATTGCATATGATGAATGGATTCTCTATCCATCCATCAGCCAGTGGACACTTGGACTGCTTCCATAGTTTGGCTATTATAGATAATCCTACAATAAACCTAGGGGTGCATATATCCCTTTGAATTGGTGTTTTTCTGTTCTTTGGGTAAATACCCAGTAGTGCAATTACTGGACCATAAGGTAGTTCTATTTTTAACTTTTTGAGGTGTCTTCATACTGTTTTCCAGAGTGACTGCACCACTGTGCATTCCCACCAACAGTGCAAGAGGCTTTCTTTTTTTTCCACATCCTTGCCAACACCTGTTTTTTCTGGTGTTTTTGATTTTAACCATTCTGACAGTTGTGAGGTGATATCACATTGTAGTTTTTATTTGCATTTCCCTGATGGTAAGTGATGATGAGCATCTTTCCATGTGTTTATTGACCATCTGGATGTCTTCCTTGGAGAAATGTCTGTTCGTGTTCTGCCCGTTTTTTTAATTGGATTATTTGGTTTTTGGGTGTTGAGTTTTATAATTTCTATATATATTTTGGATACTAACCCTTTATCAGATATGTCATTGGCAAAAATATCTCCTCCCATTCAGTAGGTTCCCTTTTAGTTTCCTTCTGCTGTGCAGAAGCTTTCTATTTTAATATAGTCCCAATAGTTTATTTTTGCTTTTGTTTCCTTTGCCTTAGGAGACATAAGTAGAAAAAAATGTTGCTGGGGCCAGTGTCAGAGAGATTACTGCATGTGCTCTCTTCTAAGATTTTTATGGTTTCAGGTCTCACATTTAGGTCTTTAATCCATTTAGAATTTATTTTTGTGTATGATGTAAAAAAGAAGTCTGGTTACATTCTTTTGCATGTTGCTGTCCAGTTTTCACAACACCATTTGTCGAAGAGGCTTTTTCTCGTTGAATATTCTCATTTCTCATTGAATACTCTTTCTCGCTTTGTCGAAGGTTAATTGACCATATAGGTGTGGATTTATTTCTGGGTTTTCCATTCTGTTCTATTGATCTGTGTGTCTATTTTTATGCCAGTACCATACTATTTTGGTCACTATAGCTTTGTAATATAACTTAAAGACCAGAGTTGTGATGCCTCCAACTTCACTTTTCTTTTTCAAGATCACTTTGGCTAAGGGTCTTTTGTGGTTCCCTACAAATTTTAGGATTGTTTGCTCTAGTTCTGTGAAAAATGCTGTTGATATTTTGATAGGGATTTCATTAAATGTGTAGATTGCTTTGGGTAGTGTAGACATTTTAACAATATTTGTTCTTCCAATCCATGAGCATGGAATGTCTTTGAATTTCTTTGCATCATCTTGTTTTATAGTTTTATAGTTTTATAAAACTATAATTTTATAGTTTTCACAGTACAGGTCTTTCCCTTCTTTGGTTCGGTTCATTCCTAGGTATCTTATTATTTTTGGTGGAATTGTAAATGGGACTATGATCTTAATTTCTCTTTCTGCTGCTTCATGACTGGTGCATAATAATGCAAAAGATTTCTGTACACTAATTTTGTATTCTGCCAATTTACTAAACTCATTAGCAGTTCTAGCAATTTTTTTAAGTGCTTATTTATTTTTTGAGAGAGAGAGACAGAGCGTGAGCAGGGAAGGGACAGAGAGAGACAGGGAGACCCAGAATCTGAAGCAGTCTTCAGGCTCTGAGTTGTTAGCACAGAGCCCAATTCAGGGTTCAAACCCACGAGCTGCGAGATCATGACCTGAGATGAAGTCAAATGCTCAACCCCCAGAGCCACTCAGGCACCCAAGTTCCAACAGATTTTGATGGAGTCTTTTGTGTTTTCTGTATATAATATCATGCTATCTGCTTTTACTTCTTCCTTACTGATTTGGACACCTTTTATTTTCTTTTGTTGTCTGATTTCTGTGGCTCAGACTTCCAGTACTGTGTTGAATAAAAGTGGTGAGAGTGAACATCTTTGTCTTGTTCCTGACCTTCGGGAAAAAGCTCTCCGTTTTTCCCCATTAAGAATGATGTTAGCTATGAGATTTTCATATATAGCCTTATTATGTGGAGGTATATTCCCTTTAAACATACTTTGTTGAGGGATTTTATCATGAAAGAATGTTGTACCTTGTCTAATGCTTTTTCTGCATTTATTGAAATGCTCATATGGTTCTTATCCTTTCCCTTATTGATGTGATGTATCATGTTGCTTGATTTGCGAATATGGAACCACCTTTGCAACCCAGGAGTAAATCCCATTTTCTCATGGTGAACTATTTTTTCAATGTATTGTTGGATTTGTTTTGCTAATGTATTGCTGAGGATTTCTGCATGTGTGTTTTTCAGAGATACCGGCCTGTTCTCTTTTTTTGTTGTGTCTTTATCTGGATTTGGTATCAGGGTAATGCTGGCCTCAGAGAATGAATTTGGAAGTTTTCTTTGGAATACTTTGAGAATAAGCATTAACTCTTCTTCAAATGTTTGTTAGAATTCACCCGTGAAGCCATCTGGCCCTGGGCTTTAGTTTGTTGAGAGTTTTTTGATTACTGAGTCAATTTATTTGTTGGTAATCAGTCTATTTAAATTTTGTATTTCTTCTTGTTTCAGTTTTGGTAGTTTATATGATTCTAGGAATTTATCTATTTCTTCTAGGTTGTCCAATTTGTTGGCATATAGTTTTTCATAATAGTCTCATAATTGCTTATATTTCTGTGGTGTTGGTTGTTGTTTCTCCCCTCTCATTTGTGATTTCATTTGAGTCCTTTTACTGACAAAAGAATATTTTAACAATAATTCTGTATAGTTAAAATCATAAACTTGCAACCAAGGACAATGTTGTGATGCAAAACAAACATTTTATAATTAATTAGCATACCATAAGTAAGACTGAGATGGACAAATTCCATATGATCTCACTGGTATGTGGAATGTGAAAAGCAGATCAATAAACAAATAAACAAAAAGAAAATCAGAGCCATAAATACAAAAAACAAACAATGGTTTCCAGAGGGAAGAGTATGGGAGGATGAACAAAATAGTTGAGGGGAAATGGTCAATTCACCTTCCCAGTTATGGAATGAATAAGTCATGGAGTAAAAGGCACAGCATAAGGAATATGGTCAATGATATTTGAATAGCACTGTATGGTGGCAGAAGGTAGCTATATTTGTGGTGAGCATACTATAACATACAGAGAAGTTGAATCACTATGTTGTACACCTGAAACTACTGTAGCATTGGGTCACCCATACTCAAAAAAGGAAAAAAAAAGGCCATAGGGAGGCTTGAGAAACTGTCTTCAAGGAATAAAATTTGAAGGCAGGGGCACCTGTTGGCTCAGTCAGTTAAGCATTTGACTGTTGATTTTGGCTCAGGTCATGGTCTTGCATTCATGGGATCAAGCCCCGCATCAGGTTCCACACTGACAGTGTGGAGCCTGCTTGGGATCCTCTCTCTCCTCCTCTCTTCTTATCCCTCCCCTGCTCATACTCTCTTTCTCTTTCTCACAACAAATAAATAAATAAACTTAAAAAAAAAAGAATAAAATCCGAAGGCAGTTCTCCATGGTTCATCAATACCAGCTAGCAAGAAAAATGAAGTATACATCAGGAACTTTGACCTTGAGAAGTTATGTGACTTCTACAACCTTTGTGGCTTCTCCAGATCTATTACTTATTCATCTGTTTTGCTGATAGTAATGGCAAATCCATTAAAGGGAAAAAAAGTAAATTACTTAGGAAATGCTCATCTTTTACTTATAATCATTAGAATATTAGCTGTTTCCTTAAGGGACATTTCAGTAAGTTTATTATATTTCCAAGAGAAAATTTTAAATGCCAAAAAATTGTGCTCACTATAGATATTAAAGAAAAGTGTTTCAGCACATTTTCTTTTATGTGCTTGTTTCATCTTGTCATTTGAATTTAGATTTTGAGCAGTGTTTATCCATCTTTTTCCATCTATGGAGGATAATTGTGTGTATAAGGAATGCATATTATGGCTATTCATGCAGATTTCCAACATGCCAGGGAAAGAGATTCTCTATTTCTGTGTCATTTAGTAAGGCTTACTTTTTTCCCCTCTATTTAAAATGCTTTCAAAAAGGTCTTTCATAGTTGACATCTGAAATACATTGCCTCATATAGCATTAACTCCCAGTAAAAAACTAAATTTTAGAACATAACATAGTTCTTTGTTGATATGAATTGATATGGTAAAAGAACTTGATTTAGTTTGAAATTTTTATTTCTGAATAGTTTAAAAAATGAATCTCATCAGTATTCCTTGAGATATTCTTCCATTCTAAGATATTTTCATAAATTCTTATTATTGCAGATAGAAGATAGATGTCCTTATTAAAGTTCCAATATGAAACAGCTAGATTAAAAGCTAGGTTTACAACTTACTATTTGTATGTGTATGTATGTGTGTTTATATACATATCTCAAGAAGACTATGAAGTTCAGAAAGAGTGCAATTATAAAAAGTTTATAAAGTCTAATGGATTTTAAAAGAGAAAGTCTCTTTTCTACTAAATTACTTGAACTTGGATAGTTTTGTTCTTAACTCTCCTATCTATTAAATAAGGATTATCTCTACATTGAGATGTGGCAAAGATGAGAACCAATGGCTGTAATACCATGTATAGTTCTTGCTACTTATAAGTGACCAATACGTGGTAGTTAATATCTTGAATGAATTTTTGGAGCATGAGTAACAAATGCACTCTTGAAGATCAAAATAACTTTTAACTCCTGGTTTTCTTTGCCAGTAAATAACATGCTTGATTAATTGCTTTTTTCTATCGCCTAACCAATGACTGAGCACTTAGTATGAGCCAGGTACTATGCTGGGTGCACTGTGGATAAAATGATGATTAAGATGTGGCTACTATTTTCAAGGAGCTCTCAGTTTAGTAGGAGATCTTAAAGGTTTTAAGAAACCAGCATGAAATTGATTGCTTTGGCCAAGAAAATTCAGGCAAGGCCAGCTGCCAGGAGACTTCAACAAGCATCAGCAGCCCAGTGAAGCAACCCAATGAAACAGATTTATCTCTTGCACTCACAGATAATGCCGAACGATGTATATCCCTTCATCTTTTCTTTATTATTATTAAAGGAGATACTTTAAAAACTTCCTTTTTATGATGTGTTTTGTGATATAATGCTAAAAACTATCCCAAAGATTTTCACAAAAAGGAAAATTATGTGCAAATTAAATAATAGTTACCTGTGAAATTTAATGGTACCCCAGTTGAATGTGTCTGGGTTGTATAAAGCACTTAGTAAAAACATGTGAACTTATAAGTGGGATGAGACCAGATACTTAGATCTATCTGGTGAAACTCTCCACATCAGTATTTCTTTGTTTATCAGTCTGTCTGTTCACTCTTCTGATCAGCCAAACTTTCTATTATTAATATGGAATGAAGCATTCTATTTTGTTAAATATACAAATTTTTAAAGAGTTGCCACATAAAGTAGATGAAACTAGAATGTACTAAAATCATGGATAGTAATTATTATGGAAGACACTCTTTATCTCAGCAATTAAGAAAATGCCCCAATTTTAGAAATGTTAATAATATTATAGACATGAATTGTAATTTTTCTAAAGATACACAGCCATAATTTAGCACTGATGACATAATAACATGCCAGGTTTTCTACTCTGTCTTCTAATATTTATTATGATGTCCATGTTTACAAATATTGCCTATTCGCGAAAGTTAAAAGATATTTCCCACTCTCTCTATTACAAGTAAAAACCTATTGAAATGGGTTTCAAAAAGAGAAATCTATCAAAGGAATTAGATAAAAGAGTTACCCATCATTCTTTATCCAGGTCAACCTGCATATACACTTTGTTGGGAGATAAGAGTTTGTCTTCTTGGGAAGTGCTTAAAAAGATTCTAAGATCTATGCAATTTCACATGTAACATTGGTATTTATATCACCATTTGCTATAATTTTTAGAATACTGGATGAACTTTTAAAATTTATTATATTCAGATAATAAACATTTGTCTGCTATTAGTAGCTATTTCTTATTTAGATGGACTGATGGGCATTAGATATTTTGTACAAATTTGTGTGTATCTTCAAGTTGTAGTAGCCTAAGGAACAGTTGAATGGACACAAAAAGCAGAATATGTGTTATGTAAAGACACAACCAAGTGTGTAGTGCTAGAAATTTGCTAAACACTCTACTAGATATTTTTCACTGAAGCCTTAACACAACTCTATAATTTGAGCATCGTTACTTTTATCGGTAGAAGAAAAAAAAAAACTGTTCCACGACTTTAGTTAACTAGCCCCATCTATCTAATTTAAGTAGCTGAGGAGAATTTGAACCCAAGTCTTTCCAAGCTGAGAAGAATTTGAACCCAAGTCTTTCCAATGCAGTGGTTTTCCCAGTTTTTAGTAAACAAGCTACTACTTTCAGGAATTTGGTTCAACCACATGTCACCAGGACTCTTACAACTTAACAGTGTACTTAAATCAAGGCTCGGTTTTTGTGTCCTGAAAACGTCTTTGAAAGAGAACTTCACTTCTGTAAACAGAAAACTAATATCACTTGCCAAAAATGTATTACTAATTAGATAAAAGTCTGTCCATATAACTCCTAAGATCCTTTCACAAACTACTACGGGTAAAGTTGCAACACTTTGAATAACACTCTGCTTCCCACCGATACAACCTTGCTCCAGTTGCTAATATGGAATTGGTAACCCTCAGGCCTCCCCATTTCAGGTAAGGCCAACTCTTTCCCTCCAGGTTATTTAGATCAGAGCTATTGGAGTCATCCTTGACTCCTTTCTTCCTCTCACAGCTTATATCTGATCCATCAGCATTTTCAAAAAAAACATATGCCTTCAAAATATGTCGAGAATCTGACCACTTCTTACCATGTTCATTGCTACCATGGTAGTTCCATCATATCCATAATAATTTCAGATCGTTTAAAATGCTTTCAGACTGGATTTCTTCCTTCCACCTATAACTTCTCTACAAAAATAGGCCTGAAAACTATACTAATGTTTAATATCATTAATTATTTTATTATATAGATTAATGGTGTTTACATTTTTTCTGAAATATTTTATTGCTGATATAATTTCCTGGTTATTTCAAGTATTTTATTTACTTGAAATAAATTTATTTATTTATTTTATTTCAAGTATTTCCCTGTTTCCTTTTAAAGGGGACAGGCATTATTTTTTATTTCATCATAAAAAGATGAGAGAATTTCTCATATGACCAGATAGGTTTATTTAAAAAGAAAAAAAAAAAGGCTCAGATGGGAATTGCTACTAATAATTGCATGTTCTTAAGTGCTGACTCATGATTTTGATGACTTACTAAGTCAAGAGATTGGATACCTGGCATTTCTTTCCTCACTTAACATCTCACATATAAAATATTCATCTTCAGAATCTTACCTAAAGTGCACATATGGTTTTGAACCCCAAAGAATACACTAAAATAATAAGAAAAAAAGATGCATTAGTTTTGCCCAAGGCATAGCTCAGGCCTTCTTGTTTCCTTTGTCCTTTGGAAATAGAGACCTGTAAGTTCCTATCTCTACATTTTGTTGAGATCCATTTTTAGAAGGGTGTCATGTGTAGCCCAAGATATGAGCTTGAAAGTTGATATGAGTGGTGCTTTGTGACAGAACCACAGATGTTCAGTACATGATATATTTATTTTTTACCCCAGTGGCCCTTATAAAAAGGGCCAGAAGACCGGCTTATAACAAGTCAACTAATGACATGATATAGAGAGGCCCCTGGTTCAGTGGCTGTTATTACAGCTGTGTCCCATTACATATTGGATACCTAGAACATGCTTGCATTCCGAATGGCATTTATCTTTTGAATTTCAAACATTCCTGCCATAAATAAGGATTTTCTGCTTTTCAAAAATGTTTCACAGTTTAGTCTAGGGAACACTCAAAGGTTGCTTTTACTTTAATGAAATTCCCCCTTTAAAGATTCCTAGAGGTAAGATGAGCATTTTTTGAGCGCTTAACTCCACAGAGTCTGTGTCACTCTCCTCTCTGCCCATTCCTTGCTATTCCTTTAGCCTGCAGAGGTGATAATAACTTGAATTTCACAAAACCAGCAGTGTGGGGACCATATGAGAGTTGCCTGTGATCATGGCTTAATAATTCTCTCTTTGTTACTTCTTCCAGCGGGAGGTAACTTAGTCTATCATAGAATGATGACCTACACCAGTGCTGTAGGCAAAGTAAGATTTCTATACATATTTAACACATGGTACATATGTAGTTAGCAACAGCTAGCATTATGTCTTAAATATATTCCAAATGAAAGCATGGAAGAGTGAGGACCACCCCTTCCCTCCCCAAGGACCTGATCACAATATGAAGGAACTAAAAAAGACTTGTGCAATGAAAATATAATACTGAAGTTTGAAACCTCATCAACAGCTATGTGAGATGACCCCACACCAGAAATAATAACCACCATTATTTCTTGCAAAAATAAGTATCATGGTCCATCTCATCTTTTCAAAGTGGAACTAGCTGCTATTAACCAAGCGTGCGTTCGTTTCTTTCTGGGACGTATATGTCTCCCGTCTTAAGGAAGGAACCATCTAACGAAGGAAATTCATTATGCATGTCTGTGACTCGGGGAGAAACTCAATCATTTTCCTTTTGTTCTCCAAATAACCATTGGGATGGTGGGAGATTAGCCTGCATAGTTATTGAAAGGGTGGCAACTGCTGCCCAGGAGTAAGCTTTGCTCTACTAGACGTACAGAAAGCAGCTGCCTTTCTCCTGCAGTTGGTGCCAGGCAGCTGCTTTTATTGTTGATATTTCTTTCTAGGGCCTCTCAGCCCAGCTGAAGTCACCTGCACAGAGACTACAGTGGGTTTTTTTTTAATGTTTATGTATTTATTTTGAGAGAGAGAGAGTGTGTAAGGGAGGGGCAGAGAGAGAGGGAGAGAGAGAATCCCAAGCAGGCTCAGCACTGTCAGCACAGGGCCCGATGCAGGGCTGGAACCCACGAACTGTGAGATCAAGACCTGAGCCGAAACCAAGAATCAGATGCTTAACTGACTGAGCCACCCAGGCGCCCCCAGAATACATGTTTTTTTTTATTTTTTTGTTTTTGTTTTTCGTATGTATGTATGTATGTATGTATGTATGTATTTCTCAAAGGCTACAGCCAGAAAGCTTCATAAGACCACTATAATGAGCAATGCAGAAAGCAGAGTGGAAAGACATTTTCCTTGTACATTGTATAAAGAGCATGTTCTTGTGTTGGGGTGTTGGGAAGCGGGGCCAAGGGGAAAGCGCATAACATATGTGATTGAGTGTCAGTGAAAAGCACCAGACTGACAGGTGGCAGGATGCACGCAACGTGGGAGAAATGTCAGAGCAGCTTGAGTCATCAGCCCTAGTCCTGTAAAGAGGAATCACCGACACAATGAGAACCAAAAATACACCAGATGAATGAAGTTTTGTATCTGTTCACAGTTAAAAGGAAATGTTCCTATTAGTCAGGGTTATATTTGTTGACTCAAGTTAAGATTTTAGCCTGGCCCATTCTATCTCCATTTTCCTCCTAGAATTTTAATAAAGAGGATTTGTACCAGCCCAAATTGTGAAGAGATTTATAAGATGGTTGCCTAAGGCACCAAAGAAAATAATTCTATCAATTTATCTTAAAGCTGTGTACCTGTCTTTCCTTTTTTTGACATAGATTTTGATTTTATAAGTATTTTTAGGAGAGCATTTATTGAATCATATTAGTGTGTGTGTGTGTGTGTGTGTGTGTGTAAGAAAGAGAGAGACTTATTTTAAGGAACTGGTTCATGTGACTGTGGAGGATGGCAGTTCCAAAATCTACAGGGCAGCCAGGCAGGCTGGAGACTCAGGGAAGAGTTGGTATTGCAGCTGAGTTTGAAGGCATTCTGGAGGCAGAATTCCCTTTTTCATGGGAAATACTTCAGTCTTTTCCTCTTAAGGCCTTCAAGTGAATACACGAGACCCAGCCACATAAAGGAGTGCAGTCTGCTTCACTCAAAGTGATTTAAATGTTAATCTCATCTGAGATTAACACCTTCACGGTGACATCTAGACTTGTCTTTGACTTATGGCTTAACCAAGTTGACATATAACATTAACCATTATAATTTCTATGGCAATAGTGTGTGTGTGTGTGTGTGTGTGTGTCCGTGTCTGTGTCTGTGTCTGTGTGTCTGTGTATGTATGTGATTGCAGTCTCTCTTTTGAATGAATTTCTAGACCATATGCTTATGGGAAAGGCCAGGATTTGTTCCACAAACAATAATAATCTTTGGATTTCACCCACTGACCATGTTGATGTTCTCTTTCTGTGAGTCTTGATTCTTCTTTGGGAGGCTTTTCTTGGGCTTTCCTTGGAATACAGTGTCTACTGCGTCAGAAAATATCCTCTCACCTCATCCTATCACAAATATATTGAGTTTCAAGAGCTCCTTTCAGTGACCACTTATCAATAGCAATGTCATTGGTGGAAAGCACATTATTTATAAATGTTTTTTGCTGGTAAACATTTTCATGCCAACATACTTTTGGAGGTCACTTTCAAATGTACCTCTTTGGATAGAATTTTGGAAACAGCATGAGATTTGATGAGACTGTCTTTACCACACTTTGTCCCCTCTTCTGCTTTTGAGGGGTGTACCTAAATCTAGGGCAGTGTTGGAACTGCCAATAGCACCACTCAGAGAGTCTGTGCATCATCTTTGGGTGGTGCTATGACAGCCCTCAGCTCAGTGACTCTTAAACATGGAATCGCTTTAACAAATCACTCAGAAGCTTTTCCACACACCAATAGATACCCACTTCAAGCCAATCCTACAGGTTTAAAGTCTCTGAAAATAAAAGTAAGGATCCCTAACACATATAGTTAAAACATACAGTTTGTGTACATTTAAAACACTCTAGGGGCGCCTGGGTGGCGCAGTCGGTTAAGCGTCCGACTTCAGCCAGGTCACAATCTCGCAGTCTGTGAGTTCGAGCCCCGCGTCAGGCTCTGGGCTGATGGCTCAGAGCCTGGAGCCTGTTTCCGATTCTGTGTCTCCCTCTCTCTCTGCCCCTCCCCCGTTCATGCTCTGTCTCTCTCTGTCCCAAAAATAAATAAACGTTGAAAAAAAATTAAAAAAAAAATAAAACACTCTATCACCAAACCTGTCAGCGAGCGCTTGGAAGTTGTTGGGAGAAGAGTCTTTCCCAGTTGCAGGGTTTCAAGACAGGCAGAAAATCTGCAGCCCTCTCACATTTGATGTCTTTACACTGTTTGAGTTTAGATGAACTGCCTGGCCTGAGGCCATGCATATTGAATTTGTAGAAATGGAAGATGGGAAACCTCCATTAAAAACTAGATTTATGTATATTAATATTATACTGGCTTCAAAAGACAATGCTTATTTTTCTAAAATTCATGCAGATTTTAAAGATTGCCATTATTTTATTGATATTTTCTGAATCCACTTAATTCTGAAGGATTTTAACATCCACTTGTATTTGGTTTCCTTCCAAATTCTTGTAGAGTAATGCTGAGTCAATCAGTGTAATATACAGACCCTCCCCCAAAGTATGCATTAACTAGGGTTGTGTTATTTTTTTCTTCTGCATTTTGGTCAGTCTTTGCTGTTTTTAAAGTTTTTCTTAACATTTGGTTTGTGAAGTGATTGCACTGTTATAGCAATGAAATGTTTTATTATTCAGTTGAATTCCAGAGGTGTTTATTGAATATTGCTGTGCAATCAACATTGTGCTATGTATTGTGGGGAATATAATGATAATTGATACATGCTTGCTCCCTTCCCAGAATATATAATTACTTAAACATTTAACCAACTAAATATAGTTTGTGCGTTTGGAATATATCAGAATAGAGAAAAGGGTTGATTATTTCCAGTTTGGAAATTGAGAGAGATTTTATCGAAGAGGGGGGTTTTGAAGTGGACAGTGAAAGATAAACAAGGATTTAATAGGTGCGAAAGGGAACAAGAGCATTAAAGATGAGAGGCCAGGGAGGTAATTGTCTCTTCCGGCAAATCCATTCAAGTGAAGCACAGGAAAGGGGAACCCTGAGTGGGGGATGTGGACTGGAAAGGTGGTTTGAGGTCTACACTCTTCCAGGGGTATTCAGTTGGACTGAAGCAGACATACACTAATTCACCAGTATTTCCAAACAGACGTAGTCAAGGATATAGAATTTAAGTGAAGTAAAGGGGCTATGGACACAAGAGCAGATACAGTATATCTTGGCTTTCCTTTGTACTCTGACTTCCTGAATTCCTACAGGGCGATAGCCTTAGGTGACTTTCTGTGCCACTAGGGTCCTGCCAGACTTGGAAGTGCATGCTAGTCTTGCTGCACCACTGCTCTTTAATTCTCTGTTCTGTATAATGCATTCGGAAGAAAAAAAGAAAAAAAAAAACAAGAATTTGTGCTCTTCACTTTAGGGGAATATTTACAAATATATTTGTATATGTATTTGATATATATTTCTTGCATGTCAAGCATGCACAGGAATTTTTTTTTTAATATCTAGTGATGCTGTGTATGTTATAGATGATTTGGGAAAGGATTAACGGAAAGGAATGAAGGTTTTTCTGTAGAAGAGTGATATGATCTGACCTGTGATTTAGGGATATAAATAAAGTGGCAAGGGAGACCAGTTAATAAACTAACAGCAACCGAAATGGGGGACAGTAAGGTCTGAACTAAACCTGAAGAAAGTAGAGAGATGACCTTTCAGAGGTAAAAATCAGAATGTACCAATTAACTAGATGTGAATTAAGGAGCATGGGGGAGTTGCAGGTACTCCAACATGAAAATAATAGAAACAAGTATGAAATAAAGCATGATGAAGCCATTGATTAAGATAAGGAAAGAGGAAGATTGCATAAGATAATTAGAGCATTTTATTATTACTTTTTTTTTAAATTTGAGAGATAGCGTGAGTGGAGGAGAGGGGCAGAGAGAGAGAGAGAGAGAGAGAGAATCTTTTATTTTTTTTTAAGTTTATTTGTTTATTTTGGGAAAGAGAAACCATGCAAGCTGGTGGGTGGGGGGCAGAGAGAGAGGGAGAGAGACAGTATCCCAAGCAGGCTCTGCACAAACCGTGAGATCATGACCTGAGCCAAAATCAAGAGTCAGGCACTTAACTGACTGAATCACCAGGTGCCCCAAGAGAGAAAGAATCTTCAACAGGCTCCATGCTCAGCGCAGGACCCGACTTGGGGCTCGATCCCACAACCCAGGGATCATGACCTGAGTGGAAATCAAGAATAGGATGTTCAACCAACTGAGTAACCCAGATGCCCAATGGAACATTTTAAAATTGACAACAAGGCAAAATGCAGGTGGTTCGTCCAAATGGTCATACAAGCAAGCAGCTGACAGTCTGATTCTTGGGGAAGAACTTAAATATGAGTTGTGCAGTTGGGAGTCATGAGAGTTGAAGAGAAAAAAAGAGTATATAGAGTGTAGAATTAAAAACTATATAGGTAGGCCCGAAATAAGATCTTGGGAACAGCAACCAGTAGTTACTAAGCATAGGAGAAATAGCTGACTTTAGAATCAAAGGTCAGATTTCATCTAGGAAATAATCATATGCAAAGTTATTTATGAATTCATATTTTTTTTGTCCCTTTCTTAGTCCTCCTCAAGAAATCTAAGTTTTACGAGGGCAGGGGATTTTTGTGCACTTTTGTACATGGATGTATTGCTGATATATTTCCTCAATGCCTGAAGCAGAGTGGATATTAAATGTCTATCAAATGGATATATAGTCACGCCCGTTGATCGACCAGCACAAGCTCTCTCCTGTTTCTGTGACATCCTTTCTGTCTTCACGGGTGTCTCTTAATTCAAGTTGTCATCATGATCTCTCATCCGGCCTATGACAATAACCACTGGTTTGGAGTCGCTCCTCCGTTTCATTTGTTTTGCAGAATACTTTAAATCTGAGTGCTTTAGTAGGGCTTGCAAAGCTCTCCGTGACCCGCTCCTTGCTTACTTGACTTTTAATGCCTTTCCACTTTATGCTCTATGAATACAATTTCTTGCACTCTTCATAAACTCTCTACTGTGTCATGCCATTCAAACCATTTGAGCTATTTTCACTTACAGGAAATTCTGCTATTTCCTTCCATACCTGTTCATTTCTCATCTCTCAAAAATTAGTCCATGAGTCACCTTCCACCAGAAGTAATGGGTAGTACTTCCCAATGGTAGTTAGCAAGCTCCTCCCATTCTCCCACAGGAATCTGTTCACAGCTCTGTCACCTGCTTATGCCCAGTGCTGTGAGTCCTCAAAGGCAGGTACCTCATCTTGTCCATATCTATTGAACTATGATGAAATCATGACAAGACTAATCTTAATGAGTAACGTTTTGATCATGTCAAAACTTACCTTCTCGAAAAGCTCTCATAGCTCCCTATCATTCACAGAAAACAAAAACAGAAACAGAACGAAACCTCTTAGCCTGAAATGAAGACATTTCACAAGTGGGGAAATTTATGCAAATCTCCGACCATCATCTCCTTATTATAAAGTGAAATTAAAACTTTCTTGTTCTCCAGGAAGTTTGGCAAATTTGGTGACCTTCACCTGAGATACACTTTTTAAATATTTATGTGTCCAAATGTCTTCCATTCTGACATGCCCAGATTAAATGCCAGCACCTCCATTATTTTTTTTCTCTAATTTTTTCTCAGCTGGAAGTCATTGTGCTTTCATCTGACCTTCGAGAGCACTACATTAGGAGTTAGCAGTATCTCTTCTGGTGTTCTTCTATTCTAATTTTCATTAGAATGATATTTTATATGCATTTAATCTTCCCTACTGTACTCTAAGATCCTGAGGGCATGATCCAGGCATGGCCCACATTTGTCTTCTTCAGAGGCTCCCTTGGTCCTTATCCAAATAGGCACTTCTTGATACTTTTTAAGTGAAAGAGATCTAAGATGGAGGAAGGGATGCACACAGGATTTAAGTACTAGAGGTTTCACAGAATTAGATCAGAATACAAAAGCTACTACAGTTGGTAGGTAGTTGGGGAAGTATAACATCATCTGTGACAATTTAGAATGAAATTTGGGGACAGAAGCTGGATTGCAAATGTTAAAAGACATGCTGTGTGGCAGGCTCTCTGCTAATCCTGTTCTTCATATCAGTTAATACCATTTTTATTGAAAGAATTTCCTATAAAGTAGAAACTATCATTTCCCCAGTATTTCAAAGGAAGTTGTCGGCACGGAGCCTGATGCGAGGCTCGAACTCACAAACCGTGAGATCATGACCTGAGGTGAAATCAAGAGACGCTTAACAGACTGAGCCACCCAGGTGACACTTCCTTACGCACATTTAAATAGAACGGCCTTCTCTTTGCTCTCATATCTTAAATTTCCCTGGAAGATTAGCTTCTCTAGTCATTTAATGAACATAAACTTAACTATCTTTCTTTTTCTTGTATTCATTATACAGGAAACTTTGTTCTAGGTCCACTGCTACTATATCTACTAAGGAAGAATGGGCTAATATCGTAGTATTCCTTATCAAGGTGTATGGAGTTTCCTTAGTACTGTTAGTCATTGTCTTCTCTAGTTTAGTATTATGCAGCCACACATTCAGAATTACTAGGGGAAACTTGTTGATGGGGAACTTTGCTATCTTTTATGTCCCTCTACTTAATACATAAAGCATGAGGCGCTTGGGTGGCTCAGGGGGTTAAGCGTCTGACTTCGGCTCAGGTCATGATCTCACCATTTGTGAGTTCGAGTGGTGAGTTTGAGCAGCGAGTTCGAGACCCATGTCAGGCTCTGTACTGACAGCTCAGAGCCTAGGGCCTGCTTCAGATTCCGTGTCTCTTCTCTCTGCCCCTCCCCCGCTCATGCTCTGTCTCTCTCCGTCTCTCAAAAATGAATAAATGTTAAAAAAGTTGTTTTAAGAATACCTAAAACACAGTAATATGAAAAAAGATGAAAAGATGAGAAAAACAAGTGGCAAATTTTAAGACTGGAAATAATTTCTTTCATAGAAATTTTCTGTATCCTGGTCAACTTTGATCACTCATGCTGAAAAGAAACATAGTTTCTAAAAAATCAGCATTTAAAGAGTTACTGGGCTTTATAGTATCAAGTCCATTGTTTCTACAAGGCAATTCTCTGTGATTCACTTTTAGCTTAGGAAATTATCTGAAAGCTTTGCTCAGTTCCAAAAATTTAGAACCTTACGGCACAGAGAAGCAGAGAAGAAAATGTTACTGCAAATTTCTTCATAACTAATGATCAACCTGGCTTGAGAAATTCAAATCAAATTGGGATTGACATTTGACTGCCTTGGAATGAAAGACTGATCCATGTGAAGTGTTTAGAATCAGTCAACCCCTGTGGACTCTGCAGATAAGATAACAGGATATATCAGGAGAAGACCCTAAGACAACTCTCAGTTTCACAGGTTATGACCTAAAGCTTGAAGAGGCCTCAGGTATAGTTTTGGACTTGAATGGCTCTATAGTATGATGGAGCACATCAACTATTTCTGGCAGTTCCTGGTCGCCCCCATGCTTCAGCTCAGGCTTCTGTATTCCCAAACATATTTTTAAAATAAGAAAAAACCCAAACCATGGAGTGGCTTTTGTGAATACCGAGCGCAGACTTCTTATTTTCTTCTAATGCAAAAAGCTGCTTCATTGGCCTGTGTGCCATTTCTAGGTGTGCTCCTAGCCACTTCTTCAAAGCTGGCACCGTCTAAATGTTGGGTTTGGTTGCCAACCTACGGAAGAGAAGGGAGATCATGAAAGAAAAAATTAGCAAGTGTGCGCAGTTCCAAAATGTGTTCTACAAATGTGTTTTAAATCAAATGAATCATCCTTTGGCACACAAGCTATTCACTTTATAGTCATTCATTTGAACGGCTTAGTCTCTGTCTCCTGAAGACTGTGGTTTGCATTATTCTTGATGAATGAGACAGTTACCTTAAATCATAAATAAAACAAATAGAAAAACTTAACATCTGACTCTTACCAAAAGGTATGTTATCTCACTTTGCACTGGCAATATATTTTAAAGGGAAGTATTCAGAAAATCAGTTTAAACCACAAAAAGAACCCAGGGTGTATCTGTATAGAACTGCTGCATGAAAAAAGTGATTTGATCAAACAGATGTATCTTGATTAAGAAAATATGTGGTCCTCCCAAATATTTTATCACTTTGTTTTTGTAGTCCTTTTACTCCATCAAGGTGGTTTCAATTCTTTTTTTTTTTTCATTGAAGTATAGTTAACATACAATGTTATATTAGTTTCAGGTGTACGACGTAGTGATTGACATTTATGTACATTATGAAATACTCACTTTGGTAAGTCTAGTTACCATCTGTCACCACACAAAGTTATTATTATTATATTAATATTATTGACTGTATTCCCTGTGCTGTGTTCTGTGTCCCCGCGTCTTATTTATTTTCTCACTATAAGTTTGTAACTCTTAATCCCCCTCACCTTTTCACCCATCTCCCCACCCCCCTCCTCTCTGGCAAGTATCAGTATTTCTCTGTATTTATGAGTCGGTTCCTGTTTTATTTTACTTGTTTGTCTTGTTTTTATTCTTGTATCTTTCTAATTTGATTAGTTTGGCACAAGTAGAATCCATGCTGTATAATATTCATATTTTTTCTTGAAATGAATTTTTATTAATTTCAAATCTTTGCAAGAATAAAGACTTACAGACGAGTACTATGTAAATATTGACCTTCTAAGACATAAATTGGGCTTTTTTCTCATCTCCTTTGATGTTTGCTTTTAAAGAAATTGTAGTGTTCATTTATAACTTCTTCAAAACTACTTTTTAAACTGATTCTTAGGCAAGATAAAAACTTACTACAAGCATATAGTTTCTTCCTCATTTCATGTAGGCTGTCTACATAAGCCTATATGTATTTCACATCTCTTTCTAACATCTGCCTTCCCTCGTAAAACAATACTTTGGGAGTAATTGTTATGAAATGGCAATGTGGGAATGGAGGAAGCAAGAAACAGAAGATCTCTGGGTAAGCCCACTCATTTCAATTCCTACATGACAGGTGTCTCTTTCGGTGAAGTCTGTTAGACAGTAGGATACCAAGATGTCATCACCTTGCTATGAAGGAATCTCTCCCAGAAGCGACTTGCTTATCTGCCTTCTTTTCTGATTCTTACTGGACTCTAATTTTCACTCACCATGTGAATTGACAAGAAGGATTTATTCAGAGATCTATTTTAGCTCACTTTCAATCCAATTCCAGCCTTTTATTTGTGAGCTTCTATAACATGTGACCCCAAAACAGAATTAAATTTCACTCTGTAAAACGTTGAGAGCTGTAGTATGATGAAGGTGTAATTACACGGCTTTATTCATCCTAGGTACAAGAGTTTTACTCTAAGATAAGATGGAGTCATTTGGTCCAATTATTATGATATAGGTACTATATATAGTACTATATATAATAAATATCAAGAGGTTATTAAGATAATAGAAGAATCTGTTAAAAATGAGTTTCCAAACTAAAAGCTAAAATGTGTAGTTATTTTTTTATTGCTTGGGAATTGGCAACTAAGATCACAAAATAGTACAAAAATGCAGTAAGTATACCACATTGAAAAGAAAAATTTAAAAGTCGGGGCCAAATATATCTTGGAGATGTTTTAAATGGCTCAAAATGGGCCCACACAGTATGGAGACCTACAAAATCTTCTGAAAAAGGTCATGAGTAGCTACAGATAGCCAGCACACAATTCTAAAAGCAGATATCAGCCAAGAAAACAGTGGAACTCAACAAATACAGTGCAGTTGGGTGCACAGTAAGTGTGAGCTTTTTCATTTATGCATAACCTCTTCACAGCACCACAAGACCAGAAGAGAGGAAGAAGGAATAAAAGTGCCAACCATTATCTCTCAAACCCAGAAAATTGCCATGGTATACTGGGATATATTGGGTAGTAATAGTTGAAAATAACAGAAAAGTATGAGATATTCCAGCAATGTCATCAGAGAATAGGAAGGCAAGTTTCAACAGATCAGTGGAACTCTGTTCTCTGTTTTCCACTTAAAAAAATTCTATGGGTCTGGTATGCATTGGGATGTCTGCTTCTTGTTGAGGGCCCATTGTCATGATACATTTTGGTATTTGCTTGGGAATCCCCAAGAATGGCCAAGTAATGAAACACCTCTGCTTCTCTAACCTGAGGATGCTGCATTCTGAGCATAGGAGAACCAGATAAAAATTATTAAAAAGTAACCATTTGTGTCAGAAGAGTCACCCCTACTTAGAGTAGACAGAGAGACCTCACTGAACACAAGTGATGCTACTAATCTTCCATATAGTATCACAAACAGTCTCATCCCACTATAACAACCCTAGTCATGTTACTCAATTCCTAATATTATCATCTGTATTACGATTTACAACATCAAGAGTGAGTTGGAGACATTGATAATGCTGTAGTAGGAATATATGCACGTGCGTGTTAGCTCTGTGTAATTGTAAACTTGCTATGTTTTTTTGTGTTTGGTTTTCCTAAGCTCAGACCCAGTGGAGACTAAAAATTCCTAATGACAGAGTTGGCTATTAACTAGAGCAGACATAAATTGCTTAAGTGTCTTGAAAATCTAAATAGAGCTCTAGACAGACTTGGCTGTCATCAGTATCCCAGATAATCTTCATAGACTCAAGGTGTCTTAGTTTGTATTTTTCCAGTTGATGTTGAGATAGAATTTGAATTCAAGTTTTTTATTGGGGAGATTATCCCAGGAGACACAGGGGAGTATTAAAATGAAACAGGGAATGAAGGAAACCACCAGAAGGTGAGGTATTGGTCAGGTTACCCTTTAGGAAACCAGAAATTAAGTCTACTGCTGAGCCTTAAGAGCTGGTGTAGCACATTTGCTTTAGAGTTATCCCTTCCAAATGAAGAGAAAGCTTGGGTATTTACACATTAACTCCCTGTCAGTCCTTGACTGAAAGCTGTTCCAAGGATGAGATGTAATTGAAGGAGTACTAATTCTTAGAACTTCCAGCCTGAAGTGTTTGGCAGAACTGACTCTGATGCTCAGAGGAAGCCCTCCCAAGTAGAGTAAGTGCTGGCAGCTTGAAATAGAAAAGTTACCCTACGTTTGTAAATTCCAAAGGGATATTATTCGGACACCAACAAAATACACATTAGGTATCCCGGTTGGGTTGGAGTACTTCAAACCAGCTAGTGTTTAACTGAGGTAAATAAGTTCCATATGCATTTAAGGGAACATGGGGTATCAGTAATTTGTAAAGAAATCCAACTCTAGTGATGAGAGTGTTTTCAATCTCTATAAAGGCAGGCTCCATCTGCTTTTTACATTGTTTAAACCATTGTACCTTCCACAGTGCCTGGCATGTAACAGATACACAAATTCTCTGGGAAAGAAATAATTTTATGGTATTTACTTGATATTTTTTACTAAGGAATTAATCAAAGATACACAAAAGGGAACATTTAAAGAGATATTCTTTACATTATTAATTTAGGAAGTGCCTCAGAACAATAATAAGGAGAGCTTTAAGACTAGTTAGGATTATTGCTTTATTAAATGAAATACAAATTATATTGTCTTAAGTGTCTTTCCAGAGGACTACAATACTTCTTTAGTATTATTCAGAGTAGTAGGAAAGAAGAATATGGGGTTAATGGTAGTTATTAACTGTTTTTCTTTAAAAAAATGACCATTTTTTTTCTCTTCTGTAAAATAGAAACAGAAATTATCTCATTATTTATATTGCAAAGGATATTGGTAGGTATGAATGGAGGGATTCAAATTAGAGAAGTATGTGAAAATAAGGGGAGTACCACCATTTGCTAACTGTTGTTTTAGCTGAGTTTCTTAATAGTTTTTTGTTGTTGTTTATTTATTTTAGAGAGAGAGAAAGAGCGTGAATGGAGGAGGGGCAGAGAGAGAGGGAGACACAGAATCTGAAGCAAGCTAAAAATTCCTAATGTCTGAGCTGTCAGCACAGAGCCTAATGTGGGGCTTGAAGTCACAAACCACAAGCTCATGACCTGAACCAAAGCCAGATGCTTAACTGACTGAGCCACCTAGGCGCCCCTTGTTTCTTAATATTTTTAATTTAAGGTTTCCTTTTTGTGGAATCAGAAAAAATAATTCTCATTTTTTTAATAGCTTTTAGAATTAAATAAAAGAATGTGTGAGTTTAACATAAAAAATTAATCAGCAATTAAGCATTACATAGGAAATGTATATATACATGATATACATGTATATCCACATATACATATAAATGTATATGTATATATACATGATATACATATATATGTTGATATACATGTAAATGTATACAATAATGCCCCTTTATCTGTGGGAGATACATTCCAAACCCCCAGGGGATGCCTGAAGCCACAGACAATAACAAACCCTATGTATACTATTTTTTCCAATGCATACATACCTGTGCTAAAGTTTAATTTATTATTAGGCACAGTAAGAGATTAACAATAACTAAAAATAAAATTGAACAATTATAACATAATAAAAAATATGTGAATGTGTCTTTTCCTATCTTTCTCTCCCTCAAAATTCCTTTTTGTACTATACTCCCCACTCTTTTTGTTTGTTTTTAAGTTTATTTATTTTGAAAGAGAGAGAGATTGATATCAAGGCTGGGGCAGATAGAGAAAATCCCAAGCAGGCTCCATGCTGTCAGCTCAGAGCCTGACATGGGGCTCACACTTGCAAACCAGGAAATCATGACCTACTGACTGAGACACCCAGGAGCTCCTGTACTCACCCTTCTTATGATGATGATGTGAGATGATAAAATGCCTATGTCATGAGAGGAAGTGAGGTAAATGACATAGGTGTTGTGACATAGCATTAGGATATTACTGACGTTCTAATGATAAGTCAGGAGGATCATCTGTCACTGGACTGGGTGACCACAGGTAACTGAAACCATGGAAAGCAAAACTGCAGATAAGATACCTATATAAATGGTACGTATATATTTGTGATAGTTGATATGTTATATATTTTAAATATATTACGTAGTGTATAAATATGTGTTTCTGTGTAGAACTTTTAAGATTATTGCGTTCAATGGGGTGCCTAGGTGGCTCAGTTGGTTAAGTGTCTGATATCAGCTCAGGTCATGATCTCACGGTTTGTGGGTTCAAATCCCGCATCAAGCTCTATGCTGACAGCTCAGAGCCTGGGACCGTCTTTGGATTCTGTGTCTCCCTCTCTATCTCTGCCCCCCTGCCCCCGACTTGTGCTCTGTCTCTCTCTGTCCCTCAAAAGTAAATAAATGTTAAAAAAAATTTTAAAAAAAGATTATTGCATTCAGATTTTATATTTCATCAGTGTTCTTTTTGTAAATATCAACTATGGGTCCATAATTTTTCACTGGCGTTGGATTTCTGATGATTCATATAGTTTAAAGAATTTGTGTTCAAATCTCATAAAATATTTGGACTCATCATAGTTTTTTATAATTTTATATTCATTTTGATAATTAAAAATATAAAGTTTCCTCTATATTACGTATCTTGCACCTACATTTGGATTAAACATGTGTTGATTTAAGGTTTCAAAGATACCAGCAAAGTCAACACTAAGTATTCAGAAGCTAGTTTTGCAGCTGGCACTCTTGGGATAGTTAGTCATCAATATTACTTGTGTTTTCCTTAAATGAACATTGGTAGTTAGCAATTTGTAGTCCATAAGGACCTTTTAATTTATCTTCAAAAAGTGACTTTGAACATATGTTATTTTGTTGAATTATAGATGTTAACTGAATAAATTCTTTGGTTGCATGTTTTCTTCCTACAATCGCTTGATTGTTTTCTTGTGAAACCCTGCTGACTTCATGGAATGTGTTGGAAAATTTTTCTCTAAATTTGCCTTTTGCGTCTGTAGTTTTTGTCACATCTCTTATTACAAAGCTTAATTGATACAGGTTTTAGAACAAAGACATAGGTTTGCTGTTGTTCAAGCTTGTTTTCTTTGGGTTGATTTTTTTCTGGTCTGGTCTGATTTCATGATCCACCATTTCACCAGAAGCTCGTGGTGAATTACCAAAAAAACTTGCCGATGTGTTTGTATACATTTTTTTTCTAATTCATAAATGAGAAGAACACGGGCATTATATTGATTATGTGTAATTGGCTATGCATTTGGATGCTTAGCATGGAACACAAACGTAGTGGAATATTCATTCCACATGTACTCATTTGCAAATTTTATACATTGTGTAGGACCCAATATCTGGTCCTACAGAACTCTTGTTTCAGGACCCCCTTTCAGAGTATTAAACCAAACCATTATAGCCTCAAATCAAATTGACAGTCATTTATTCCCAAGGTTAACAAAAAAATGAAAGTACCACACGTTAACCATCCAGGAAAGTAAGATAGATACATAGATCCATAAATGCATGTATGAAAACCAACTGTGAGCCCCCTAGATTGTAACTGGGATAGAAAAACCCAGTTGTGTTTGGAGAATGGACTGCCAGACATCCCAAACCTCAAGTTTGCTTTGCCTCTAGCATTTTTCCCTTATTTTTTTCTAGCTAGGTGCATTTTGAAGGAAATTTAACTTGAAAAGCATGTTTCTAAAGTTAAACCACAGACTGAGCAATGTGAATAGTAATGATTCTTGGCTTATTGTTTTTTCAATTCCAGAAGGAATCTGACAGACCAAGTCTGTAACAAGTAATAATGCCTATATAATGGTTTCACACAGATGTGTCCTTTTTTTTTTTTCAACAAACAAGCCTGAAAATTAGAAAAAAATAATATTTGGAACACAGTAGAAAAATGTTTAAAATTATCCAAAGCCATACAATTAGTGTAACCACTTCTCAATATCAGTAACGATGTATACTACTATTATTCATATATATGTATATATGTACATATATATACATATATATATATGCCTATTCTTTTATATATATGTAACTTTATTGGAGTGTGTTTTATGTCTCATGAAATTTGCCCAAGTGTACAATTCAATAATTCAAGTGTACAATTCAATAATATTTAGAAACTCTTCTGACTGATGCAACCATTGCCATACATCAGTTTTAGGATACTTTTAACCCCCTAATAAGTAAATGATGAAATTATCACTGCCTTTGAAGCTTTTTTTTTAATAGAAATTCTAATTTAAGAGTCTTTATGTTGAATTTAGTTTTTCACAAATAAAACAACACAAAGTGACTTGAGTTTAGTTCACAAGCTTGGGAATGAATGTTTAGAATTTTTCCACACTTTAGGTAAAATATACTGTCTTCCTGTGCAAACTGAAGTTTACACAGCTCTGTCTAAGAACTCTTGCTCTGTGTAGACTAAAGACTGTTAGCTATTGGGAATTGGAAATGCAGGAAACTAACTACACACATTAAAACGAAAGCCAAATACTTAACAAGTATTACTATTTTGGTATCCACATAATTTTCTTTTTAGCTTTACTTATGCAATCCAAAAATGGAACAACTTAAATCTCTTTTTTTTCGAATAAGCTACAATTTTTATGTTGCATGTGAAAATTAATTTGCTGTAGTCCTTAAAATTCTAAGGTCATTCATGTGGAGTTTACATAATTGCAAAAATATGTATTGATGCATTTTCCTTATTTGGATGGACTTGAGAATTAGAATTCTTCCAAAACTCATGCTAGCTCAAAAGGTATTTGACAAAAATTCTTTAGATAAATTAGTCTTGTTCCTGGAGCTAAAGAGGTCAAACCACAGGCATCATGGAAATTAAGCAGCAGGTAGTCTGCCTCTGCAATTTCCCCTTTGTTTTCTGCTTATATTTTTTTAGAATCTGTTTGTGGGGAATAAAATGTTATTTATTGCAATTAAATGTTTGCATTTCTTAATCAAGTGATATGAGGTAGAGAAAGGGAATTTAGGACAAAAAGAGTTTGGGAAGTATTACTAAATGCAAGCATGAACAATGCAAATGTTACAGCCAAATAGAAATTTTTCAGGCATGATTGCTTTTAGAAATCTGTAAGTCTCTGCTGGTGTGGATTTTGTTTGTATAAATATGCAAACGTACCCGAATTAGCATACTTCCCACCTGCATCCTTCAGACAGCTAGACTACAAAAAATTAATAAACACAACCTCTTTTTTACTACTTAATTTGTTAAATTTTAATTGAAATTAGATAATGGGTTTGGGATGCATAATTTGAAGAGATGTGGAGTGCATATGAGGATTCATGTAATTGTCAAATGCATTTGACTCTTTCCTATTTTACTTAAAAATTTTCAGGTGATTTCTTTCAAATTAACAAATAAAGACTGTTTTTTCTTCAACAGTATAAATATATCATAAATAAGTCACTAGCATCAAGGTAATATAGAAGTAGGTCTGCTCAGGGGCACCTGGGTAGCTCAGTCAGTTAAGCAAGCATCCAACTTTGATTCAGGTCATGATCTCATGGTTGGTGAGATGGAACCCCTCATCTGGCTCTCTGCTGTCAGCCCTGAGCCTACTTCAGATCCTCTGCTTCAGATCTCTCTCTGTCCCTCTCCACCTGCACTCTCTTCCTCTCTCTCAAAAATAAACATTAAAAAAATAGTAGGGCTGCTCAGGAAGATGATTTTATGGTAATCAAATATTCTATATAGTTACTCACCAAAAATCTTCCTTCCTGGAATACTCCCTTGGTCCCTCCCCCCCTTTTTTTTTCAATCCAATGAGTATTTCTGTATGTAAGTAAATTGGATAGGTCTGAATTAATTTTGAAAATCTGATTTTGAATGTTGGACCAGCCTTTGCAGATTTTCTGGTATGGGAGGTTTGGGCTTTTACCTCCCTAAAGGAAGAGATCAAGCTCCATAATTCCTAAAGAGGACTTCCCTCCCTGCTTCAGTTAGTCTCTGCTGCACTCAGGGTAGAATCGCTGGACATATACAAGCCATAGGGGCCCGGCCTTCATAAGCCATACACCAAGCAGAATTTCTCAACATTTTTTTCTGCTTCCACACACAGAATCGATAATATCTAGATATAACATATACTTCTATGGTGTACATTTATGGAGGGATAATGCACTATAAAAATTCATGATTCATACAACAGTGAGAAATAATGGTTGCTCACTCATGCATGTGATACTTATAAGGACAGTTGTCATTCCTTCAGGAGTAAATCAATTTCTCACTCACCCAAGAATGTTTGTGAGTGAAAGTAAGTTATTATAGGGCCATGCTTGAATTCAGCAAATTCATGAATGCATGCGTGTGTGTGTGTGTGTGTGTGTGTGTGTGTGTATGTGTGTGTTTCAAATATTGGTGCCTCAATTAAAGTTAGCTATTTATTACTTGTGACAGAGACCCCAACTGACCCTACACAACAAGGGTTTAAAAGTGAACCCTTGAAGAATTCTGGACTGACACAACTAGGGATCATGTTCTCCTTTTTCTTTTCTTTTCTTACTTGTATAAATGAGGGATCCAGTAAACAGAATAAAAGGGTTTACCTTGGGCCTCAAGTATGCCACGTAGGAGTAGGTCCAGGTAAGAGCATTAGCTTATGATTTAGTGTCTAGTGTCTAACGATGTGATGTGGCTAAAACCATGGAGCTGATAAGCAGAGACCCAGGAGCCCAGCAGATAGCAAGCCTCTAAGTACAGAAGGATCTCTTCCTTAAATAGCATAAAATGTTAAAACTCTGTACTATTTAAACTACTGTAGGCTGGTTTTAAACCTTAGTTGGTTGGACATCAAAGACAGTGCATCATGGAAATCTCTGGATTTGTTGGAGTGACACAAAAACAAAATTACAACAAGACGGTGTGCGTGCCAGGTATTTCCTTAGATAGCTCATAGTGCTGTCAAGAAGAGGTCTTTTACTTGCTTCAAATAACTTCTAGACAATATTCCACTACTATAATTTTCTGAAAATATCGTGTTTATTATTATTCAGGTATAGTGAGACCGACAGATCAGGTAGGAGATGATTGTTATGAAGTAGATAGTTTGTTCCTCACACTTCTCAGGGGAAGGAGAGAATGCCACACCATAGAGGGTCACACAGAGAAATGGCTGGGTCGGTCAGGAGGGGGAAGGAGCAGGCGGAAAGCATGGGCAAGAGCCTTTATTGTGGTTTCTGTGGGAAAGGCGAGGCAAGATAAGTAGACCCAGGATTGGCTAGTTTGAACAATTTCAGTGGACTTTGAGGTATAGGGACTCCCTAGCTGTCTGGTACCTGGCCCTGGGATGATTATGGCAGAGACATATTGCCTCCTGGGGTATAAATCTAGATAGAGAAGGCTCTGGATTTATTAGTTTGCATATGAAAAACACCCTCCTTGGTTAGTCTTTGCTATTCCTCGGAATTGGCTGGCCTTGGGAGAGGCAGTCTATCCCAGTCAGCAAGGCTTCAGATGCCAGAGCATCAGGAACACAGAAAATAAGAAGAGATGGTTAATACAGTGACATCGTAAGATCTGAGTAAAAAATTCTATTTTTGCCTCTTTTTAAATTGAAGCAACATTTATATATAGCGAATCATATTAATTATAAGTGTAAAATTCAATGACTTTTGACAAAGATTTCTACCTCACTCAAAATATAGTGTATTTCTATCAGTGACTTTTCTGTCTGTCTACAGTTAGTTTGCCAACAAAAAAGTTTAATTTATTTAAGGCCAGTATATATTTTGTCTTGTTTACTATACCTCTAGTATATATTTAGTGTATTATGATGATACATATAAAATTATAAATAAATATAAAAACTATAAATAAATATAAAACTATAAACTATAAAACTATATGATATATGAAAATTATATAACATAAATTTTTCTCCCCGTTTCTGTCTTGATTGAGCACATAAACCAAATAGCTCAAGAGGGTAATCTTTTTGATTATATTTCTTACCATTATGTGTAAAGTGGAACCAGCATAAATGTCAGTCCCCTCCTGTACTCACAGTGTATTTAAGTTGTTACCTCTCCACTCCTGCAGTAAATTAGAAAGCAGCAAGCTCTGTGTCACAGGCTCGACAGAGGGTGCCACCAAGGTCCAGAGCAGTTCCATCTGTCCTGTGCTGCAATATAGCAGCTGTACCCCTGAGTGACTGTGAGTCAGAACAGACCTATTACCTCAGCAGCCCTTTAAAAGAAACAAACAAGCAAAAACCCACAATGTGGTTAGCTTAGTTATAATCTAAACTTGGTTCTTCATTCACCTGGGCTTGACTTTGCACCATAATCCTTTTCCCACCACCATATTTCCATTAGCCAGTCTATTTGCTCTAATCAGTCTATACTAAAATGGCCTTGCCTGAACTAAAAAGTTGTATGAGATATTATCTGATTTTGCCCAAGAGTTCATATTTAGTTATTTACTTTGATTACTGACTTGAATTTTGAAGCTTGTACTCTATTGTCTTTATTTTGTGGACACCACTCAATTAGGACAACATGCAGGGGATATTGTTGAAAGTAATCTACATTGGTTGGGAACTTGGGATATTAAAATCCCATCAAAGCAACTTTTGTAAATATATAACTAGGAAAACACCTAAAGGACAACTTTTAACAAATAATCAGGATTTAGATATTAAGACTCACAAAATCAAGATATAGCTTCTGGAAATTTTAGATATTGAGAAACTTTAAGATATTGAGATATGAAATGAGGAATTCCTCAAACAACTTTTGGCTGTCTGGGAGGGAATATTCTATCCCTTCCATGTAGATTGCTTATATTATCTCTGTAATACATTTTTCTAAGTTTAGGCCTAGGAAAATAGCTAAAATTGTAAAACAAATATTTTCAGAAATAAAGAACATTGTGTATTTCAAAATAATGTGTGCATAGCCAAATGCCTATCTAGGATTTTGAAAGTACTTTATGTTTCATGTAATTTATGAAGAAAAAGAAGAACACCCAGATTTAGGTGAATTTCATTTGTCTCACATAAAGAGTGAAACACAACTAGACCTTCCAGGAACACTATATCATCTGTGTAAGAAAGAACATTAGGTTAAAACGCACACAAACAAATACACACACATATACACACACACAAATGTTTAGATGAAGAACCAACTATCAGTATCATTGCCTTGTATATCAAAGCATGATGTCTTTGGATAGGGCTCACTAGAATTTGAAACTGTAGAAACTTTGAAAGTATGCATGGCCCTCCAAAAGACCTAAAGAGAAAAGAATATTGTAGAAAATCTCAGCAAATCTAAGGAACATATTTTATTTTTGTCTAAAATGTAATGATGTTGTAGATATATAGAACCTCTTCAGGAATCTCAGTATTTTTATGATAAGTTTGCTAGTATGCTGCACTTTTCAAAGACAAATAGTTAAGAAAAAACTTTTATTCGCTCTAATTTCTGTTATTTCCTACCTACATGATTCTTTATTTTAGACGTTAATCAACTCCAAGTGAACAATAAGAGTTTTTAAAAGAGCTACTTATCAATATTAACCTCTTTCATATTGCAACATTATTTTTAGAAACCCGTGGTCTACCTTCCATATATTTTCAAAGCCATATCACATATGTGAGATAACAGAAAATATATATTGGTCTCTGTCCCCAGTTCCTGGCACAGAGCTCCTAAAACTCTTCTAATTTCTTTTTTTTTAATGTAATATTTCTTTATTTTGAGAGAGAGAGAGAAAGAGAGACTACAAACAGGGGAGGAGCAGAGAGAGAGGGAGAGAAAAAGAGAATCCCAAGCAGGCTCCCCACTGTTAGCACAGAATCAGATATGGGGCTCAATCTCATGAACAGTGAGATCATGACCTGAGCCAAAACAAAGAGTCAGACACTCAACCAACTGAGCCACCCAGGTTCCCCAAACTCTTGTAATTTTCTAAGTGATAGAGCAATAGGAGCATTTTTTGTTCTAGTACTTGGTCTTTGACATCAGTTGCCGACACAGGACTCCTTAATCTCTTGTAATTTCCCGGGTCAGAGGCACGTCTGTTGTTCTAATGAGGTGACTCTGGGTGAGTTTTCTGGATGGCTCCTGGATGAGGACTGGTCAGTGGAAAGACCAAGCCATGATTAGAAGCCTGGAATCTTGAGCCCTGCCACCCTTGCTCTTGAGAAGGGAGAAGGGCTAAACATGGAGTTAAGCTTGATCATGTCTACATGACAAAGCCTCTGTAAAAATCCCAATAGTATGGGGTGTGGAGAGCTTCCAGGTCTATAAGCGCATCCATGCACCAGGAGGTGACACACCCGAACCCCACCAGGAGAGAAGTTCCTGTGCTTGGGACCCTCCCTGACCTTGTCTTGGATATCTCTTTGTATTATTTAATGGATTGATAAATGTAAGTATTTTCCTGAGGGCTGTGAGCCATTTTAGCAAATAAATCAAAGGGTAGGAGGAGGTCATGGGAACCTTTGATTTGTAGCCAAGTCAAACCGAAATTTTGCGTAATCTGGGAACCTACTACTTGCAATTGGTATCTAAATGGGTGACAATCTTGTGGGACTGAGCCCTTAACCAATGGATTCTGATGCTATCCCTAGTAGATGATGTCAGAATTTAAACCGAAGAAATTACTTTTTCTCTTTACTATAGACAATTAATGACATAATTTTATAGATAAGGGTATCTCTGCTAAACATATTATGGTTTTTATTTTGGTTTGAATTTTAACATCAAGAGCTAAATGGAATTTATCTTTGAAAGGAAATAACCACAAAATATATTGTATAGTTTACTGCAAAACTAACCAAACTGCATAGCTAGTTTTATACAAGGTTGTCATGACATTAGGCACTGAAGACGCTGAGGGGCTTATAATGTAGTGCGAAGACACATTGGTAAGCAAATTATGCAATTACAACCTAATGCAGTAGGCTGAACAATGCTGAACAATATGAGAATGAACAACTATTCTGTACATCAGAACAGAGGAAGAAGCTGCTTAATATCGCCTAAGGGACTCAGGAAGGGCTTCATGGGAGAATTCTATTAGCCATGGATTTCTAAGGATTATAAATACAAGAGCGTTTTCACATGGAAAAGGAAAAGATTGAGTGTTCCAGACAGCTAATGTAGCAGCACACTGTGGACAGATGACCGAAGGAATCATCTTCAGAGTTTTAGTTTGAAAGGAGAGCAATAATAATAAAGCTGGTATGGGTGTTGCCGTCTTATGAAGAATCTTAAATAATTATGTAATGAATTTCAATTGATATCTCTCATTGTAGTTCAGAATTTCCCAAATGTGAGATCTTAAGAGTTTTCTAATACAAACTTCTTAAAACTAGATTCTTAGGCCTTTATTTCATTTCTTATATTTAGTTAATAAGCTTAGAAAAGACTGATTTGAAATTATGAAATTTTGAAAGAGGGCAGGGTTAATGTTTCATTTACTTTATAAAATGATAAGTCATCAAAAGGTGAGAAAGTTGCATTTCTGGAAAAATTGAGATGAAAACTATAGAATCCAATGCAGGTGAAAAATGACAAGAGTTTGAACTGAAACAGGGATGGAAAAGTAGAATTGAATAAAGAAAAGCCGTCAGCTTTCAGATTTTGAAGCTGTTGGCTTGCAGGGTTGTTGGTGAGGGAGAATATATAAAGAAGTTTAACTCTGAAATTCAAACTGGTTAGTCTGTAAAGATAGTGAGTCCTGAGACCCAAACAGGAAATTCCGGACAGCAACAGGTTGAGGAAATCAGGATTGGGGTGGTGAGATGGAGAACATTAAACTATGAATGATTATGCTAATTCAAACCCAAGAGTGTTTCTGGATTTAATAGAAGGGTTCACTTCCTCAAAACCAAGAAGGAAATGTTCTTAAGTGGGCATTGTAATGAATGGTACAAAAATATAAGGGAGTAATGCTTTGAAAGGCATGTCTGATTCAAAGTAAAAATCTTTCAACCATTTACTGCATAATATTTTCCCATGGAGATAATTTTAAAAAGCTTTGGCTCACTTAGAAAAGAAATACTGAGCCCTCTTTGTTATTACTTTAACTGGTCCAATCTCTAAACCACAGATACCTCAGAGGTTCATTAGAAATTCCCAAACCCAGAAGGAGGAAAGTCCCAATAAAAACAAACACACCAAACCAGATCCTTTAGGAGTTGAATTTTGAAGTTTTGACTTCCTGATTCTAAGGATGGGTCATATTTTAGCTGCAGAATAAGAGTAAACGTAGCTTGAATATACCACAGCTAAAATAATGAATCTCTTCCATGTCTGTCAGTAGATTTGGCGTATAAGTATATCATGTGTAATTCAAATACAAATTGTAAACCATACAAGCCCCATCTCTAAGCCAATCTCTTTACCTGGAAACCTCTTTAGCCCACATTTTCTGCTTCTTCATTGAAATTTGTTTTTTTGATTATTTCATTAGATGCAGTCAGGGGCTCAGGTTACACTGGCAATGAGAGAAAATATTGCCTTTCCTTTATAAATAAATAACGGGTTCAATTATCAACTATTGAGGGTTATACTTCTCTTATGTCACTGTCCTCTGGACTACCCATTACATGTTTCTGATTCAAGAGGCTACCAATTGCAGTGGTCTGGAACTAGTCAAGTAAACACCCAGTGTACATTCAATCCTTGGTTCCCAGGAAGTGATGTCTCCCCAGAATAGAAATTGAAACCATTTGATAGCAGATTTTACAAAACACATATTACAAGATAACATAAGGTGAAAATATCGGTATAGGTCTATGTAATGACCAAAGAAAATTTTTAATTTTTTTTTCAGTGTTTACTTATTTTTGAGAGAGAAAGAGACAGAGCATGAGTGTGAGCGGGGGAGGGGCAGAGAGAGAGAGGGAGACACAGAATCCGAAGCAGGCTCCAGGCTCTGATCTGTCAGCACACAGCCCAACACGGGGCTCGAACCCACGAACCGCGAGATCATGACCTAAGCGAAGTCAGCCCTTTAACCGACTGAGCCACCCAGATGCCCCAACCAAAGACAATTTTTAAAGAGGAATTAATTGAAAGAGCCTTGAGCAAGTCAGCTGTGACACCACAGAATTTTGTAGTACCTTGAAGGGTCATAATTTTTCAGTGGTGTAATGTAAGTATAGGAAGGCTTCGTGGAAGATGATTAACTGTGTGATTCCTGAGCCTCTCTTTCCCTCCCAACCCTTTTTTCTTGTATGTGTATTCTTTTAGGAAACATTTCAGTTAAAATATAATACATTTCACTGTATAAGTGTATCATGTCTCCATTCTTCATTTTGCAGAGGGCATGTATATCCGGTTATACCCAGAACAGCAAAAGCGAAGATCAAATAATTGTTCCCTCTCAAATACCAGTATAACCAAAATGTATTTTATACACCAAGACATTATTTGAAAGAGGGTCATTAACTTACTAAAAATTATTTTCTTCTTACTGTTTTAATTTTTCCTGTTACCCCTTTTTCATATTTTTTTCCCTGTATAACTCTGCATTTACTAATCTGCATAAAAGCCTGGACCAGTTTCATAGCAGCCTATTTTGTCATCAACTTCTTTCTCTTAATAAGATAGTCATTTTAGTAATGTGTCATTTAGTATATATAAAAGAGGCACCAGATTAAAACTCTTAATCTTGGGCTATTGGGGTGTTGACCAGTAATTGCTGTTTTAGCTTATAGGACCCACATTTTGCTGGGAAAAAGCTGTGTCTCCTTCTCCTATGTAACTTCTCACTCTAGGTGAGAGCATTTTTCTAGTTTTAGGATATATATATCTATATATATATATATACATAGATAGATAGATAGATAGATAGATAGATAGATAGATAGATATACATACATATATATATATATTTTTTTTAATTTATTTATTTATTTTGAGAGAGAAAGGGAGAGAGAGTAAACTCTCAAACGTGCACCAGCACGCAAAGGGCAGAGAAGGAGGGAGAGAGAGAATTTCTAGCAGGCTCTGTGCTGTCAGCACAGAACCTGATGTGGAGCTCAGTCTCAGGAACTGTGAGATCATGTCCTGAGCTGAAATCAAGACTAAGACAACGGATTGAGTCACCCAGGCTCCCCTAGATTTTTTTTTTCATTCCATGTAACTATTTCCTGCCATTCTTTCAAATCAAAGTTAAAAAAAAAAGGAAATGAAGACCAAAAAATCAAATCTATTTTATGATACATATGCAATACCGTGTTCTCTTAAATACAAAATATAATAATAAATGTAAAGGATTTGTATGGATTTTGGAAACTAGCACTTTGAACAAATCACCCTTTAATACCTGGAAACTAACTTAAAGAGATGTAATCCATATCACTGTTTCTCATTAATATTACAAATTCTGTGAGCACTTAAGGAAGTGTGGATAAATTATACTTCAAGACATGAATTCGGAGTGTTCTAGAAAATCTTTTAAAGAGCACTGATACAGTGTAATGCCCACGGAATTCATCTCTTCCTGCAGTATGTTTTATTATGTCTTAAAATTATTTATTAGGAGAGAGAAAAACAATTTCTGTTAATAATTTATGAATATTAAAATATTGATGAGCATTACCTAAATGTGACAGGATCCCAGCTGGTGCACAGGGCTGACACTGCTGAAATGTAGCCAACACAAGAGGCGTGCACTAAAAGAGCAGAACAAATGACTTAACAGGGGCCTAAAAGCAGCAATCAGAAGAGGTTCATTTAACTTAGAGAAGGCACAAGCTCCGAGCAATTGCCTCTACTTAAGTAAGTGTGGAATTACAAAAGACTATTTATTACAGTCGAACAGGGCCCTGCAGCTTGCTCAAAGATCTTTGAAGAATTTCAGCAGTTACAAAGTCTTGCTCAGTGCAGAAGCAGTAAGCGTTGGGCAGATCCCAAGCAGCCTGCAAAGCTTTCATTAAAAAGTTAATACAGCCTTCCTCACGATTGTTCTTTGAAATGAATTATTTTCTCTCTCATTTTTTGTTTTTGTTTTGTTTTCGTTTTGTGTTGTTTTGTTTTTGTTTTTTTAAGGAGAGATGCCATGCATGGTAATTTTCAAAACTTCTCTGAAAACTGTATTTTAATTGTTAGGAAAAATAAACCAGTTTCATGGTGATATGGAATGAATGAATGTAGGGTCTCCATGGGTTTACTAAGAAAGTGTTCCAACATCAAGAATCTTTGAAATGCTCTGTAAGTATATATTAAAAGTTATTCCATTAATGGATTTATTTCAGAACAAAAATGAGTGGAATTTCTTCATTTTGTACAAAACAATATTTATTTCCCAGGACATTAGGGCTACAACTTTTCTATTAACAATTAATGAATTGTTGTTTTGTTTTGTTTTAAATATAAAGGTTAAAGTAAAAGAAAATAATTCTCAAAAATTAACATATTTTTGTTTATTTATAACTGAATGATGTATTTAGAAACATTGAATACATTTATAAAATTTTAATGAAATATAACCAAAATAAATTACCCTTTGCTAAGAATCAATTCAAGAGCAGCAAACCAGTACAGGTTGGAGGGGTGAGGGTGCTGTGAGGCCAATCCAAGAAATAAAACAATAATATTGAATAGACAAAAATTGAATATGAAAGGTAAATGATGTTAAGTTACATGAAAGGATGTTAATTGCTAATGGGAACAAAATATGGATAAGAAAATATATTTACTTTCCCATCAGAAAAGCAACAGCTACATTTTTCCTTGGCAAAAGATTAAATTATCATTCCCAGGCCATTAAATGAATGAAGCTTTAATTACAAAAGAGTTCAGAAGATCTTACAAATAATAGAAATAGGAGAATGGGGAATTTATTGAAGCGGATTTTTCATTTAGATTTACCCTTTCTAATACAGTGTCACGAGGCAAGCTTAGCAAAAGCTCTATTTTAAGTAAGGAATACAAATGAAAGGCATTTACAGACAGGAACAATTTAAGAGGTTAGATGCAAACATCAGCATGGGACAATCACAGAAACATCAAATCCACAAATAGGAATCTTCCAATGCTGGCTATTTTGGGGAATACAAATACACAGCGTTCTAATGCTTCTTGATTGAGAAAAATCTGTAAGAAAATAGGTCCTTTAGCAGTGAAAACAATTCAACAGTTAATGTACTTGATAATTCTTGATTTTTGTATTGTTTCATGTTTGCAATTTCTTTTGCCGCATTCTATTAGGGCAGAATGCTGCTGAACCCCACAGTGAGATATTTCAGTTGGCCAGTGTACCAAGGTTGAGATCTGAAACCAGAAGTGCACTGAGGGATAGTACGCATTTTTTTTAATGGAAGGACTTAAGGAGGATATCACTTAAAATATATTTAATCTTTCGTTAGAAATGAAGGTAACCGTATGGTATCTGATCCAAACAGATGATTTTTACTCATATTCTGTACTTTAGATAATGCATAGCAAAACATAACAAATACAGAGTCAACACCCAATAAGACACCTCAAAATATGTCCCAAGATTTGTGACACGAAGTGTATTCAGTTCTTTGGTATTTTTATTAAATATATATATTTTAAGAAATAAAAATGTAACAGCAGAAGATTGTTGTTTCCTGATATTTTTATTCATGAGAGATTTGGTTAGAAGTCAAGACCTACTATAATATGTTCTAAACCCTGTGTATTTTACAATACAGTAAATATTATTATTATCTATAGATACCAAGGGACTCCTGGTGCGTAATGGATTCCAGTCCTCTTAAAGAGTTGCATATGAAAATGTTATCAATGAGCTGAAGAATCTGGCATTAATAACTTTGCAACATTATAACAAATAGGTAGCCCTGATTTTTTTGTTCTTTTTTAATATATCAAATATATTTCATTGCTTACATTATAGTAGCAGATTGAAAACATCTGCTCACTTGCCACTAGTCCACCAGCAGCTGAAAATCTCAGCTCATTTTCCATAGGCCTGTATGTACCAAGGCTATAATCCAGCTGCTGAGGCTTGATATGGGGCCAGATTAATACTCCAGAGCCTTTGAAATGGAGATAGTGCTTTCTTGCCAAAGATTAGAGCAATGATAGCTTGCATTTGCTTGTTCCCTTCTCGTTCTGCTCTTCCTTACCGCCCTTCCCAATTGGATTGATTTGTGTCCTCCCCCATCCCCTCCCATTTTCTTTACAGCTCCATCACCTGTCATGACGATTAAGAAGGATCGAACATCCAGAAACAGCATCTCTTTATCCTGGCAGGAGCCTGAACACCCTAATGGGATCATATTGGACTACGAGGTCAAATACTATGAAAAGGTGGGGAGATGACGTCAAAGGGTTGGGCTGTGTAGGGAAAGAGGTTACCTTCTTATGAGTTGTGCACTTGCAAAGAAACCAGTGGCATTGCTAAGAAATGGTAGAGCTCTGTTTGGAACTTGGGTCCTCTGATACCTTTGATTTATAAGTAGAGTGGGGTTTTGAAATCACTGTGCCAAATATCCCCCATTCTATAGCAATAAGCCACAGCAAAGATGTCAGTACCAAACTGAAGCCATCTAGTTATGGCATTCGAAATGACATTTTTCCTTCTACATTGAGAGACCCTGTTCTATCAGCTATTTCACAGTGATTCCTTCATCTCTTGATGGACTGTTCCTTAGTTTATTGCCTAGGCATCGTTTCCTGACCTTCACATTCACATGAATTTCATTCAGTACAGATACTGAACTGTTGAACATTGAACTAATAACAAAACCATTGTATAATTGAACTGACAATGAAAAGCTGTCTTGATGTCGTACTAGGTAATTTAGAAGGTGGGCATAGATGGATGAGTCTGGTCCACATCATAAAATTGTGATTCAGTAATACAATTATAAAAATAGGTACATGATTATTTATAAGTAGAATTTAGGATATAGTATTTCATCACTCTAAATGGCACTTATTTTTCTTTGGTTATAAATTATGGTGAGGTTTAAAAGCAAGATGTATTCAAATCTTATCAGAGGTGGGTGGCTTTATAGCTACCAATGTGAACGAAACATATTTGTGTGCAGTTTACAAAGTATTTCAAGGTGAATTAAAAACAAATTGTGCATTCGTAGAGCACTTCATAGAACAATTCTGCATACATTATTTAATTTTGACCTGTCTGATAATCCTACGAAAGTGGGCAAATAGGTTCATCCACAAATAAGAAAACAGAGTCCATGGCATTATTTGAATTCCTCACAAGCTCACTGCTAATAAACAGGTATCTGTTTTGATTCCAGGCAGCCATGACTCCTCCGTTAGTATGTTTCCCTCTATTAGAAACCTTGCTCTACCTGAGTATGGATCATTAGAGAATTAGTGGTATAAACAGTTGTGCAAAAAAAAGTAATGCATAAACATTTATCTACATTGTGTAGTTATTCTCTTTATTGAGGGTAATGTATTTCACAAACAAGTACGATGCCATTTTTTTCCATACGGCCACATGCAGGGAAAGGAATGTCTCTCTCATTAAAAGAAAACAAGAGGCCTAATAAACTTCACTGTGCTAAAGTCATAGTGTAAATAACTTACATCCTAGCTTTTGGTGCTCCGCTGTGACGCTGTGAAATACTCATCTGATCGAGATCTTCTGTTTTTAAAAGTGTGACAAGATAGATTGGGCAAATATAAGAATCCATGTTTTATAGACAATGCAACAAAATAAAAAAAAATTAATGATATGCCTCAGTTCAGATTAGATAGCAAAACCAGAAAACACCCAACCTTAGACATTTAGAGCTAATTCAAAAATACAGTTAATCTATGTTCATATCTTGACAAACATACACAAAATTCTGAAATTGTCAGATTCTACAACAAAGCACAATGCACATCCTTATATTAAAACAATATTAACCAGCGCAGGAAAAAATGGCTGAATCTACTTTTTAATCCTTAAACATTTAAACATTTGATGCAAACTTACTTGCAATATTATCTTTAATATATACATTTATATAAATACTTATTTTTATCTTAAATATCTTTTATCTTAAATCATAAATTTAAAAATTATCCTCAAATACATATACACATATACGGACACATGTATATACACATATACGTATACATATATATACATATGTATATATACACACATATACATATGCATATACATATATATAATGATGCTTAGAAATGTTTTGAATGTTTCACTAGATTTAAATTCTGTAAGGTCTAGCTTTCTTTTACTTTTTCTTTTTTTTTTTTTTTAAGGTCTAGTTTTCCTGACTGTTTACTTCACTAATGATGATGAACAGATTCAAGTTCCAGGCATAAGCTCAATTTTTTAAAAAATGAATTAATTCTTTCTGTAAAATAAATATATTTGATCCTCTTTATTATTTAATATACCAACTCAAATGTGATTCAATACATAACCAGCATCATTAACTAAAAAATGTGCATAATGTACAACTTTTTTTCCGGTAAATTCTGTTATTTTGGTTGAGGATATCCACTCCGGGCCCCGGCACAGGTGCAGGGCATTCCATCATTGTTCAAAATCAGGTTACCCATAAAGTGCTCAGTATACGTTAATGTGCCTTAGGGGAAAAACACAATTCTCTGAAAATCCGAGTTTTGTACACAAGGCTTGACACAAAGACTTTACTGTTACTTTGCACTGTGAATTTCCTAACATACAATGTAAGTCTCCTGGAGAAGATCCTTTGGGGAAATGTCTCTAGGCTTTGATCTGAAGATATTTGTCTCTGCTAAACCACAGTGACTTAGATTAAATACAGTGCACATATAAGTGATGCTGAGAAATTTAATGTAGCGCCATATGTAAAACCTGGGCCTTTTTAAAGTTTAATATTTTATAATTGATATCTTTCTGAGAATCAGTAGGGCATCCCTATTAGGTTTAATTCAAAAGGATATGTTCCTCTTTGTAAGTTTATTTTTGAAATCAGATTGAAGCTTTCATTCAGGCTTGGCTGTGAAGAAAGCATATCACTTTGCATGTTCACTAACCAGTAAGAATGAAAACTAACTTTTCCTGCTTTGTGTGCAAGGCGCAAATCATTTTATCCAAATTAGGAAATTCTGTATATATTGTTAGCTTCAAAATGCCTCTATTGTATTCAGAGAGTGAAATAATTGTCACCTCTTTTATATGTCCTATGTTAAAATCTGAAAGAACTGGTTTTGGGTGGCTCACCTTTTTACCATCCAATAGACTTATGAAGATTTGATTGTAACATGATTTTTCTTACCTCAAAGCAGGAGCAAGAGACAAGTTATACCATTCTGAGGGCAAGAGGCACGAATGTTACCATCAGTAGCCTCAAGCCTGACACTACTTACGTATTCCAAATCCGAGCCCGAACTGCAGCTGGCTATGGGACCAACAGTCGCAAGTTTGAATTTGAAACTAGCCCGGACTGTATGTATTATTTCAGTATAGGGTGTAGGGGGGAGGGCTGTTGCAAAGTTGTCTGATAATTCACTCTTTTTCTCCCTATCTAAATTTAGATAATATGTTGACATTTAGACACATTGAAAGTGTGCTGCTTGAAATATTTAGCCATTTATATAGCGTTGGGTCTGTAGTGTGGGTGTGCATCTGTGTGGGTTTTTTTTTTTCTTTTTTACAAATCAAACATATTCTAAGGCCTGGAATGCTACTGGTCTTCTGTTGGCCATAAATTGCTTTGAGGAACGCCATTTAATATGGTAACATACTCCCAGTACCTGTTCATCCAGATGTTCCAGGTTCATTGCATGATTCAGTGAACTAGGAAAAGAAACTTGCTGATCCATGAGGATTTTAATATTGTTTTAATCCTTAACATATTCAATCTTGTATCACTTGGAGATTAAGGATTTTCTAAAACCTGATTTATCACCTCATTCACATTCACAAACAATTTGGATAATCTTGTGTGTCTGACACCAAATTTGGCATAGACTGGTCTAAAATTGGCAAACATTTTCCCAGTAGCATTTCTCTTTTCTTCAAATGCATTTGCTTCATATTAGAAAAACCCTCTGCTAAAATATGATTTTCAAAAAGCTAATAAATATCATGGCCATAGTACTAATATGGAGTGAACACAAGTTCAACTTCAAGCTAAGGATTTTATTTAGTGTATTAGTTAATGAGGAGACTATTATATATTTATTTCTGTTTATTATATTCTAAAAAAGATTAAACTGGTTTATTTGTTTTTTAGATTAAACTTGTTTAAAGGAAAATTTGAAGAACAGATAAATATGCATATATAAATACATATTTGTGTGCGTATATATTACAGGCAATCAGGAATACTTAAATTTATTAATTTGTCCCAGACTGATTAATATCCTATAGGACAATAAATGTAATGATTGGAGTCATCTTTTCTACTGTACATAAACCAGTTCTATCTCTAGTGAACGTTTTATTTTAATTGTAATGGGAAAAATTGTATACATCACTCAGTTTCCTGCAACTTAAATTCACAGTTGTAAACTAGCCTAGAAAGACAATCAAAGATGAACTCCTTTTAGAAAAAATCATCCAGGGAGGGTCTGACAATGGCCAGCACAGTACCGGAGAGAAACCCAGTAATCTCTTTTGACTGTTCTGATTTGGCATTTCTCCTGGCATGTGTATTTCCTGTCTAAATATTTTGTCTGCGATCTAAAAGCACATTGGTTTTGGTACGGTAATATTTTTATTATGCCCACAATCCATACCTAATAGAAACATTAAAAGATAAACACAAATTATAAAAAACAGTTTAAGTTAAATAATAGTTACTGTATCAAACAGTTATGCTATTTTATGGCACACCTTTTGTCAGCTGATTGGAAACGCCACTTACCGTAACCAGCTGTACCTTCCGCAAGGTGTTGAGAATCTAGTGTTCTTAGAAATTATCAGCTCACGCTAAAACGCGGTAATTCTTCTAACTCGAAGGCGAGCTGCCATCCCCCAAAACACTAATCTATATATACTTCAAAACCTCTGCTAATTCTCCTGCGATGGATACACGTGTTTTCACCTGTGGGGCGGTCTTGGGAGTGCCTGCTCGGATGTCCCTGCCACCAAGTCAGCAGCTGCAGACAGCCTTCCTCTGCTGCACCTGCCAGGACCCACCGCAGGCCTCCTGCAGGGGCCACGCTCTCCTCCATGACTAAACACCGCAAGGGCACAGGAGTCAGCCTCTTCTGCCTAAGGCAGGACTCGTCCACGGGTAGCCTTCCCTCTGGGACTCCAAAGAGAAATGGCTCTCCGAGAACATTAGAAACCAGAACGTTATAAAATATCATGAAAGTGCATCCTGAACAGGTTTAAAACAAATTTAAAATTTTAGATGACATCATAACAGAGTTTAATTGCAATTTAACATTGGTAGTTCTCAATCTTTTTGTAACATTTAAGTAATGCAAAAAAGTTGCCTTTTTTTAAAGATTTTATTTGTAAGTAATCTCTACACCCAAAGTGGGGCTGGAAATCACAACCCCGAGATCAAGAGTCGTGGGCTCCACCGGCTGAGCCAGTGAGGCGCCCCGCAAACAAGTTTCTTGTTCTGAAATGATTACAAATTGAATTTTTTTTCAAACTTTTAAATGGTTATTTAAGTTAAGAACAACAAAACCTACATTTGCTTTACCAAGAAAGATCACAAATCCCAGAAAGCGAAAAAACACATGTTCATTATATCCTGTGGTAGAAATTAGGTATCTCGAGGGGCAGGAGGGTCAGATCACCATTAGATAAACATATTTTCTGTTTTTAATCAGCACTTAACTCTAGGTGATATGTAAATTTTCAAAGGGAACAACAAATCCCAATATACTAATGTGATTCCAGATTTACTACAGATACTGCCGTGACGGCATTCTGCACGAACCCCTAATGAGGCTTCCGTGTCTGAGGTTTAAGAAATATTCCATTTGAAAACTACAGGGTTTGGGGGTTTTGCCAAATAAGTTTTATATTTGCAATACTTCCACTGATGGATACAGCAGATGAAAAGAGAATAAGAAGGAAAAGATGAGCTTTTTAACATCATGTTCCTCATTATAAAAATCTTTGAGTGGTACGGTTTGATATTTTGAAAACTCAGTTTACTCTTTTTCACCATAGAATTCTTCCAGACTTTAAATATGGATGAGAAAAAAAAGTATCTTTTGTCTTAGGGGGAAAAAAAGACAAAATCAACTCTCTGTTTTTTTAATCAGAATGATGTATCCATAAAAATTCGTTCTAAGAACTTAAGAGTCTTATTTGTTATATATTGATATTTAATATATATATATATATGACTGATGTTTGTATTTCTTTAACATTTTGCTGTTTATTCTAATTTTTTTCTAGTTTTTATTTTTAAAAATTATAATAGAAGTTATCTTTCATAACACATATAGATATTTCTTAGTAGAACAAAGTGGGTTTTTACCTGGGGTTTAGATAATATTTTTTGTAATTATCTTTTTTTTTAATTTTTTTAATGTTTATTTTTGAGACAGAGTGTTAGTGGGGAGGGGAAGAGAGAGAGAGACAGAGACACAGAATCCCAAGCAGGCTCCAGGCTCTGAGCTATCAGCACAGGGCCCGACACGGGGCTCAAACTCACAAACGACGAGATCATGACCTGAGCAGAAGTCGGATGCTTAACCAACTAAGTCACCCAGGGGCCCCCAAATGTCTTATTTTTTATAGTTATTATCATCTTCATTTCACAGACAGAGAGACTGAGGCATAGAGAGGTTTAAGTAAGCTTTCCAAAATCACACAATTGGTAAATGACAGGTCTGATTCGAGAACCTATGTATTTATGTGATAATATATTAAGCATTTTCTTTCTTTTTTGTTAAGTTTTTTTTTTGTTTTTGTCTTTTTGAGAGAGAGAAAGAGTGAGCAGGGGAGGGGGAGAGAGAGAGAGAGAGAGAGAGAGAGAGAGAGAGAGAGAGAGAGAATCCCAAGCAGGCTTGCACTGACAGGAACCCTGAAATCATGACCTGAGCCAAAATCAAGTCTTGGACGATTAACCCACTGACCCATCCAGGGACCCATTAAGCACTTTCATAAGCATTTTATTTGATCCTGTTCCATAAGTTATTCCGGTACTATTATTTCCTTTATACATAGTTTAGGACAGAGTTTATGTGTGTTTTTTCTCGGGTTGCATAACTAGGAAGTAGAGTCAGTGAACCTAGAATCTCCAAATTTTGGAGTACTAATCTAGTGCTGCAGTTGTACATTAAAAAAAAAAAGATATTATGCTGAAATTGTAGAGTTCATAGGAGTAAAGGGGCTTCCCTAGAGTCAAGGTGGCATCTCCAAAGCACGAAGTACAAACAGAATGAAACTGACGTGCTTGGGAAAGCAGACAAGTCAACTGTCTGGAAACCCTCACTGGGCAGAAACTGAATCCACAGCACTTTTTGCCAGTTTTTTACCGGAGAAATGAAATAATAAAAATATATAACATTTATTAAGCACTTACTCAGTGCTTGGAACTATTTTAAGTGTTTTGCTTGTATTAACCCATTTAATCCTTGCAACAGTGATCTTGTGTCACACAGCAAAGTAAGTGCAAATCCAAGCATTCTGTTTCACGAGACTGAGCTCCTAACCAGTCTGCTTTAGGGAGAGAAGGTCGGCTGTATGTGCAGGATGTTCTAAATGGGAAGTGGCCAGAAATAGGGGAAGCAGTTTGCTTGTGGGAAAACATATTCAAAATGAGTTTCTAAGACATGTAATAGATAGCAATTTTTAAAAGTGTTCCACGTAACATTTTTAGACAACTCTATAATGCATTTATTCAAAATCCCTCATTATAAATGTTTGCTAATTTCACTAACAAAAATGACCCATTTTGATTATGTGCCTTAGGTAGTCCCCAGGATTCATAGATATTTAGAGCTAGAGGACATTGCAGAGATGTCCTAATTTAATTCTGTCTGTGACAGAAAAAGAAACAGAGAATTCCTCTTCCTTCTATCATGCTTCCTCTCCCAGTTTCATTGACATTTATCTCATCTCCTGGCTAAACTTCACAGAGAATGCAAACCTTGCTGCCCTTTAGAAGTTACTACGATGTACGTACAACATAGAAAGCATGAGATAGAGTTATTATTATAGGTTTACAGAGCATTATTGAATCACTAGGTTAAGTTACTTTACAAACTAATCACAGATCTGTATCCAATGGATAGGTATGTATCCGTCCAAGGGTTCTGGGAGAGAGATGTCAAGATGGACTTCTATGAGCTTTATAGGGGAAAATGCAGAGAGAGGAAAGAGGCGGGAAGAACAGAAGCTGTCAGGCTGCACTTCTTGCTGGGATGTCTGTCACCGTCTGTGAAGAGGTGGAGGGAAAGAGAAGAGTGGAGGAGGAGGAGGAGCTTCAGCCAGCAGCGCAGCTCTGCGGGTCTCCCCTGGGGGTCCCGCAAGGGGTGGGGAGCCCCAGAGTGAAGACTGCCTTAGAGGAGTCCTGCACTGAGCAGGGAGGGCCTGGCTCCAGTCCCCTTGTAGTGTTTAGTCATGGAGGGGAGGGTGGCCCGTGCATGAAGGCTGCGGTGGGTCCTGAAGGTGCAGCAGCTGGAGGCTGTCTGCCCGCTGCAAATTTGGCAGCGGGAATATGCGAGCAGGCACTCCCGTGCCTGCCACAGTGGTGTAAACAGTTTGCTGGTAGTAAAGAATAAAGAGCTTGCAGCAGTTTATATTATGAGGATGCCATCCTACCACACTTGGAGCTCTTATTTTCAGATGCTTAGAAAACTTCTTACAGCCCATCTGCCATGTCTCTTTATTTGCATCATTTAGCTCTCCCTAAAACTGCATTATTTTCAAGAAATCCTTCCAAACTTAGATTTTGATCAGGCTGAACATTTGATAATGGCGTCTGGAGAGGTGATAGTATTCAAATAATCACACTCTCTCTTCTAAGCTCTTTAGATATATCGCTCATTCATTTGTTCAATCAGCATTTACTACAAGGGCAATATATGTTAAAATACGAGCATGTGAAAGGCCTTGTTCCGGAAGCTGTGTGTATTTTAGAGTCTAGGGATTAGGATGCTTATGGCGTTTGTTAGCAGATGAGGCTGGAGGTGTAGGCAAGGAACAGGATCTTCAATGGCTTTACCTGCTCTGCTACAGAATTTGCATTTTACCTTAAAAGTGACGGAGAGGGGTGCCTGGGTGGCTTGGTCGGTTAAGCGTCTGACTTTGGCTCAGGTCATAATCTCACGGTCCGTGAGTTCGAGCCCCGCGTCGGGCTCTGTGCTGACAGCTCAGAGCCTGGAGCCTGTTTCAGATTCTGTGTCTCCCTCTCTCTCTGCCCCTCCCCTGTTCATGCTCTGTCTCTCTCTGTCTCAAAAATAAATAAACGTTAAAAAAATTAAAAAAAAAAGTGATGGAGAGCCCTGCAAAACTTTTATGCATGACAACAGCATGATCAAATTGATGGTTTAGAAGGAATATTCTACTGGCCAGATAAAAGATAGGGAAGACATGCAAATAAAGACCAATTAGGATTTTCTAATTGTAATCCAGAAGAGAAATGAAGACATGAACTAAAAAACACTTAAAACAGTTTGGTGATTAATTGGATAGTGAATGATGAGGTGAGGGAGAAGACAAGATGATTTCGTATTTGTGTTCTCTATCCTTGCTACTCGAAACATGGTCTGGAATCAGCCAGCATCAGCATCACTGGAAGCTCATAAGGAAAGCACAGTCTCAGGGCACCTGGGTGGCTCAGTGTCCAACTCTTGATTTTGGCTCAGATCATGATCCCAGCGCCATGGGATTGAACCCCATGTCGAGCCCCGCACCAAGTTCCGTGTTGAGTCTAGAGCCTGCTTAAGGTTCTCTCTCTCTGTCTCTCTCTCTCTGTCTCTCCGCCCTCTCCCCTACACCCCTCTAACATAAAATAAAATAAATTTAAAAAAAGAAAAGCACAGTTTCAGTCCCCACTCTGATTCTGACTGAATCAGAAACTTCTTTTCCAAAAGATTCCCAAGTGGTTTGAATGAACATTGAAGTTAGACAAGCACTGGTCTAGCTCAAGGGTCAGTAGACTTTTTCTGTAAAGGGCTAGATAATAAATATTTTAGGCTGTGTGTGTAGACAGCCTCTGTGCTCCTACTCAACTTGGCTATTGTAGCACAAAAGCAGCCATGGATAATACGCAAATGAATATGGCTGTGCTCCAATACGGCTTTACTTATGGACACCAAATTTTGAATTGTACGTAATTTCTACGTGTCAAAAATCTTCTTTTGACTTTTTACAACCATGAAGCGAATGTGAAACCATTCTAATCTCCTGAGGTAGACAAAAACTGGTAGCAGGCCAGGTTTGACTCCCGGACTATTTTTAGGTGAGTGAGTGATGAGACATTCACAAAGGTAGGAGAGCAATTTTTTGGTGGTATGTGTTAAAAAAAAAAAAAAAAAAAAAAACGAAAAAACAAAAAAAACCCATTTGAATAACTCTAGATATTGCAAGATAATTAAGCTTGTTTAGAAAGCTTTTAGGGCACCTGGGTGGCCTAGTGGGTTAAGCATCCGACTTCAGCTCAGGTCTGATCTCAACTTTTGTCACTTTGAGCCCTATGCTGGGCTTTGTGCTGACAGCTCGGAGCCTGGAGCCTGCTTCGGATTCTGTATCTCCCTCTCTCTCTGCCCCTCCCCCGCGTGTGCTCTGTCTTCTCTCTCTCAGAAATAAATCAACATTAAAAAAAAATTAGGAATCTTTTATAATTTCATTCAGGGAAATCTGACCTGTTCACTATGTTCCTCTGATAACTTCTGGTGTATCCAATGAGTTTCTTTGCAGTAAGCCTACAGAAAACCAGTCCACGGTGTTTCTCAAAGTCCTGCACTCAAGTAGCCTTTGATTGATGCCATTGAAAGGGAGTATCTTATCTTATTAATTGGAAATTTCAAGCACCCTTATAGGCACTCTCTGTTTTTACACTAACGTGGGGAATTCTGTTTACACTGTATGAAGCAGGAAGCCACATTTTAGGTTAAAGCAGAGTAACTGTGACTGAGTTTATCAGCTTTTCCATGCCGATGTTAGTTATGGTGTGTTAATGCCTGGCCTTTTCTTCTTTTTCTCTTCCACCCCCCAGCTTTCTCCATCTCCGGTGAAAACAGCCAAGTGGTAATGATTGCCATTTCAGCGGCAGTGGCCATTATTCTCCTCACAGTGGTCACCTACGTTTTGATAGGGAGGTGAGTTTGTGGTCTCTTTTACAGCCACTCATTATTGCTCTGCTCGCTCCCCTGAATTGCGGCTACAATCTGAAGACTGTGGTCAATGAAGTATTTTAACAACTAAGAATGTCTCTGCTTGTATCTATTCTTTCTTCCCTTCCCTTTCTTTTGTTTCTCCATCTTTAGTTTTGATTTTCTTTTTTTTTTTCCATGAAATTCCTGCCCCACTTTTCAACCTCATACCGCTTCTCCCTTTTGACCTCGTTTGCGGTTTTTACTCTCTTTTTCCAATTGTTCTCTCACTCTTGAAATACACCCCAGATTTCCCTGCCACTTTCTCACCCAGAACACTGGTAAGGCAGCACAGCACTAATCGCCGACAATGGAGACTTTACCCTTCATTCATTCTAACAGCAGTTGTTAAAAAAAAAATACTATAAACACTTTCTAAGGCCATTATAAAAACTGAACTGAAGGGGTCTGCACAGTGGGGAAGCAACTCTGCATATCTCCTCATTAGGCAGCTTTCCAGAGTCCCCAGAGAAAGAGGCTTTCTATAAAGGATTTAGAAAATATGAAGTCATTAAACTTTCACTAAAGCATTTAATTGTTTGAGGAAAATGCCTTATTTTTTTTGTGTGTGTGTGCTTTGCACATTCTGAGCATAGATAATTGCTTTCATATATTTTCTTTCCATGTTCTCTTCCCCTGACTTCCCTCCAGGTTCTGTGGCTATAACAAGTCAAAACATGGTGCTGATGAAAAAAGACTTCATTTTGGGAATGGACATTGTAAGTTCCTAAGCTGTTTTGGTGCTTTGGTTTTGCCGTTCTAGTTTTAGCCTTATTGATACATAATTGGATAACTTCCCCACAAAGCAGAGAATGCAAAAGGAGTTTTAGGGAAGAATTGAGCAGATTAAATTAATTTAAAATGGGGAAGGAAATTCATGGCTCTGCATGAAGTAATTTTTGCATGGTCACATTTCAGCATCCTTCAGCTAAAGTGAAGGATAACCTATGGTTTATAGCCAAATAATGTACATGATGGGGAGTATGTACTCTAGTCAGCTCTGCGTAGCTGAAAGGCAAAGCGTATCTTCCATTTCCTTATTTCTCGTCCTTCGCTAAAATCTAAATAGGAACCTTGTCCCTTTCCGAACTCCCAAATAAATATAAACAACCTCTGTTTATGTGAAACGCCGTAGACTATTTTGTCAACCAACCAGGAGAGAGCCTTTAAAATAAACTGTTTATTTTGGAGTTACACGATACCTAACTGGTCGGAAAGCCAGCACTTTTCCCTCGTATGTTAATACCAAGCAATTTCGTCTCCTTTTAATATTTTCTAAAGGAAATACTCTTTTGGGAAGCAAAGTGTTTATATCTAATAAGAGGACTGACTTTTTTTTTCTTCTTCTGGCAAAACAAATCATCCCAGGCATTTTGATTTTCCAAACGATGTGGCAATTACTAATCAGTGGACTCAAAGGGAATAGCATGTTCTTATGGAAATTAGTGCAGACTAAACTCATACTTTCGTGCTCTCAGATCGTCTCAATATGACTGACGTAGTCTTGTAAGCATCACTTTCTTTGATTCGCTATTGCCTTGTAAAATTATTTTCAGTTCAGCATGGTACTTCATATCCGTCATTGGCTTTGCATCTAAAAACTATAGCTCCCCTTATAACTCAAGTCACAGCTTGATTACCTGTTGCTAACATGCAGGAGGCACACAGTAGCTTGCAAAAAAAGAAAAAGAGAATGTGTTCCACAATGTAAACTGATGTGAGCTGGACACAGTGACAGAGTTTACAAAGGGCATGGTTTGTTCTATCCTTCTCATTGTAGTCATCACAGAATAATTCACAAAAGCCAAAGCGCTACCTTCCTCATGGCAACACCTCATCATTTTAGATTACTTTAAGAGAATGAATGAACAAATTGCAGGAGGCTTATGTAGCTTTTTTCATGGCCCCCCCCAGAAACACTGAGTCACAGCTGCCGTGCATAAATTAGAGCAGTCACATTCCTGTGGATTAAACTGTTCCTAATTTGAGTTGGATAGTCAATGTAAATATTGTCTTTAGAGTAAAACAGTACTGATTTGGGTCTTTTAATATCGGAATTGTAAATCTCATGAATTTGGAACAATGATAAATTTCCGTGTCTCGATGGTAAGCACATTTCTCTATCACTCCGATCTGTTTTAGCTCTTGGTTTTTCTAGTGGAGTTGGTTGAAACTTTAATTTTCTTCAAATGTACAATGTCTTTATGATAGACAAACAAAAAAGAAATGCATTTTATCCTAGCTGTAAGGGCATAAAATAACTTATATGCATGTCATAAACTTTCTGCGTCTTAGTGCTACAGCTGGTTTATTTCAGACCATTTATTTGGTATTACTTTAAAAAGCTCTAGCTATGAACTATTCCCTCCAGTCTTGTTACAAATCCTATAATATTGCTTCAAAAGGAAAGAAATGTGTTTCACCTCCTAAGATCCTGTCCCCTTGCCCTCTCTGGCTAGGCCTTTTTATTTTTTGCTATCCGTAGGGCAACTCATGCTGGTAAAATGGAAATGTAAATTATTGTGTTTGCACAGAACGAGCTGTAAAGTAGTACAGCTTAACACGTGTGCATGTGTTTATTATCTGGTTTTCTTGACACAGCCCAGTTACTCTGTATGTTGCCCTTAATTATTGGTGTGAAGGGATTATGTGCCTTGTATCCTGCATCACCTGATTCCTGGCACTTCTGGGGTCAGCAGTTAAAAGTCAGCAGCCAAAGCTCCCACAGTGAACAGGCCATTTAACTTGGGGATGTGTGTGTTTATATTTGTATTGTTTCCCAAATTTCATGTGGATAGAAAAGCAATTTATATGATTTTATTTAATTGCAATGAATTCGATTTTAGTAGGGAAAGGCGACTGAATTTTCAGATTATTTAGTGATACATATACTCTCTAGGGCTGACAGGTATAGAAGGGCCACTCTAAAGCACAATTCAAGGCTGTTTAAAGCTAGTATTTATTTAAAATGTTAGACATTGTTTCTGACAACTCACTTTATAATGGTCTTTGTAAATTCTGATACTAGTCAATTGCTTCCAAATTGATTTCCTTAAGTTCAGCAAGGTTAACACATTTGTAATTGTTTACAAGAAAAATTTTCATTTTTTTAAAAATAATTTTTACCTTACTTAAAAATTTTGTTAATGTTTATTTATTTTTGAGAGAGTGGGGGGAGGGCAGAAAGAGAGGGAGACACAGAATCTGAAGCAGGCTCCAGGCTCTGAGCTGTCAGCACAGAGCCCGATGCAGGGCTTGAACTCAGGAGCCATGAGATCACGACCTGGGCCAAAGTCGGACACTGAACTGACTGAGCCACCCAGGTGCCCCAATTTTTACCTTATTTTTTTTTACTTGAAAAGGAATACTAAATTTCCTTATCTTCTGGTCCTTTACTGTACAATTACTAGAGATAAATCAAAACTGGATGATCATATATCCCAGTCTCCCTTTGATGTGAGCTTTTATTAAAATGTAACTAAACTTATTATACAAAAAGATTCTGGCAGAACTTTATTCCCTAACATATTTTAGTAAGTCTACAGTTACTTTTGCTGTTTTCCTTGCTCTTAAGCAAGAAAAGTATCATAGCTTTCCTTAATCTGTTTGCTTATTTTAAGGGTAAAGTGTTTTAGTACTGATAATATTAGAAATAGTTTTAGTGAAATAATAAATTATAATAGACCACTGAACTAAAGAGTGACTCTGCCATGTGTTTTTATAGGAAGCAATGATGTTTACAATAATGGCAGAAGCTTGCAAACTGATCTGGGAGCTCAAAAGGAATGGACATTTCTGGCCCAAATCCTGTCTCCAGAAACCTCAATCATATTAATAATTTGAATAAACATTCTTAACATCAAAATACATACAATGTCCGTAATCTCTATCATTTATTGAGCATTAACACCATAACAGGCACTTGTGCCGAGCACTTGAATAACAAGTATTCAAGAGCTTTCGTTCTCTGACACCTAGCTAATTCTTTTTGCTGAGCTGTTCAGAATAGAAAAGCTTCAAAAGTTCTTACTTCAAAAGCTGCTCTACTCACAGTTTACCGAAAGCAAGAGCAAAGGACTTGTCATTTCCCCAGTTCTGTGGAGGTAACCTTCAAATTGGTGTCTTCTCGATAATCTGCACTTGGCCTCAGGATGGAGAGGCTGTTGTATTGCATGCAGTGCCAATGTCAACACAGGCCAAGTAGGAGGAGCTTTAGCCTTTCTTCTCCATTTGCTTCCTGACCCTCCCATTTCTATTCTAGAGTCTCAAAAATCATCTGGAGAAGTAACTGAGGAAAATTGAATTTTTACTTCCCAACCACCACTTATTTTTTATAATCTATTTATTCTTATGCCTCTATTTCATCTCTTGAAACCTTTATGGATACTTTGCAGGAACATAACTTATTATGTGGTGTAACCAGGGAATTCATGAAGATGTCCTGTATGTCAATGAACTGATCATTTCTCAGCCCAAACCATGAAATGCTGGACCCGTTGGCCTACTGTCCATCGTGCTGAAGGCTCTCTGGAATAATTGCTGTCATCAGTCTCTACATCCATTTCATGCAAACTACAAAATGAGTCAGAGACCTCTTTGGTCATCACTGAATATTCAGTTGCAATTTGCCATTAAGATGCTTTCATTATAAAGGGATACTGTAAAAGATAACATCTGATTTTACTTGTTACTTTAGGATAAAAAATATCCTTCAATAATATAGGGTCATAAAGGAAAAAACAATCACTATTAAGCATTCCTGCCCCTTGCTAAAAAAATTTTTTTTACCAATTTTTAAAAAATTACCAAAATTAAAAACAAAAATCTATCATATAAATACATATACTGTATCTTTTAGTGTTAGATCATGTTTATGTACTTTCATAGATCCTAAGTTCCCTTTCATAAAAATTTAGTTTTAAGGGTGACTGGTTGACTCAGTTGGTAGAATACATGACCCTTGATCTCTCCGGGTCATGAGTTTAAGCCCCACATTGGGCATAAAGCTTACTTAAAAAATTAGTTTTACTGTAGAGAAATTTAGCTTATTAAACATTGCAAATTATTTCTAATATGACTTATTTTCCAAATAATGGAAATCTCATTAATATTAAATCAAATCCAAAATGATTCTCCTGTATCTTTTATCCATGCTATTTTAATTATAGAACATCACAAAAATTTTTCACCTTCAGAATTATTAAATAAATATACATATTACGAAGGAGGTTTATATTTAATAGGCTACAAGTGTAATTTATGTTTGGGATTTAGCTTTTTGGCACCATTATTAAAATATAGAGAATTTATATTGCCTTTATGCTGAAAAGCTACACAGTAAGATTTCAGTAATTTTATATTATGTTAGTATATTCATATAATACCCATATCATATATGCATATCCTCACAGGTTTAAGTATATCTATAATTACAAGGGATGAGTTTGATTGTGAATGTTACTAAGAGCAGAATAGTGTCAGACAAAAGGCATGCCGTTTTATATCCTTTAATTAATTTATCTATAATTTTAGTCACCGTACTGCCTTTTGAAAATATTTCCCAAACTTTGATTTATTGTCAGATGTGGCATTTTCATAAATACTTGTTTACGGCACTATTTGTAGAATCATAAATGTGTCATAGTGTGCACTTACTACGGCTGATGGTATAATTACTGGATCTACTCGATCTTCTCCTTGAGATTCTCCTTTTTGAATGTTCATTTTCCTTGTAGTGTTTTTGCTGAGAAAGTTCATTGTGGTTCCTCTTTGTTTCATTATGGGGAATTGTGTTTCTTAAATTGTTCAATGCATAGTCCAACCTCTCTGCCAATTGCAGAATAAACTAATAGTTGGTTCACTTTATGGTAATAGGGATATTTTTTCACTAATAATATGGTTATAAAATTTTCTCAGTAAAGTTTTTATAAATCAGTTTTTACAATAATGCCTTTCTTCCTTCCCTTAAACAGTAAAACTTCCAGGTCTCAGGACTTATGTTGACCCACACACATACGAAGACCCTACCCAAGCGGTTCATGAGTTTGCTAAGGAACTGGATGCCACCAACATATCCATTGACAAAGTTGTTGGAGCAGGTAACCACCACAGTAACCCCACTCTCTATCTACATGTTAATTACAAGTTTGCAACTATGAATAAGAATGCTGCCTAAGAATGTGCAATTTCTCAAGCCTAAGTTATACTGCTGTGAAAAGGGACATTTTTCTGATTTCAACATCAAAGGCAGGCAATAAATAAATGAAGGAGTATTTAATGGAATGTAATGATTTCAAAGGTGCCAGACTTGCAGACTCACAGACCATGGCCAGCTTTTTATTTATTGAATTTCAGAGGCGGCAGCCTCAATAGCTCAGTCTTCCCCTGACTATGCCGATCATGTGTCACAAAGCCTATTTGACTAAACAGGGATAACAGGATAAAAGTGCATCTTACTTTAAACAAGCTCACTAAGTGAAAATTTTGAGTTTGTAAAACAGGCCATTTTAGAATCCTCTTTGGAATTACAGTAAAAAGGCGACACAAAGTAAAATCATCAATGACGCATTTTACACAAACTTCCTCAAAACTATTTTGAGTGGATAGTTTAAATAACATGAAGTGCTCCATTTTAATACTTGCCTATAACTTTATATAGTTTAAATTTTTGTCGAAGTTTGTTTTCATATAGATATATCTTCAATCTAATCATTAACGGACTCAATTATAATCCCATTAACAAACAGCTCTGGAGTGACTGTGAATAGCAGTTGCCTTTTTCCAATAAAAGTTACAGATACTTATAAAATAACACTATTTTTACATTTACACATAAACACAGGGACATCCACTGCCATTCAGTGTGCATTTGATTAAAACTACTACTCAAAAGTGAAAATAAACAATCTTGTACAATAGTTCTGCTCCACCATCTCGTTCTTCAATATTATTTTAAAAACAAATGCAAAGTAGTTATGTTGATGTGGGAAATAGAAAGACTGAGAAACCAGCTCATTGAATAGTGAGTAGCATCAGATCATGTTTCCTTCAAGTACTATATTTATGACGGATGCTTCTTTACACAAATGTGCATATAATTTTCTCTGTCTTTCTATACATCAAAGCAGTATTTAGAAAGGTAGCAGTATTTATTATTCAAGCAGGAAAATCTGAGTAATTCATATTATCTAAATGAAATGATAATTTAGTAAATCTTCTCCTCTAACTTTATTAGTATTTCAGCCTGCTAAAACTCACCTGTGCAGGTGATATTCTAATATGAAACTAGTAATTCATAAAAGGAAAATAAAGCATGCGCTTCTTTTTCCACAATTAAGACTTAAGAATACACACATTCATCATATATCTGTGCTAATCCAGTGAACACAAATAAATATCGATTACTGTCTTTCATTTGTACACTTCTGCTTTGTAAACTGCTCTGTAGTGCACATGGTTCTTGTAGCTCTGGTGTTACTATTGTCCCACAAGAGTGCACTGTTCTCCAGCATGGAAACCTCAGGAGCATACGTAGCACAAAGACTTTGCACAATCAAACGATATGAGAAGGAGAAACTCATTTATGCTCAGCCAGTGTCTAGAGGCCAGACAGACACATGGGGACCTTGAACTTTGGGACCCTTTCCACTAGTAAAAGCTTATCTAGAGAGATGTTACTGATAACGCTAGAACACAGTGGTGTGAGACAAGATGCACTCATTAAAAATGGTATCTGAGGGCCGTCTGCGTGGCTCAGTAGGTCGAGTGTCCTACTTTGGCTCAGATCATGATCTCACAGTTTGTGAGTTCAAGCCCTGCGTTGAGCTCTGTGCTGACAGCTCAGAGACTGGAGCCTGCTTCAGATTCTGTGCCTCCCTCTTTCTCTGCCCCTCCCCTGCTCGCTCTCTCTCTCTCTCTCTCTCTCTCTCTCTCTCAAATAAACCTTACAAAATGGTATCTGATAAATAAAACAAAAGGAAAGGCTACTTACACTGAATCATTGAACAATCAGTCCCTGATGCTCATGAAAGATCAGGACAGATCAACTTTGTTCATTTCTTTCTTCAAACATATTTGTAAAAAATGTGCTCCATTTTCAGGATTTTGCAGCCAATATCCTCATTTTCCTTATTTTCCTTTTCCTAAGGACAATAAAACTATGCCTGTTTTGTTTGCAAACAAGTATATCTTCAAGGTCGATTATTCTTCTCCTGGAAGATTTCAGTATAATATTGTATGCATCCAATTCTAGTCTGTCTTGATTAGCCTTTCAAGGGTAGAATATGAAATCAAGATTTTGAAAGCTATCAATTTTTCTTAACATTTTCTTTTGCAAAATATAAAATATCTACAAAAGTAGCTGAAATTGTCTAATAGTATAATGGATAGTATAGTATAATACTACCCATTTCCACAACTACTCCAATAACAACCTATTCATAGCAAGACTTCTTGCATTTATACACTTACTCATTTCCTATATCCTTTAAAAATTTTTAAAGTAATGTGCATAAAAAATTAATAATTATACTACATTGATTAGCAGTTATATTCCATTGTTAAAAGGCTGAATCTTGTGGTCAATGACAGAACTTTCACAGTCAAATATGAAGAAAGACCCTATTTGTGTGGGCTAATTCTCTAATTTTCTGTCAGAGGTTTCATACAGGAAAACAGGAATAACAGAAACTCTCATTTATACATTGGATAATCAGAAGAATGATACCAAATAACAAATAACAAATTTAAATAACAAAATTAAAATTAAGCCACAAATTAACTTTCTCAAAGTAGTAAATTTTTTAATAATGGAATGCACAATGACTAAAATTCCCAGTTTTATTCTTCAATCCAACCAGTATTTCAGGATTAAATACTGAAAATTTCTGAAAGTAGAATATACTTAACTCCTTTTCTATGCTAGGCATTCACATGGTATTTAACTTTAGATAGTTATTGTCTCCATTTCTCTAGATGAGAAAACAAGATCTAAAAATCTGAATGGCCTATAGGCACATGGTTATTCGTTGGGAAACCAAAATTTGAATCTTTTTTTTTTTCCAATTTCAAACTCCATATTAGACACTGATAATTACACTAGTGCCTTCTTCTAACATTTTTGTGAGGATTAATTGGGATAATTTATGACCAGTGCTTAGTTGACACATCAAAATTGTTCAATATGTATTTTCATTATGCTTCTTTTATTAAAAGAGTAGGAGAATGGAATGTGAAGCGAGGGAAGAGTATCATTCTACTTAAACACAAGTAGATTTTTTCTTCTATTTTAGATGAAATGAGTGTAGGAAATTTTATTTTGAACAATTTTGTGTTGTGCATCTTAAATCAGAATATAGTGTACCCAGTCCCATAAAACATACTTTATTTCAAAGGACAAATGAAAACTACTGCAGTTATTGGATTGAACAATCAAGCAGTGCTTTCCAAGTGATCTTATAGTTATGCTTTTACTTAGAAATGACAGGATCTAAGGTTTTTGTTTTTTGTGTTTGTGTGTGTGTGTGTGTGTGTGTTTTCTTATAGGTTCAGAGCAAATTGAATAAGACCATGTAAAATTTGGCTAGGTGGAAAGATCGGGCATTGCATTTGCCCAAATTTGTTAATTTTTCCAACACAGTTGTTGATTAGGAAGATAAATGAATTAATGTTTAACATTTCTATGTTTAGTATAACATCTTGGTGACCATTTCTAGTATTTATTGGATGAAATAATCACATTTCAGAGTTTGGGGGGGTTTAAAAATTAGCATTACTGAAACATTTTCTGAATTTTGAAGGTAGATATACATTTACATATGTCAGATATTTCCTTGAGAAGGAAAGGAACGCTAATTGACCCACTTGAAATTTGAACTCTTCCTCTGATCTCTCCAGTGAAGGACTTTTACAAAATGCTGCCCTTTACAAATACTTGTCCAGCATGACATTAACCTTGTTATCACCATCATCATCACAACCATCTCTTCTTAACATTAATACAGAACTTGACATTTTAAAAAGCATTTTTGTATTCACTCTTCAATGTGATCTAACTCTTTAGCAGTAGATAGATAGTTTATCCTTCTTAAGGTGGGTCTGAACTCAAAGAAGAAAATAGTGGCTAACACATAGATTACACTATGCATCTTTACGTACATTAATTCATTTAATTACAAAAAAACCCTCATGAGTTAGATGCAATTGGTGTTCCCATGTTATAGATAAGGAGAGAAAGGTACAGAGAGGTTAAGACATTGGTTCAAGGGGCACCTGATTGGCTCAGTCAGTTGAGCATCCAACTGTTGATTTCAGTTCAGGTCATGATGTGAAGGTTCATGAGCCTGGAGCCTGCTTGGGATTCTCTCTCTCCCTCCCTCTCTCTGCCCCTCCCCCCCACATATGCACGCTCTCTCTCTCAAAATAAATAAATAAATATTTTTTAAAAAGATGCCAGTTCAAAATCACAGTAAGTGACAGAGGCAATTAGGCCCTAGAATCCATTCTGTGTCCTACAGCACTGTATTATCTGTCCTGCAATCTACTGACAAGTGACTTGTCACATTGAATAAGTGGTGATAACATCAAAATTTAATACATGGTCCATTGCAGCATATTGACTCATGATAACGGCAGAACTTTCTTTCAGAAAATAGAAATGTATTTATGGATGCTTTCTTATGGTTTGCTCAAAGTTAATGTTTATGCAGCATGAACTGGAGCTCTCTGGCAATGTTCCAATAGCCCAGTATAAGGAAAGGAAGTCTTAGTATTGCTTATAGATTCTAACAATGATTTACTTTGCATTACAATTCTCCTAATAGTCACACTCTATAATGACATATTCTTCCTTGGATTTCAAAAGATCAATCAATGTTCTCAAGCTCTACCCCTGATTCTCCCTATAATCCTAAAGAACACTCTAGCCACAGATATTGCTATCTTCTCTGTATTCCTTCAAAGGGAAGAAATTAGACCTGCCTTGTTTAGCATTATAACTCTGTGTTTTTCAGTATCGGTCATAGTGTTGCCAACTGATGGGTATTTATTTTTAAAATGTATAAATAACTGCTTTTGGACCTTATGTGACTTTGACAAGTTACAGCATAAGTCATGGTTTTGAAACAGTGACAAAAGTGGATTCCTGAGAAAGGGGTCAAGTCTGGGGAAGTTTAGAGCTTCCTGGAGAGAAGCAAGTCATTTGTAGTAATGCAGCTGGTAAATCAATAGGACAACCTGCTGCTTTTGTGGGTTGAACCACTTGCTTGAACAAAATATAGAGAAGAAGCATCTCACTTCTTGACAGCTTCTCTCTGGCTGAGCCATGGGGCATGGAGCTTGTACAAAAACTCACAGTGAGAAGGTTGGACCAAGAATCCTCTGCCATTCCACAGACAGCCTAACAATGAGTTATGCAATTAATCCTTTTCAGAAAAATCTCTCATTTGGTATTAAAAAACATTTTTTAAAGTGTTGTACAAATCAGATCTAGTAATCTGCACAATATTAGGAATTCCTCTCTGAACAAGGAGCATTCTATGCGTGGTACTACTTTGTGGCAATTACCATGACAAGCAGTGGGACAGAGAAATGAATGTAAAGGGCCTCTGCTCTCAGGAAGTTCAAAATAGGATGAAAGAGTTATGGGTAAATCTTCTCAATAACAATATATATGAAGATAGTGCCCAAACTAGTTCTAGGCAATTTTATACTGGTAGGATTAGACTATTTAAATGTCACCAACATTCCAAATTCAGTAGATTCTGGATTAATTGTACATTTAAAACAAGATTTTTCATTGAAGACTTTGAAAATATTTACAGTGATTCTGTAGAAAAAATATGCTACCTTTTTTTTGAAAATAGTATATTCATCTTCTTCCTTCCAGAAGCTCAGAGAACTTTACAACTCGTATGTCAATAATGCAACATGCCAATACTCCAATAAAATGAATTGGTAGCAGATGCTTCTGTTCTCATTTTCAGAGAGTCTGAGTATATAACTAAATTGGTCCTCTTATTAATAACAGAATGACTAGAAACATCTGAAATTTAATCCATTGCTCAACCAATAATATCTATGTTGGTCTGTTGATTAACCTGAGGAGATGGTGGCTATGAGAACAAGGAGCTAAAACCCTGTTAGATATAGCCTTCCTACTTTCCTCCTGCTTTTTCATATTATATTGTTCACAGTGTGGTACTTCAAAATGTATGAGGCTACTCACAAGGTCCATTTCCTACTAGGTTCTGGATGTTCTGGGGTTTCTTAGGGAGTCTCCAATTACCATGTTCTAAATTAACTTGGAGATCTAAGTGTATATCTTGCAGGTCAAAGGTGTAAATACTTTGAATGGAATTACTGACAGGGAACAGTTTATTATCTCTTATTATCTGCTAATAATATCTGAAAATCTATTATTATCTGTTGATAATATTTTTATTATATAACTCCTTACCTTTTGTTGTCGTTTTGTTATACTAACAGGTGAATTTGGAGAGGTGTGCAGCGGTCGCTTAAAACTCCCTTCAAAAAAAGAAATTTCAGTAGCCATCAAGACCCTGAAAGTGGGCTACACAGAAAAGCAGAGGAGAGACTTCCTGGGAGAAGCAAGCATTATGGGACAATTTGACCATCCCAACATCATTCGATTGGAGGGAGTTGTTACTAAAAGTAAGTCAAGCCAAAAGATTGACTTCTGCCTATGTTGAGCAGAGGTTATTTAAACTCTAACTCAATCATTTCAGAATTTTGACATTTTTCTCATAGCTATGTCAGTCCTCACAGAGACTATTTGGGGTTGCCATGTCTTTCTTCAACAAGAAAGCAAAGGCCTTTAGTATTATATTGAAAGTACTACTCTACATCCTTAAAAATTGAAAAAAAAATTAAGAGCTAAAAAGAAAGGACCACATTAAGACACATTGATGAAAAGGCAGTTAAGTGAATTGTGGAGAAGTCTCTGTTACGTGGACTAGCAAGGCAAAACGATGACTCAGTTTTGACAGGAATTGTGGAACTCCCAGCTAGCTGCTTTTTCTTTTACTGTTCACCAGTTTTAGTTAAACTTCCAAATCTTTACCCCCCTGGCTTTAGGGAAATTATGGGGGTTTGGGGAATACTTTTGAGCTGTAAAGAGTGGGATCACATTAGACCCAAGGCCTTTTCCTGGTTCTCTGTGGATTTCAAATAATTCTAATCTAGAGTCCCAGATGGATTTTTGACTGGTCTGGGGAAACTCTGGCTCACAGCCCATGATAGAGATCTGAACTTATTTCCATGATAGTTTCTCCAGCCAGACTCAAAAGGAATCCCGTGAGGCAGATATGTGATTTTTGGCTCCAATACCAATGAAAACCTCTTGAGAATGCTCTAGGATTTTTTTTTCCTCGAGATTTTGGAGCACAGGATGAAGAATAAGCTAAATTGGCAGCAAACTACTTAGAGCGAAAGACAACATATGGCAGGAAATTTGGCATCCTTTAGGGGATAATTCATTGGCACCACATTTACATATTCTATGGTTACCAACAGACATTACACATTAAATTTTTCACAATGATATTTTTCTTTAACATTACATGGAGCACTTTCCAAATGGGACTAATACCTATTCTCATCTTAGTGTGACTAAAAAGGCAGTTCCTTTCTCACAAGAGCATGGCATAATTGAAATGTACTTTGGTTTCCTTTAGAGTTTGTAATATAATAAATGGGATTAAGAACTGAGCAATGTAGAATTTAACCATAAACTGTAAGCCCACATTAAGTGTTGTAAGAAGCATTTTTTCCCTTCATGCTCCTAAAAATTAGGCCATACTAGTAATAACACTGAAATATTTTCTGATGAAGACCTTGTTTTAATTTTTTTTAAGTAATGATAAAAACACGTAGTCGTAAGGATTGGGATCCTTTGTTCCTCTAGGGCCAGACCATACAACTTAATGTTTTAATAGTCAATTAGCCATTTAGTCTCCTTTATAGCATCCTCACCGACTGGTTGTCCAGATCTTGAGCCCCACTAAGGAGAAAATGCATTTGTACTTATGTAACCATTTTTCTTTTAACCCAGTTTTCATAAGGTTTTCTTTATGCATTCACTATTATGTGCCCGAAAGTGTACTATGGACATCATTTCATTCTCACTACTACCCTGTGAGTTAGATACAATAATTCCATTTTACATTTGAACAAACAGTAACTACAAAGAGCAAGTCGCTTGTCTAATTAGAAAGTGCTAGAGATGGCATTGGAAACTTGGTCTGTTGGTTTCACCTGTTCCCAACCGTGAACAAAAATGGGTTTCTAATTTTCATCTTGTCTTCTACTTATTCTTTTATATCTTGATTTTTTTTTATTTTCCCTAATAATTTGATCATACCAAAGACTCCCTCAAGCTTCAACATTTTTCTGTAGATCATTAATAACCCTTAACATCTAAAACAAAATGTAAACACTCATAAAGGGCAAGAATCTACGTTACTTATAATCAGTGACTAAAATAGAACCTGGATCATGCTGGATACTTAATTTACCAATGTCAAGGAATAAAGACACTGATTGATTGATTGATTGATTGATTGATTGAATGAGGAACAGAGCAACATCTTCTTCCTATAGGTCTTTCTTCAGTGTTTGTTCTTTAAATTGAATGCATGAAGTGCAGTTGTGTAATTGCATGTACGCTCAGAGAGTGATGGAAAAAATCGTTATATTTTAGCATGGGCAGAATTATCACCTAACTTCAACACCTACACCTAAGAAAAAAATGAGATAAAAATGACAAACTAAATATTAGGTTTAAATTTACATTCATTGATAGGGTCTTATATTTTATCAAATGTAAATTGATTTTTTGATTTCCAGTGTTATGTATTATTGAAACTAATTTGTTACATTTGACTAGATGTTACCTATCAATTCATTTACTGAATGATGAGCAATATTAAACCATAATTATTATGGCAGGATTTCTTGAAATATAAAAATGAAATAATCAAATATGAACTATGGTCAGCTGACAAAGAGAATCATAAAACAATCCCCAAGACCAAAATGCAAAAAAAAAAAAAAAAGTTGCATTGAGGAAAAAAAGACTTTAAAAACCACGGGTATTATCCATTAAATACCTTATTCAAGTCTGATTCTGTAACATTCTAATATGGATTACAACTGCCTATTCTTAGGGTGAAAGTTCTAAATTTGATATATCTCCCTGGTCATATAAGCATGTAAGAGGCTGCCAAATCTGACTATACAGATCCCAGTCATCTCATATAGTGTGAACATAATAGGGTAGCAGACCTAGAATTAGATTTTGAACTCTTTTAGTGGCATATTTAAAACCTCTAAGTCTGGTACCCTATAACATCGGAGAGGAAACAGCAGTGCCTTAGAATAAAGTTAATATGTTGCATTTAACATATAAATAAGGCAATTTTATCACCAGAAGTTATTCATCCACTCCTGTTATTTTCTTTGTTCCCTGAGAATATATGACTATTAAAACAATCCAATTGCAAAGTTTAGACACATACACACACACACACACACACACACACACACACCCCAAGAGTGATGTAAAGCTTATAATTTAATAAACAAACCTGTGTTTTAAGGAAAAAAAAACAATTATATCAGTATCTGGATTAAGAATCAGAGGATCAGGGGCACCTGGGTATCTCAGTTGGTTGAGCATCTGACTCTTGGTTTCGGGCCTGACCTGAGCTGAAACCAAGATTCAGATACTCAACCAACAGTCTGTGCTGACAGCATGGAGCCTGCTTGGGATTCTTTCTCTCCCCCTCCCCTGATTGTGTGTGTGCTCTCTAAACAAACAAACAAACAAACAAACAAACTTTAAAAAAAGAATCAGAGGTTCAGAGTTTTAGTTTTGACTCAACCCAACTGGTTGTGAGACCGTTGGCAAATCAAACCAGTCACAGGGACTCATTTTCTTCACCTGTAATTTGGAAGAGCAGTTCTACTTCACTATTTCCAGATACTTTAAAGATCAAATAAGATTATGTAGGAATACATTGTTAAGTGAAATAGAGCCATGAAAATCTAAATTACCACTTCTGGTAAGCTTGAGATTTTATCAGTTAATCTTGGCTGTGTAGAAAAAAAAATTCTTGAAACAATTCCCTTTTTTGCTCAATGATAATTTTTTAAACTACTGCTATTAATTATATGCTTGAAACACTAGGTCTGTTATAATGTATCATTTTCAAGTCTTTTAGAGAAAGCCTTTTATTCAATCATTATATTTTCATTTATTTGAATTGAGCCATAAACAATTTTAATGATACGTTTTGAGCCTGATGGTCTTAAACAAGAGAAGGTGAGAGAGTCTCTGATCTTCAAAGTAGCAGAAAGCTGGGGGCACAGTCTCTGCTCAGAACTTGGTACTAACATGTGTTATCAATTTTAGCTGGAGTTCAAAAAGATGGAACTTGTTTTTAGCAAATGTTTGATATTTCTGCCATCACACCATTAGTCAAATGATGTTGATACTCCAAGAAGACCTCCATCGGCCACTATTCATCCAGTGAAATAAAAGGAATTATACTAGATAAGGTTGATGTGTTTTTGTATTTGGAGAGGGATTATTTTCTGAAAATTAAAAAAAATAATAATTCAATTTAACTATAACTTTGCATCATTAAGGAATACAGTGAGCAGAACATTAGGACAATTTCTCATAATTAAAACATTTCTATGCTGGTATGAGCATCAACCTTCCACCAAAAGCTTAGTCATTTGTTTGTTCTTTTCTATCTCCTGCATATATGATAAAAAAAAATATCGCTGAAATAAGACATCATTCTGTGGTGACAATGCCAAATTCTTGCTTTGTCCTGTTTGCTTCTCTCTAAGGGTTTTCTTCTGTACTTACCTTAAGGGTACTAACTCCCTGTAGTATTTAATATAGTCCATATATGTGTTATATTTATTTTATTAATAATTTGTAGAAGTAGTTTGTTAAAACAAACTCTGGTAACCCAAGTTCTCATGCGTTCATGACTAATCTGAGAAAGGAGTTGGCAGCCTCTCTGTCTTAGTGTCCACAGCAACAAAATTAGGAAAATCTTTGCTGAATATATTGGAGAAAAACATAAGACAGGGAATGCTATTTTTACATGCTTAAGAACTTTCTTTATTTTTCCAACATTGCCCATTTATATCTTTTGGTTATATTGGCCACATTTGAATTACAAAAAAATATGTTGTTGTCTATTTTCCCCATTTAAATAGTATGAACTTATGATATTTTTGAAAGGTTAAATGCAACTTAACGACATTTGTTAGAGCATGACACATGTTCCCAAAGACTGACTTTTAAAGAGCACTAGTTTAAATCTACAATAACTCTCCTAAAGAAGAGCTATAATTATATACTTACTTAATAACTGTCTGAGTAATTCTAGCCATACACAAATTCTTGCAGAAAGTGAGAAAAAAAAACACCCTTATTTCATGAGGTTAATGATATCTTGATACCAAAGCATAGAATAATATTTTCAGAGAGGAAAACAACTGTAATTCATGAACAAAAAATCAGTAACATTCGAGTAATTGTAAAGCCATAGCTAACAATGTATCATAAAAGATACTATATAATTCTCAAGTTTAGTTTATTCCAAGAAGGCAAAGTTGGTTTACTATTTAATCATTCTGGAAATTCACATTAATAGAAAAGAAAAAGCCAATCTCTTGGGGCGCCTGGGTGGCGCAGTCGGTTAAGCGTCCGACTTCAGCCAGGTCACGATCTCGCGGTCCGGGAGTTCGAGCCCCCGCGTCAGGCTCTGGGCTGATGGCTCGGAGCCTGGAGCCTGTTTCCGATTCTGTGTCTCCCTCTCTCTCTGCCCCTCCCCCGTTCATGCTCTGTCTCTCTCTGTCCCAAAAATAAATAAACGTTGAAAAAAAAATTTAAAAATAAATAAAAAAATAAAAATAAAAAAAAGAAAAAGCCAATCTCAATGGATGCAGAAAATAAACACCTTAGTTTAAAAAGTTTTCTTAGCACATCCTACATAGAAAATATGTATGTTTCATAAATGTAAAAACCCCAAAACAAAAACAAACAAGCCTACAAACATCATATTTAGTAGTAAAACATAAACACATTTATTTTAAAGTAGAAGTGAGAATGCTACTATTACCACTTTAATTCATTAATATACCTAAGGCCTTAATTTCTGTAGTTAAACAAGAAAATAAATAAAAGGTAGAAAGCCTGAAAAGGGAAATGCTAAGCTGCCCTTATAAAATCAGACTGAGCACAGAGTACTATATTTATTAATTATTGTTGTACTTATGCAAATAAGCTTTGTATTCAAAGGGAGAGTAGAAATATTGCTCTTGTCTTTTTTAATTTAAGTACAGTTGATGTACAATGATATATTTGTTTTAAATGTACGGCATATTATTGACCACGTTACCTATGCTGTACTTTTATCTGTTCCTGTCTTTGAAAGTATTAAATTTTGTTTCAAATTAAGCAAAAATAAATTTTAAAAACATAAAGTCAGTTGAATGTAAAGCATTCAGCATACTGAGATTGATGGAGCATGGTTGTTTAGGAAGACTTGGGAGAAAGTGTTTCTTAGCCTAATTTTTCACAAAGAGATTGTCCTTAGACACCCTGAAATGATAGACATGAGATGATCAATTTTTTAAAATGTTTATTTATTTTTGAGAAAGAGAGAGACAGAGTGCAAGTGGGGGAAGAGGCAGAGAGAGAGGGAGACACAGAATCTGAAGCAGGCTCCAGGCTCTTAGCTGTCAGCACAGAGCCCCACGTGGGGCTAGAACTCACAAACCGTGAGATCATGACCTGAGCCGAAGTCAATCGCTTAACCAACTGAGCCACTCAGGTGCCCCGAGATTATCAATTTTAACTGGCACTCTGCTAGGTGCTAGTTTTAGAACATAACCAACATGGAGTTGGTTCCTGCCCTCATTACCTCCTAGACCAGTGGATGTAATAGGGGTCATTTTGGAAATGAATAATGTCTTGATTAAAATTGAATTTGGAAAAGATTACCCTGTAGTTTTATGTGATAATGGGAAACCACAGAAAAACACTCTAGGTCATCTCAATATCTCTCTCAGTCAGACATAGTACGTGAAAATCTAAAACCGAAACATTTTCTTTCTAATCAAAAGTGATTCTAGTCTTTTTTCCTGGGAATAATGAGGTGTATTTGTCAGTTTTTTAATTTTTTTTTATTTTTCCTTCTCCTGTGTATGCTTTCTGGCTTCCTCCTTCATTCTAGCTCCATGATACTAACAATGAGTGCAGGCTGCTAAGGTCAAAGTTTTGATTTTATAAACCATACTCCTGTGTTTAGAGTATGTTTAAGTCTTTTGAAAATGAGACATAGAGTATGTGAGATACAATTACCGGTAATAGGAATTAATATTTCTTTTGAAAATGAATTAAATTTCAATAATTATTTTTAATTTTATTTTTTTAAGTAATCTCTACATCCAATGTGGATCTTGAATTTACAACCTCAAGGTCAAGAGTCGCATGCTCTACTCACTGAGCCAGTCAGGCACTCCAGTAATTTTTAATATTTCAATCATTGATAAATACTTTTTATGTTTTAATGAAAACATTTTAATCTAAAGCCAATATTTATTTGATAGTTGAAATAAAAATCTCATGTATGGCTGTATATTTATTACATTTTCCGGCTCTTCTTTTTATAGAAAATGTGATTAGTAAGTTGTGGTTGGAATACATGGTGCTGAACATGGAAATCTTAGTTTTCAAAATCACATTTCTTCTGTCATCAAACAGTGGTTCATGATTAGTAATATATCTGAGCCACTGGGGATAGTTGAGGAAATGAACCAACTGACTGTAACAGACTGATTTGTTTCCTGTAACCCTTTAATTATAAAAGGTCATAATTTTATCTACACTCAAGAATCAATTGAGGAACAAAAGCAAAATTCCTCTGCACAATTTGCTTTGCTCATTTTTATTGGAGTTTCACTTCAGCCAGTTATCCCGCAATAATTTTGGTGAGTTTAGTATGGATACTCAGATGCATTTTAGGATCTCGGAGGGCAGCGAATGATACAAGCTCTTGAAAATACATATGGAAGAGCATGCAAACTTGGATAGAAATACATTGCATCCATGTACAGACGAGCTGATATTTTATGATTTCCAGCTGTATTTAATACATGTTAGAACTAGTTCTCACCACTGTAATGGAGAGTTTCTTTTCCTTTAACCCTATTTATATAATCAAAAGCACAAGTGAAACTAAGGCAGAATAGACACTTAGACACTTAAAAAAAAAGAAAAAAAAAGTTAAAAATTAAGGCTTTCCAAGGTAGAATATTTGTGATTTTGTTTATTCTTTGTCTGTACGTTTGGGTTTGCTGCATCTTTGAACTTAATGTAAAGCACATTTTCAGACTTGCCCATCTTAACTGATGTGTTTACAAATACCTAAAGTTTAGAGCTAAATGCAGCCTGATCTGATTTCTGAATGGTCATGGGGCTTTGGCTTAATTGACTGGTTTGATTTTTCAGCTACTTTTATTTCCCTTGCCAAACATTCCACTAGACATGCTAACAAGAAATGAAATGGTCATAGGGCTGGGAGCCAGAAGGAAACGAGTGATAAGCAAAGGTCTAGGTAGTACAAAAACACAGTAACTGGCCACTGTAATTGACAGTTGGCTGTATGAGGCAAACTATCTATGACTACACTTAATGTATGCATTGAATTTTGCAGGCATATTATTCTTCACAGAATTGTATTAAGGCAAGAACATAGAAAATTATAGTGATTATAGTGATTTATGGAGAACATGCCTATGAAAGATTTCATTCATTCCTTCGTTCATTTATTTGTTTGTTCATCCATTCTTTTAATTTCGGGTCAGTCTCTGGGATCAGTCTTCAGGCAGTGGATTTATCAGTTCAAGAGAGATAGAAGTTTCCAAGGAAATGTTGAATCTTCCTTTTTGTCTTGAATATTGTCAAATCCGTGCTTAATTAGAATTTTGAAGAAGCAAGTTATGGAGGCTTAAGCCTTCGGATAAATGGCTTTTCAGACATTTACCAGATTAACAAGATATATATGATGTGTTACCCAAAATATATAACTAAATCAGTATCTTAATGGAGGATAGATTGGTATATCAATTGATTGTTACATATATAAAAATTATCTGAAAATTATAGAATTTAAATATATTTTACCTCTCATTAAATAAGACATATAGCTTGGGATGCATTCAAATGCTAAATATAACAAGTATAACCTGCATGATACCAAGCCATAATTCATAACTAGTGTGAGTTAAGAGTTTTTACCTATGAAAGGAGAAAGCAAGCAAAGAATGTTATTTTCTATCACCAGAATGGCAAACTAACTTTCATGATATAGAAAGAACATATGAGGAAAGCTTAAAAGTGTACTCTGTATTAGGGATGCATCGATATTTGTTAAAGAGCAATTTGCTCAAAGTCTTTCAGCAGTGCTCACTCAAGACTTGATTCAGGTTCTCCTGACATGGAAGACAAGTAATTTGCCTTCTTTTTGTAATAGAATGGAATTATATTTAAAACAATATTACAGCAAAAATAAAGGAAGAGAATTATATTGTAGTAACAGTGTAGGCTTTGAAATCAGAGACAGCCATGTTAAGGATTTGCTAGAGAACTAGCTAATTATGTAACCTCAGCTAGTTTCTTAAATCCACTATGCTTTTGGTTGAGGGCATCATAAAATGGGAATAATATATGTTACTAAAGCATAGGATGATGTGAAGATGACGTGATATAATGTATGTATGTAATATATATATGTATATATGTAATGCTAACTATGCAAAAAATTTACTAGTGTTTCCCATATATAAAAAAATATCCATCTTCCATATTTCTTTTTTTTTTGAAAAGTTCATTTTACGTTACTTATTTTCCAAGTTGTTATCATAACGTATATAGAGTATATTTTCAGCTTTGTTCACATGATATTAAAGTGTAACAATAATGTAAAATGCTAGGCTTCAGAGTTCTCATTTTAATTCAAAATAATCCATAGAATTAACACACAGCGATCGTATTAAATTATTACCCATGGCTTAACATATATTCTATTTGTGAATCTCTATATAAATATACTTAGCACTTTTGTATCTAACACTTCTGTATATTTTAAATGTTTCCCACAGCATAAATTTCCAAAAGTAACAGCATACTCTGTTCAGGTCACTACTTTTGATTTTATTACTTATTAGTTGTATGACATTGGGTAAGTTAATTACCCTCTATCTCAGTTTTCTCATGTGTAAAATGGAAATGATAATAAGTTATCATATATAAAACAATTAAACCAGCAAAGTGCATACAATAAGACCATATAAATACATTTAAATGCTCATTAAAAGGTATAATGGCATTTAAGTCCACATATTTCTAAAATGGTTATTATAAGTTACTGCCAACAACAATTTTAATTTTATTTTCCGTTTAAACATGGATTTTATAATTTTTAATACGTTAATTATACAGATTTTAAAAGTTATAATTATTAGTCTTAATTGTTTTATGAAAATCATATGTAGGATCCATGAAGATGGGGACTTTGATTTACTTGCTCTAACCAGCATAAAAAGGAGCACCTAGTCCATAGTTCTATAAATATCTGTAGAAAATACAAATGATTGTGGAAATCCTGGCTCTATCTTGGGCTGGAAAGCAGAAATACTTGATTTTGTAGATCAGCTGAGATGCAGTTAAAGGGAATAAAAGGGGTATATATTAGGTTCACAAAGAGCCATGCCAAATAAGCCAATTTAGATATCATAGGTTATAGGCCCTTGTTCTGAAAACCAATCTTCTTCCTTTTTTTTTTTTAGTTTTATTTTCTATTGAAAAATGTTTCTTTGTTAAAACTGGGGAGATAGTTTACATTTTTTAATTCATCAGGTGTATCATAGTGTATTCTATATATATTCATCACATGATATTTGTTTGTTATTTATCATATATCCAGGTAAACCAGTTATGATTGTCACAGAATACATGGAGAATGGTTCCTTGGACAGTTTCTTACGTGTAAGTAGAAGATTTTATATATATTCATATATCTCTTATCCCTATCTATCTATATACACATATGCATAAATGTGGAATGAATGCTAAAGATGTTAGAGGCAACCTCTCATATCTTGCCAGCAATTAGATAGCAAAGTTTAAAGTGGAACTGAAATTTGGGGGGTCTAAATAGTAAGAGGAAGACTAAAATTGCATCTTTATCTTGCAGTGTCCAAGGTTAATGGCTTATATTTGTAAAACAAATCTATGCAATCTGCTTCAGCTTTTTGTACTGCCAAGATTCACACTGGCTAAAATAAAAATTAAAAAAAGACTTTTTAGTAAGACACAAATAACCCTGATATAAGACAAATATTCTCTTGTCTTCACTTAAAATAACCTCAGACTGCTATCGGAAGAACATGTCTCGCTCACATAGAGCTTTGGTCTCAGAAAATGAGCAAGTGTTACAATGCCAAAGCAGTCTTAATTCAGAGATACCATTTTGGTATATGTGCTGCTGAAGCAAGCACCAGAGGCACATTTTGGTAATAGATGTGCATCCATATCTATTTTTTAAATATTTAAACTTAGAAACTTTTTTTTAAGTTACTTCAGTAAAAATTTGTTCAAAGAAATGCAAAAAAATTATGGAAAACAAGGCACTGCCAATCACCAGTGACTGCAGGGATTAAAAAAGACATATACTCTGTCCTCAATATGCTTTCAGCACTATAGTAGGGTGCCTGAGTGGCTCAGTCGGTTAAGCGTCTGACTCTTGGTTTTGGCTGAGGTCATGATGTCTCAGTTAGTGAGTTTGATCCCCTCATCAGGCTCTGTGTTGATAGTGCAGAGCCTGCTTGGGATCCTCTCTCATTCTCTCTCTCTCTCCCTCCCTCTCTCTCTCTCTCTCTGCCCCTCCCCTGCCCATGCTATTTCTCAAAAAGAAATAAATAAACTTAAAAAGTGTTTTTAAATAAAATTAAAAAAGGAATTCAGCTCTATAGAATAGAGATGGGGAGAGAGAGAGATAGACGATAGATAGATAGATAGATAGATAGATAGATATTAGATAGATAGAATAGGATGATTCATTATCATAGAAGAGAATTCTAAATTTTCTATAAATGAGAAATTGCATTCCTTATTTTAATATTCACGAGGCAAACAATTTTTTAATGTTTATTTATTTTTGAGAGAGAGAGAAAGAGAGAATGCGTGTGCACATGGGGTAAAAGCGGGGAGGTGGGGAGAGAATCCTAAACGGACTCCACACTGTCAGTACAGTGCCCAATGTGGGGCTCAAACTCACTAACGGTGAGATCATGACCTCAGCCAAAATCAAGAGTTGGCCGTTTAAACTACTGAGCTACCCAGGCACTCCAAGGCAAACACAGTTTTATCAGCGATTATTTTCACAAGCATTTCAAAAACAAATATTCTTCAAATCAGGTCATAGAAACCATTATAATACATATTCTTTTAAAATGTTATTGTGTATATATAACTAAACATGGAATTTTATAGCTACTTATCTATACATGCATTTATGCACATATTTACATATGTATGTATGTGTATTTGTTTACTTATCTATCATATAAATCATGTATTTCTGTTTTTTTAAGTTTATTTATTCATTTTTGAGAGAGAGAGAGAGAGAGAGAGTGAGCGAGCTGGGGAGGGGCAGAGAGAAAGGTAGACAAAGAATCTCGAAGAGGCTCCATGCTGTCGGTGCAGAGCCCGACCCTACCAACTGTGAGATCATGACCTGAGATGAAATCAAGAGTAGGATGCTTAAGCCCAGTTCCCCTTGTATTTCTATTTTAATCAAAGTAAATTGGAAGTTTTTCTAAATACAGGACTCTGACTTGTGTTTTGTTGTTTTCCATTTTATGAACTATAACTGAAGATTGAGTAGAAAAACAAATACTCAGTAAATATCTTTGACCAATTCTGAAAGAATTATGATGATTTAAAAATTTAACATCTACCTTATTTGAAGCAATTAATAAAATATCTGGAAAACTAGAAGGAAGAATGAACACTCAATCAAACAAATATGTAAAACTAAAATAGCCCCAAGACTCATTTCATTTTGTTGTTCCTGAGGTTAAAATTTCTGAGGAGTTTGTATGTCACATAAAGACCATGAAAGCTATGGTTTTGAACCTGAAGTCAAAGAATATTTAGGGTCCTTCTTGTTATGAACTATTCAGTGATGCAGCTACTATGCTATTTTGTTTTAGCCTTATTTCTGTTTATTCACATAGCTTGTGAGGCTGGGGTGCTTGGAACTAAAATGTATATAATCAGTCTTCTTACAATTCAGTGTGTGAGATTGTAACCAAGATTTATCTTTAAGAAAGAGCAACACATCTTAATTGTATATTTGAAATACTTCTCAGAAACACGATGCCCAGTTTACGGTCATCCAGCTAGTGGGGATGCTTCGAGGGATAGCATCTGGCATGAAGTACCTCTCAGATATGGGTTATGTTCACCGAGACCTTGCTGCTCGTAACATTTTGATCAACAGTAATTTGGTGTGTAAGGTTTCTGATTTTGGACTTTCACGTGTTCTAGAAGATGACCCAGAAGCTGCTTATACAACACGAGTGAGTAACTTTTTTTCTTTTCTTTTTTCCTTTTTATCTTTGTTTCCCACCTTGTGCTATGTTGATTTGCAAATAAATAGAAATCACCTCTCTCCATGCTGTCAATTATATCTTCCCCCAAAGGAAACATATCCTTTAACATTAAAATACTCTTACTTATTCTGAGAAAATAGATGGCCACTGTTTATAAGGTGGCATACCTCTGTCCAATTTGATACAATTTTAAAGCATTCTAAAATTCATGTTTATATAAGTAACACATGCTCACACTATAAAAATTTCAAAACAAAGCAATAAAAAGGAATAAAGTCATCCATAATTCTGCCACCCATAGAGAACACTTGTAACTTTGTCAGTTAATTCTTCCAGATTTTTTTCTACATACCTATTATACATACCTATGAATGAATATGTAATTAGATTAGGATTATGTATAGGATTATTTATAACATCACTGTATAGCCTTTTTTTCTCTTAGCAGTATATCTCTTGAATGTATTTCATTGTCAGTAAGTTTGATATATTCTATTACCTGGTTTGCCATTTAAAAAATCAACCCCTAATTATTGAGCAAATTGGTATTATATCTATCTTTTCTTTCTTTGTTAATTATTATTATTGTTATTATTATTATTATTATTATTATTATTACTATTACTATTACTATTTTATCATGATAAGTGTACTCTTTAATCCCCATCCCCCTACCCACCTCCCCTCTGGGAAACCATCAATTTGTTCTCGAAGTTAAGAGTCTGTTTCTTGGTTTGTCTCTCTCTCTCTTTTTTTTTTTTTCTTTGCTTGTTGGTTTTGTTCCTTAAATTTCACATATGAGTGAGATCATATGGTATTTATCCTTCTCTGACTGATTTCACTTAACATTATACTCTCTAATTCTATCCCTGTTGGTGCAAATGACAAGCTTTCATTTATTTTATGGCTAAATAATATTCCATTGTGTGTGTGTGTGTGTGTGTGTGTGTGTGTATACACACACACACACACACACACACACACACACCGCATCTTTATCCATTCCCTATCTATCTATGGACATTTGGGCTGCTTCCATGGTTTGACTATTATAAATAATGCTGCAATAAATATAGGGGTGCATGTATCCCTTTGAATTAGTGTTTTGTATTTTTTGGGTTATACACAGTGATGTGATTACTGGATCATAGGGTAGTTCTATTTTTGTTTTTTGAGGAAACTCCATACTATTTTTGCATTCCCACCAGTAGTGCATGAGTGTTCCTTTTTCTCCACATTCTCGCCAACACCTGTTGTTTCTTGTGTTTTTGATTTTAGCCATTCTGACAGGTGTGGGGTGATATCTCACTGTAGTTTTGATTTGCATTTCCCTGTGATGAGTGATGTTGAGCATCTTTCCATGTGTCTGTTGGCCATCTGGATGTGTTTTTTGAAGAAATGTCTGTTCATGTCTTCTGCCCATTTTAATTGGATTATTTGTTATTTTGTGTTAACTTATATAAGTTCGTTATATATTTTGAACACTAAACCCTTATGGGATATGTCCTTTGCAAATATCCTCTCCTATTCAGTAGGTTGACTTTTAGTTTATTTTTTTATTGTTTCCTTCACTGTGAAGATGCTTTTCATTTTCATGAAGTCCCAACAGTTCATTTTTGCTTTTATTTCTCTTGTCTCAGGAGATAGATCAAAGGAAAAAAGTTGCTAATGCCGATGTCAGAGAGATTACTGCCTGTGCTCTCTTCAAGGATTTTTATGGTTGCAGGTCTCACATTTAGGTCTTTAATCCATTTTGAGTTTGTTTTTGTGTATGGTGAAACAAAATTGTCCAGTTTCATTCTTTTGCATGTTGCTGCCCAGTTTTCCCAGCACCATTTGTTGAAGAGACTGTCATTTCCTATTGTATATTCATTCATGACTCCTTTGTCAAAATTTAATTGACCATATGATTGTGGGTTTATTTCTGGGTTTTCTGTTCTATTCCATTGATCTGTGTGTCTATCTTTATACCAGTACCATACCATTTTTGTGATGCCTCCAAATGTTTTGTTTTTTTCAAGATTGCTTTGGCCATTCGGGGTCTTTCAGGTTCCATATAAATTTTAGGATTGTTTGTTCTAGTTCTGTGAAAAGTGTTGTTGGTATTTTGATAGAGATTGCATTGAATGTATAGATTGCTTTGGGTAGTACAGACATTTTAACAGTATTTGTTCTTCCAACCCATGAGCATGGAATGTCTTTCCGTTTCTTTGCATCATCTTGAATTTCTTTCATCAGTGTTTTATAGTTTTCAGAGGACAGGTCTTTCCCCTCTCTGGTTAAGCTTATTTTCCTACATATTTTATGGGTCTTGGTGTTATTGTAAAGAGGATTGTTTTCTTAATTTCTCTTTCTGCTGGTTCATTACTGGTGCATAGGAATACAACAGATTTCTGTTACTGATTTTGCATACTGTAACTTTCCTGAATTCAGATGCCAGTTCTAGTAGTTATTTGTGAAGTATCTAGGGTTTTCGGTATATAGTATCATGTCATCTGCAAATAGTGAGAGTTTTACTTCTTCCTTATTTAGATTCCTTTTATTTCTTTATTGTGTCTAATTGCCGTGACTAGAACTACCAGTACTATGTTGAGTAAAAGTGGTGAGAGTGGATATCCTTGTCTTCATCCTGACCTTAAGGGAATAGCTCTCAGTTTTTCAACATTGAATATGATGCTCCCTGTTGGTTTTTCATATATGGCCTTTATTATGTTGAGGTATGTTCTCTCTAGACCTACTTTGCAGAGGGTTTTTATCATGAATGGATTTTGTACTTTACCAAAGGGTAGCCTTTCAATATTTTATACAAATGTATAACTGATCCATCTGTATTCATAATTGTATGAGTCTGATAATTTTCCTATGATATACTCCTAAAAGTGGATTTTCTGTGTCAAAATTTTGTGCCTGTTTTAAAAGCATACTTAACTATATCCTGATAAAACTATATATCATCATTTTTGGTATTTATTAATTTTGAAAAAATTATACCTAATTGTTTTAATTCGTATTTAACTTGATTCAAATGCATCTGATTATTTTTTCATATATTTATTGGCAGATTTCTTTGAAAAGACATTCCTTTATAGAGTTTTTTTCATGACAGACAATTTTAGAAAATAAAGATATAATGATCACTAATGATATTACCAGAGGTAACCAATTTTAACATTTTATTTTTTTCCTTTCAAAATATTTTCTACACATTTTCATATGTAAATAATTACCAATTATGTATATAGTTACAAAAATGGGATCATATTATATTTATATATATGTATATATATATATATATATATATACTTATATATAAAGTGATTTCCATTTGTCAACCCAGTATTTTCTTTATACACACACTCAATGTTGTTATGTAATCTGCCTGTTTTAACTTAAAATATAAAATGTGGATTTTTCTAGATGATTAACTTTTTATAATATCATTAAATAATGTATTGTACTCCATTTTAATCATGTACATTATTTATTTATCCAATGCACTATTAATTGAGCAGCATTCCAAAGTTTTGCTATTCTTAATACTTTGATGTAATCCTGATAAATGGTTCATGTCTGGTCATGATTATTTCCTCAGGATAAAATTTCAGAATTACAATTGTCGAGTCAAAATGTGTACAAATATGTGTGGATTTTCATGTATGAATTGCACAATTGTTTTCCAAATAGTTTGTTATGGAATTTCACTCCTAGCAGCAACATATAAAGGAGGCTCTTTCCCTGTACTCTCACCAGCCAAGAAAATGGGCAGTTTTTAAAAAGTCAACTTCTGTTATTTTCTTCCGGTTTCTAATCATTACTAATTTTTAAAAAAAGAAACTCATGTGTTTCTGAAATCATCAATTTTAATGATTCCATTATCAACCACCAAGTGTGTCACGTGGCATCTGTCTCACATTCTAAGAAAGAGCCCGATTTGCCAGACTGAGTTTCATCTACAAAGTGATAAAGCCACAGTGGGAGAACCAGAAATTCAGAAGCACGGTGTCCCAGAGATACTCCTCGATGAGTTGATATAAGAGTTGAAACTCCCCCGATGGCTTTCTCCACTACACTTTTGTTAGCATTTCCCATTTTCAACTACCCTCTAGCGGATTCACTCTGTTCATACATCTAAGTATTTGTTAAAATGTGTCCTGCACAAAAATGTTGCTGTTCTTAGGCATACAGTTCACTAGGTTAAAAGCAAGAGAAATAAAATAAAATTGTATATCTAGCAGCTAGTTAAATTTATGACAGTGACTCTGAAAACAAAAGTCTGAAAAAAGAAAAAATTACAAAACATGGGTAAATATGCATCAGCACTATCGAGTGCTTTTTTTTAGTTTTCCTTTGTTCCTTCTCTGATTTCAAGAAAAATTAGTCACCCAGCATTCTACAACAAAGCATCATTTTTATGACAATAAATTATGATTATAAGTTCTCAGGAGACAGCATATGCAATATATGATAATATATTTATAATTTTGAGGATTTTTTTTATTCTACTCACTGCTACTAAAGATATCCTTCGTAACCTTCTGCTACTATATGAGCTTTTAACACGTTCCGTGGAAGGTATCCTTCTTGCTGGTATTGTCCTTGTTGTTACAACAATCACCCAATACAAGAAATATTTCCAGTTTTAGTAAAAATATTTGATTAAAAAGCCTTTATTTGAAATATTAGATTTCTGGGGGCGCCTGGGTGGCGCAGTCGGTTAAGCGTCTGACTTCAGCCAGGACACGATCTCGCGGTCCGTGAGTTCGAGCCCCTTGTCGGGCTCTGGGCTGATGGCTCAGAGCCTGGAGCCTGTTTCCGATTCTGTGTCTCCCTCTCTCTCTGCCCCTCGCCCGTTCATGCTCTGTCTCTCTCTGTCCCAAAAATAAATAAACGTTGAAAAAAAAATTTGAAATATTCAAACCTGACATTCAGTCAGGTTTTAATCTCAGTGCCATATCCCATTTTTAAACTAGAACATTCTTGTTTTCAGTATTAGTCGTGATTTCTAGGACACTCTAAGGAATGTTTGTTCTTGTAGGAACTTGGAAGATTCTTCCAAATCTGGATCATCTGCTGTCTAGAGAATATATTGGGTTAACTTTCAGAGCTTCATTTGTACTGATTGTTACTTTGTCAGGACTAAGGGGTACAGAAGATCATTTCTTGACACTAATAGAAAAAAAGGTATTACTGTGTCAAAATTCTTCGTTATCACTTGTGAAATAAAAGTGCAAAAGGACCTTTGCATTTTTTATTCTCAGAAGATTCTTAAAAATCAACTAAATGGGCTCATTAACTACCAATAAATAGCTGTTTAGAATTTAATATTCATTTAATTTATTTAATATTCATCCTTATATTTTCCCAGAACTCAAAATATCTATGATGGTCCTGACTTCTTCTGAGAAAACTATAATTTGCATCTACATTTCTAGAATAATTTAGAAATCTTTAATTTAATCTCTTGTAATAATCCTTGTTTGGCACAATGATTTTATAATTTACCCCCAAATATGAGGTATGGTTTAAAGTAATAGGACTACTATTTTGTTTTTTAAACAAACACTGAAACAATTAAATAAGTGCTGCCATACTCATTCTTGGGAATTTGTATTACTGTGGGAACACTGCTATTACACAAAATGTTTTGGGAATTCCTCCTTTGAAATTATCTTTAAAATTAGATTGTGAACAATAGCATCATTCCAAATTATTTAAGCATGTAGTATTTGAGGAAACATACTTGCCTGAGATAAAAATCTCTGGTCTCAATAAGCTTAGAGTTAGTAAATAAGAAAAGCAGCACATTTGTTGTACAATAAAGTCTGGTTCTTTTTTTAACCAAAAACAGTATTTTTCAGCGTAGACATCCACTTTCTTTATTTGATTAAGCGTCCCGTGATTATGGTTCCTTCAGAAAAACAAGCTCATCATTGAAAACAGTGTGTCAAGGCGTTCTTTTTGGGCAAACACATTCTGGTGAATCTGGTTTAAAAAGCCAGTCACATTACTTTAGTCACACGTAACACATTTCATCTAGTGTCGCTTGGATTCAAAAATTAGTATTCAATGCCTCAGTGCACGAAGCCTTTTCCCAGATTGCTCTTCTAAAAGTTACTGCCTTTAGGTAGAGGGTAATTGCACTGGCATTTGATTCAGTGCCACTGAATGAATATAAGATGTCTGCTGCTCTCATTTTAAAAGCATCTTTGTGGTCCACAGGCAAAGTAGAAGAGTGGAACAGAATTTATGTCCACTAATTATGCATTTATTTTTTTTTAACTGGAGGGAACCACCTAGGACTTGAGGAAATGCTTAGCCTTAAACCTTGAAACAATTTATCAGACATTTTCCCGTGCTGCTTCTGATACTATCTTAAGTCTATCACAAGTTTTCCTTCCTTATGTCCCAACAGAATTCCTTGGGAGGAGAGGGTCAGATAAGATCATAATACACACTTTTTTTATGTCTTCTCTTTTTTATAAGGGTATTGAGTAGGAAAGCAGAAGTTTTTTCAATGCTCGCTTATGGCTATTTCTCCTCATTTCTCACTACTAAGTTATGCAAAAACTCCAAACATTAACAATTTCTGTCATACAACGTTATTATGCATTTTGTAACCTTTGTAAAATTCCACCATACACATGAGATTTGAGAGTGAAAAATGTATAGTATTTTAGTGTTATTATGAAAATAGTTCAGTCTTGCAGACCCTTTGAAAAGCTCTTGGGGGGCACCTAGAAATGCTTGGATGACACTTTGAGAACCACGTTATAGATACCATGTCAGGAAAAAACACTCTAAAAACTAAATGTCTTAGTATTTATTAAATGATATAACACCTTGGCATATTGTATTATATTATATTATAGCATGTTTTGAAGAAAGGCCTTGAAAGCATAAAAGCAGCTGCATACCAAGGGCTGCAAATCATCTTGAAAGGCCTTGTATTTCATTTGGGATGGAGCATTTAGCTCTGCAGATTTATACTGTTAGAGAGTTTTCGTTGTTGAGAAAAACATACAAGAAATGAATTCCTCTCTTTGGTTTCCCATCATATGAATTCAAAGCACAATTATGGCACATTTCCTATATTTTTTTGCACTGAATTACCAGCTTACTTTATTTCATTTTAACAGAACCATGGAATTATGGGTGAGAACTGTTTACCACTAAATAATTTTCTAGTCTTTTTCCTTATGAAATTTCATTTTGAATGGTTACCATTTTTTATGTGCATGCACGCATCTGTGTATATGAATATTCCTGTATTCATACGTTCAAATAGATGGGGTCCAAAATTCTGCCATAATGGTGCTCAATTTGCTGTTTAACAGGATCAAGTTAGAGAAATTATAGGCTTTTATCTAATTTATATGGTATATTATATAACGTGAATTCCAATTCTTGAGCCCCCAATTTCATTTTAAGGATATAATTACCTAAACAGATTTGAGAAATTTGAGAAAGCCAGATGATTTGGTTTTGGTTATAACCTTTATTTTTCATTTTTTTTTCTTTTTATTTCTGTCCTGAAAATGCATACTGAGTCCTAAGCAGTTAGATTTTTATATTGGATAATAAGCTTCTGCCTTTTGTTACATTGCCCTATAGCCCATTAGCAACTATTTAATTTCTGGAAGATAAAACCAAATAAAAAGTTGTCACAGGCATTGTGTGTTAAGCAAATAAAAGACAGAAATCTTATTTTACATAATAACCTATTTGATTTTTTTCCTGTGTAATTTTGCCTACTTGATATCCAATGTATTCTATGATAGCTTTATTTTACCTAATTTCATTTGTAAGATAAGAATTTTTTTTTTTAAGTGGCTAATGCAAGTAGTTAAAAGCTAAGTAGTTAAATGCTCCTGTTCAGGATACCTCCATTCTAAGGACATAAATAATAGAAAATATGAACCTTGATTCTGTAGTCAAGGACTAAAAACTATGCATACCAAAAACCAGTGTGATGCAGAAATAAAATTATATTCTTTTGATAAGCAGTATATGTCATATGTCATTCAGCTAAGAATGAAAAAAAATACATAAATATCTAATCAGTGGCCTTCATATAATAATGTGTTTTAAGCTTTGAACCAAAATAAATAATGTCAGTCATGACTTTATTCCCTACTCTCTGAGAATCAGTATGAGCATGCCTCGTGTAGCTTCACAAAATAAAGCCACATATTCAAAAATCAAGAAAGGCTAGAAAATTTAGTAATCTCAATTGTCAATGTTGTATCAAAATTTAATGAGAGATCTGGTACTTTCTAGTCACCCAATTCAGAGAGTTAGATACCACAAATATTTTAACACATGAAAACAATTTATCTAGATTTATGTGGAGAAAAATCATAGCTATAATTTTGGAGTGGAACATAGTAGTGAGAAGGTTGTATGTAATATATTACACACCATCTCTAGCACTAACAATTTTCTCTAAAATGCATCATTCATTCATTCATTCATTCATTCCATATTTGAGTACCTACCATATACCAGATACTGTTCTAGGGCAAAAGGACCCAGCAGTAAATAAAACAAAGCTATGACCTCATGAGTTTACATTCTAGTGTGGGAATTCAGGTAATAAACAAACAAATAAAGTTACAGCAAGGCATAGAAGTAACATGGAGAATGTGGGTAGTGGCCGAGTGTGTTATTTTAGTTAGAAAGATCAAAAAAAAAAGAAAAACAACAACAACAACAACAACAACAACAACAACAACAAAAAACCAACAACAAAAAAAGAAAGATCAAGAGAGTTTCCCTGAGAAAATGACATTAGAGCAGTGAATTGGAGAGAGTGAAGGAACAAATAATATAAATATCAAGGTTAATTAACCAGATTTACTTTGTTTTAACTATGTTTTCAATTTAATAAATTAATTTTAATCATTGTTCTAAGTCCAACAGGCTCACTTTGCAAGAAGACAAATTAAGTAGTCAGATTAATGATTTAACTCAGACTAAACATCAGGCTAATAGTGACTGGTCTAGTTCGTAATGTTGGTGAGCCCTGGAAGCTTAGCAAAACTCGCTTTCTGAAATTATTTCCAGTTCACTGTGAATATTCCACATTTTAAAATATGTGATGACACATTGCCTGAAGCTTTTCCCAGGTTCCCCAAAGCCATTGACCAGCCCCAGATTCCTTTGGTATTGGAAAATACAGCGGTCTTTTTTTTTATTTTCTTTTTCTTTTCTTTTTTTTTTCTTCTTTTTTTTTGGGGGGGGGGAGTCGGGGGGACAGGAAGTACAGCAGTCTTGATGTCCTAAGTCAGTCTTACTTCTTGATGTCTGGAATGACTAATAATTCAATTCATTTCTGCCCTATCACCCCTTTTCAATGATAATTCTATATGTCAGGGTTAAAATACACTCCTGTGATTTTGTTTTTCTTTTTCATTTGCTGACCACTGCTCTGGAATCCCCCTATATTTCAGGCAGGTATTTACTAAACATAGACCTTTAAGGGAATCATTGCCTTGATGTCTAGTCAGAATTGTCTTTTGGATATTATGAGGTTCTCTGGATATTATGAGGTTCTCAACCTATCATTTCATCTTTCCTTATTTTTCAATCATCAGTATTAAACTTACTCAATTTTGCACTTTTTTGGTTAATTACTAGAATGAATCTAATATTTCTATTATTTTTATTGCAATTATATAATATTCTTGTACACTGAATAGATCTTTCTGACTTATTTACTTATAGCATTGCCTCTTTGGAAAATTGCATTCTGAGTGCTAAAAACACACACTTTTAAATGAATTTCTTTAAACAAAATTAAGGTTAAGTATGTATAAACCACAAAGTTTAGCATTTAAAACCTCACTGAACTCTGAAACATTTTTAACCTTATCCATAAATTTTGGCATTGTTTTTGTTGAAGACAGACATTATATATCAGAGGAACTAATTTGAAAATAACAGAAAAATTACTTATTTGTATTGCATTACCTGGGTAGCCATAGAGTAACTTAGATTTCAAGGTGAAGATTTTCCAATTTTTTAAGAAATTCTTAAACATTTCACATAATGTTGAAACATTTCAAAAGTTCAAGGGATAGGCTTTGCTACCTAAGAGATCATCTGTCTCTGATCTCTTGTGGCAATCAACATCTGCTGAAACAATTCTCTCAATGGCTTTTAGATTTGAACTACTGGGGATTAGAACAGATGCTTCCCCTGGGAGTCTTCCCAGCTTGCCCTTCACCTTGTTGTCTAGTGTTGTCTACAGTGAGTGAAGTTTAGGCCCTGACAATACATAGATGCTAAATCCTAGAGTCAAATGATTTATCTCTATGGTTCCACTTTTAACCTGAGAAGCCAATATTTGCCTCCAGGTTAAACACTCAATTACTTAGGGTTTACTAAGATAAACTCTCCAAAGTCCTTTGTCACTCTAAGTATGACCTGACAGAGCTCACCAGCAGGCAATGTGAACTGTGGATCCGCAAAGCATTTACTAAATCAGCAGGGAGAGATTTGTGTATATAATTAAAGAAAAATTGGGGCAGATATGAGATATTATGCCTTAATGTCCAGAGAGTTCAGCAATTATACTCCTTTTCTTAGAAATCAAGACTTGAAGCCCCCTAACCCATAGTGAAAGAGCTGACTTTAGTTGAGCGCCTGAAAAATTCAGGCTCTTAGCCAAATGTCTCATTTGAACTGTCTAAATTCATTAAGCTTAGAGAACTGAATTGCAGGATCTTTTGAGACTAGGTTTACTCTAACTGCTATTTCTGGACAAAGTGAACAAGGTTTCAGACTCCTTCAACTAATCCTGGATTTGAGTGTAGCAATTATGTAATTCCTCTTTCCAGAAAATTCCTAGTGTCTTCACTTGCACCATTTTATTCTTCTCTTTTAAATTTTCTGTAAGAATTCTATAGAATTCAATCCAGATATGACACCCAATAAGTATGTAGTAGCCAAAGCTTAGGTTCATCTTTAAGAGTCCAAAATAATTAACATTGCAAATGTCAGCATCCTTGATACACATGTAGGTTTAAGACAGAAATTTGAAAGTTGAAGGAGTAGATCTAAGAAAGTTGTTCATAGGTCAGCACAGCTGTTAGAGATATCCCCCACGATCCTATGACAAGATATGAATGACAAGATAGCTGAACAGAGAAGTTAAGAAACTTGGCTAAAATTAAACAGTATGCTAAAATTAAGCTGGAAACTAAGACTCTTGATTTCTGCTCAACTTAAAAATGCAAATGGAACAATGACTATAAATTCCCCTGCACCCCCAATTACTGAGTTATACAGGATGAGACATCTCACTGGGAGAAACTGGCCCTAGGTGTGGGCTTCTAAATATGGGAAACAAGCATTAGCTTCTAATTCTTTTATAGAGTTCCCTCTGCAATTGAGGCTTTAGACACACTCCACGCACTGTGATTCTGAGCTTGCCCCAGGCAATTGCAGGCCTTTCTCAAATACATAAAAATCTGGGAAGCTTACATGTAGACATAGACAGCACCTTAAGTAAATGTGATCATTTTACAACGTATTTATATATTGTAAAAGAACACATCGTCATAAATTATCTTTATGGTAATAAGCTGTGCTTTACAGTACTCTGAATGCCCAGTAGCTTTTTACCAACCAAACTTGAAATTGTCAACTGATTTCACAGTTTTAGCTCATTAAGGACAGTTGTACTGGAATAGTTTTACTGTGGCAGGAAAGAAGTATGGCAAAGAGGACTTTTTGTCTCACTGAATCCATATTTTTGGATAGCCCACTGCAGGATGTGTTTGGCAGTTATTCGAAATGCATCTAAAATTTCAAAATACACCCCAACATATGTAATGGAGAAAGCAATTTCTGGACCTGAAAAAGAAAAAAAAAATGTCAAACAATATGAGCTTGAATTTGTTGAGGTGGGGAGTAGGTGGGTGTGGAGAGGAACTTTTGTGATCAGTCAAGAGAAAAAGTATGAATAAACTCTACGATGGGCGACTTGTAAAAAATTTACTCAATTCTTATAGATTCATTTTATTTTATTTTGATAGTCTCAGATCTACAGATATTTAACTTGAAGGCAGACAGCCTTATCGGGAAGTTCGACTGTATTAAAATGTATGGGTTCTTCTTTCATCCATGTTTCAGAACCGAATTGGGCCCTCAAAGACTGGCATCCAGTGTCTATGTCAATGACATTTATGCTTTTGTAGCCACAGATAGTGTTTGCTCTTGAAGTAAAAACTTATTTTTTACTAAACTCTTTGGTCATACATACCTCCATTTAATAAAGAAAAGTTTCACTATCAATAGGAAGTTATCCTATTTTTGAATAAAAGAATGGAAGAAAGGTAAAAAGAAAGGAGAAAATGAAGTAACAAAAATATTAAAAACATAAAAATAATTAAAAACAGAGGGAAATATCTCAAAGAGATACTGTTATATTTACCAAAACCCAAGTATAAGAAGATTAGCTCTGTTGAACTTGACCCTTATTTGACAAGAACATAAATAAAAATATCCATGGAAAGTACAGGAACGGTGTTAAAAAAAGAAAAAGATAATTCCATTTAGTCTATATAAAATCCCAGATAAATCCTGGACCTCATCTGAATGATTTTCCCTTGCTAATTAAAGCTTGTCACATACCATCTAAACCAGTAGTTTTCAAGTGAGGATAATTTTCCTCCTAGGGGATATTTGGCATTGTCTTGAGGCATTTTTGGCTGTAACAATTGGAGGGATGCTAATGTTATCTAGTGGGTAAAGGCCAGGGATGCTACTAAACATCTTTCAATGCACAAGACAGCCCCCACAACAAATAATTTGGTCTGCAGTATCAGTAGTGCTACTGTAGAGAGAGCTTGTTGTGAAATTACCTAACATGTGTAAAGAATGTGTAAAAAATGGGAACGAAGATCAAATATCCCTCTCAAGTACTTGATAATCTCTCCTATCCATACTGGACTGCAAGTTGCATGGGGCAATGTAGAACACATTGCCATTTGTGAAAAAAAAATATGCAATATGCAACAGACTAGCCATCTGCCACAAGACCTAGAATGTTGAACTTTGAGATATCACAAACAGAATGCAATGAATGGTATGACTTTTATTCCTGTTAAAATGTTATTCTCATTTGCTGTCGATCTAACACTTGAAATTTTCTTTTCTCCCAGTGCTCTAAATTTTAGACATGCATGGCTATTTTATTTTTGATTTCTTAATTTTGTTTTGCTAAGATGTCTTTGGAGTAAGCTCATAAATAGACATACCTCGCAGTTAAATAGGTCATTTACTTTCAGTCAGCGAATGAGTCTCAGCCATGCATTAATTTTTATGTTTAAAAATTGTATTTATTCATCCTACAAAGGAATAGTGTAATATTCATATTAAGAAACAATAATGGTTATTAAGTTATCAGTGATAAATTTAGGTTTTAGGCTGGTAGAGTACCTGCAATACTAATATTGAAACAGTTGGTAGAAGATGCATATTATCTATGGAGCCAAATGAAAATCTTTAAAGCATTCTTCAGACTCTAAAATTTTTAATCCATGCAATACCCTGGGAGATATTTTCATAATTTTGTAGAGACTGTAAAAACTTGTTGTTCAGTAATTCTTATATTTACTATTATTATGGAAATAACAGCATTGTTAAATAGCATGCTTGGAAGGAAGACATAAATAAATAGTATGATTTTTTAAAGCTGTTATTATGCTATTCACAGGTTCATTCTTAGTATTTATACATTTTCTGAAAAACTAGGCTCAATGTATTTTCTAAAAATAGGCTGTAAATGCTCAAAATCATTAAATATCTTCAGTAAAATCTACCACTCTAAGCCCATAACATAGTCCTCTCTCTCAACAAATACACACACACCTCCAGGAAACAAGGTTGTAAACAGGAGAGCTTGAAAGTCGGACTCCTGTTTTAAACTACGGGAATGCAGAGATAAAGGAAGCAAGCCTATAACTCCTCTGAACATCCCAGTCTACACGAGATAATTAAAAGGTAGAAGGATCACAGAACATGGAGTGACCAACTTGGCCTGGAACATTTCCAAATGTTCCACCAATGAGTTTACATTTGACCAGGATGTTCAACTAAGTTTACTAGGTGCAGAAGGCAGACAGGGAAAAAAGCTTCCCAAGAAAAAACAGAATGGCACGTATTTAGGAGAAAGGTAATTCAATTCAAGTCAGTGAGCACTTGTTGAATGTCTACCCGGCACATTTGCCAAGATAATGTCTAAGCAAGACCATTGCTCTCTGCACTGAGTACAGGCTCATGGGGCTCATGCTCATTATCTTCAGCTTTATGATCTATTTAGCTGTTCATAGGCAAAGGATTTCAAATTATAGTTTGGGTACAAGAATTTTATGTATGGTAACATATAGGACAAAGCTACTACTTGTATGAAAAACTTGTACATCCTGTAAGGCTCAATCCATATGTGACCTCCTCAGTCTCTCTAGTGAGCATCTCAGGCCCTTGTTCTGCATCACAGCTGTCTCTGCTACTGTTCCTAACTCACTGCGAGGTCCATGACCGGCGTGGTCAGCATCACCTGGAGCTTTTTAGACACGCAGACCATGGCTACACTCTGCAGCTACTGAATCAGAATTTCCATGGGCACAAGCTCCAGATGATTCATATACATAGTAAAGTTGGAAAACAAAGTACTAGATACTTATTTCTTTCTGCATTTCGTTATTCAAAACAACTAATTATCATTCCTATTTGCCTGATATTTTCCCAACAGAAGGGCTAGTGTGTTATTTATTTTTGTCTCACCCGGAGTGACTAGCATAATACTTCCCATATGGTTGCTACTCAACACATTTTTATTAAACGTATTTATTAAACTGAGAGCAAATTCCATGGGAGTCATACCTTCATACCTCCCATAACTCAGAGAAGCAATATTCTCCTCCAGACTATAAGTTCTGGGAATATAGTCATTATATCTATCTGGTTCATATGGTGTCTACCTAGGACATGGAAGGTACTTCAGCCATTAATGATGCAGTGAAGCACTGGGTACCGAAGAGAGTTTTTTAGAAGTATAATTTTATTTTGAATTTATTTAGTAAACAAATGTCAACGAGAACTTTTGTGTCGAGGAATGGTATAAGTTCTTTACAAGTATTAACTTGTATTCTGAACTAAGATTGCTTGGTCAAGCATAAATCTATGCTAAATCAATAAAGGTTGACTCAGGATACCTCATTCAATTCTAAGATAGTCTTTAGCACATCTACTTTGGGTCACTGTGTTGCACATGAGTAGTTAATGTGCCATAGTTGATATAAACCAGCAGTAGTTGAGCAGTTTTTAAATGTTTGCCTTTCCTTGATGATTGGAAGTAAACAGTTCAGTACATGGTATGCCACTCATTTCTGCTTAATATTAAAATAGAATATCAAGGGGCAGCTGGGCGGCTCACTTGGTTGAATGTCAGTCTTTGGCCTAGGTCGTGATCTTGCTGTTCCCGAGTTCGAGCCCACATCTGGTTCTGTGCTGACAGCTCAGAACCTGGAGCCTGTTTCAGATTCTGTCTGTCTCTCTCTCTCTCTCTCTCTCTCTCTCTGCCCCTCCTCTGCTCATGCTCTGTCTCTCTTTCCCCAAAATAAATAAACATTAAAAAAAATTTTTAAATAGAATATCAAGGTATCTCAGCAGAAACCCATATTCCACTTCAGAAGAGAAGCACTCAACTGCAGTCGGGTTTTATATTATATGTTAGCTAGTTTATGCATTGATCGTGCCTGTACATGATTTTATATTAAAAGGGAGGCAAGATCCCGATCCGATGGACATCACCAGAAGCTATAGCTTACCGCAAGTTCACGTCAGCCAGCGATGTGTGGAGTTACGGGATTGTTCTCTGGGAGGTGATGTCCTATGGAGAGAGACCATACTGGGAGATGTCCAATCAGGATGTAAGTATTTGTAGTCAATGAATTATGGGTTCAGATTAAGAGATCAAGCTGTGCAAGGAAGTGGAGCATAATGAAACCAGGTGGCTCCCAGTTTGTGACATTGAAACAGAATACTTAGAAGAAATGAAATAGTTTCCAGGTCTTGCAAGGATATTAATTGAGTTGCTTTTACAACTTTACATGTTTCCCTTAAGCAGGGGTTTAGAAATGAGAGAAAATGAAGACATTTGTCGCAAGAATGTAAGGAAATAAGTGACCGCAAAGATAACCAATACGTATAAGGGACTGTTTGAAGTATTTTTGCTACAAAAGTGCTTCTATGTAATATTAATAAACCACATTACTGCCACCCTTCGTAGGTTTAATTAATGATCTGTGCCAACATTTTGTTTCCTTAAACACAGTATTTCCCAAAGTCAGACAAAACAGCCAATCTGCAGTATGTTGTTTCTCTTCATGTATTAAACTTGCACACGAATTTAGTTACACACCCTGAAGTGTCTGGATGGAAAAATGATCTTTAACTTTCTGTGGTAACTGTGATGTGATTTTTCAAAAGGATTTGTGTTTTTGTAAGTGATGCTTTGCAAATGCTTCGTAAAAGGATGCTATTGACATGGGATCAGCACTCAGAGATTTTTCTTTATGCTTAGCCGGAGACTATGAGCTGGATCTTACAGATTCCTAAGATGGAAAGCTGAGATGCTTTTAGTCATTTCCTACTCACTACATACAAAACTGCTTTTACTGTATTTGGATATAAAAACCTTTCTGTACTTCTCTAGTCAAGCTGTTTTCTGTGACAGTGCTGGGAAAATCGGGCTCTTCCACATCTCTATTTTCCCAATCTTCTCTATATTAGAGGATCTCAAAGTGAGGTCTCTGGACTACCACCTCTAGCATGGCCTGGGAATTTGCAGTAATGCAAATTCTCAGGCCTTCCTCGAGACTGACGAATCAGAGGAGAGCCATCTTTGTATTAATAAGTCCTCCAGATTATTCTGATACACAGTAAGTTTGAAAAATCACTGTTTTGGGTGATTTAAAAGTACAAATGAATTAATAGTTACTTCATGGTTCAGCACATAGGATTTTATGTAAGGAATTTACTATGACTTGAAAGGTACCGTTTGAATTAAGTCCAACTGAAATCTGTAGACTTTCTCTGCACTCATTCATATATGAACAATATTCCACGTACATCTGTATTACCAAGTAATAGTTTCTTTGTAACTCTGAGTTTCCTATATCATAGAATGTTTCTTTTGATTTTATTCTGCAAAGTATCTTTACAAATGCTTCTTTCCTAAATTCGCTTTCTCTGTCGATCTTCCTGTGTATAACATTTCCAGTTATGAATAATCTCTTACTTATTTGATAAGCTGTTATCCTTTCCAGCAACTTAAGATCAGAACTTTCTCACTTAACTTTAAAATATTCATCTTGGTGTGCCCTGCCCATGGAAAATGAAAGGAGTCTCAGCTCTTAAGTCCCTGGAAACTGCTTCTCACACAGGTGATCAAAGCTGTGGATGAAGGCTATCGGCTGCCGCCCCCCATGGACTGCCCAGCTGCATTGTACCAGCTGATGCTGGACTGCTGGCAGAAAGACAGAAACAACAGACCCAAGTTTGAGCAGATTGTCAGCATTCTGGACAAGCTTATCCGGAACCCGGGCAGCCTGAAGATCATCACCAGTGCAGCAGCAAGGTGACACTTAGATTTTACATTCTGCACTCACTCTGAAATTGATGTATTTTCTATCTCCAGTGTATTAATGTTTTTTTCCTCCCACCTCCCTCATTGCATTCTTTGAAACTTGTATTCCCGAGTAATGGAGAAAAGTGCCTTTTTTTTTCTTTCTTAAAAAAAAAAATCTTCCAAGAGGAATTATCCATGATGATAAGATTCAGAGATATTTCTAACGTCCATCTTGACTAGGAATTAGTCTACATTCAGGCTTATGTTTAAGTCTTTGGAAAATAGGAACCCCAGACACATAGCTCCTTTTCACTCTCTACTGTTTAAACAAAATTATTTTAAAGGAAAAAAAAATGAAATCTTGAGTGGTGGTAAATCCTAGTGAAGTCCTGATTCATTCCTCATTTAAAATAAAGCCTCAAATATAAAAATGCTTCTAAAATATTGCACCGGCGAGCAGAATGCAGTTTCCCCCACCGTGTAATTAAACAAAGTTTGTTTAACCCATACCATGTGCCAACAGCTTTGTTAGACATCGTAGAGAAGAAAACTGAGAACGAAAGTGTTGGTGTCCCCAGACTTCAACACAAATGTCAGTACGTGATAGCCATAATGCAACCCAGAATGCATGACATCCATTAGGTTTTATGCATCTCCCGCCTAGTTAAGAATCACTCAGTTCTCCTCATGATGTTGGGAAATGGAAGTGAAAATGTATCTTAAAAAGTGCAATTAAAGAAATAGGGAAGAAGAGATGAATTTTTCCAGGGGCCACGAGAACAAAGAAGTGTTAATATATTTAGTACTTCCTAGTGAAACTAAAGGCAAAGCTAACTGTCATGTTTAATGATTTATATTCTCATTGTACATATAAGAGAAGAACAATTCTTTTACATTCTAATGATATGTGCTCTTATAGGACGGTTATATGGTTTTAGTAAAAGAACTACACTTCGTGTGCCTAGAAATCCACAGTATTAAGTGACACGTATAAATGCTACATAGTGATGATTTACTGTGACTCATGTATAAAAGATATAAAATACTGCCTTACTGGTAAGAATTTCTTTCTTTTTTGCTGTCTTTATTGATAACCACCAAGAATTATGACTTTCAAACTGATAGAGCATTTGCTGTTGCACTTTATAATTGCGTATATGATTTTTTTGACATTAAAAGGAACCATTCTTTTGAACATACATGATCCAGCTTTTGCACTATATTTGGATAAAATGAATAAGGGGAATCTGAACCAAAGTCTTAATATCAGTATCTAAAATTTATAGATTATTTGTTGAAAATAGCATTTAGGGGTCACTAGATTGAACTTGATGACATATTCTTGTAGGAAAAACTACTCATAATTTATCCTGTAAGAATGAATCTCTATCCCAATTTTCACAGAGAGAAACTGTACAGACTCTTTTGGATATCCAACTGACAGTTTGACAACCAACAGTATAACAAACCCATCCTTCCCTGAGCCATAGGGTCCTTGTTTTGTACCCCGAAGCCATTTCTTTTTATCCTTACTCAATATCAATCCTAGAGAGAAAAAAAAACTCCACATTTTTCAATTATTTCCATATCATAAAGAAAACATTCAGACCATTTCCATAGGATGGTATTATCAATATAAAAACCGACCCATCTAATAGGATCAAGGGATATTTAACTCCACTTCTGCATGGAAAAATGGTGTTAATATCATATTGTAGTATGCCAGGGTATCCAAATTTTAGCATACTTCTTAAGTGCATTTTTCCATTCTTATTGAAATTTAATATTATTTCTCCTAATATTATTTCTTCTAATATATATTATTTTTTAAATGTTTATGTATTTTGAGAAAGAGCAAGCGTGAGCAGGGCAGAGAGAAAGAAGGAGAGAGAATCCCAATCAGGCTTTGCTTAACTAACTTAGCCACTCAGGTGCCCCTCTCCTAATATATATTCTTTAATACTTGAATAAATTCTGTGTATTTTGTCAGAAAACATGTAATTTTCGTGAAAATATTTTTCTAGTAAGTGTCATACATCTCGATTCACTTAAATATAAAAGTCTTAGAAATTATGTTTATAGGTTTACTTATTGCCATTAAAACACACAAGTGGGTGGATTACATCATTGTAAATTTATTAGTAACAAACAAGTTGCCATGCAACAATGTCAAGAAAATATTTATTTTTCCTTCAGAAAACTTGCTTTCCCACTTTGACAGTGATTATTTCATCCTTTATCATAACTGATTAAACTCATTCCCTTCCCCCTATAATTTTTCGGTGATGCCCTTGCTACATACTTCATCAAGAAAATGCAAGCCATCAACTGGGAAATTCCAGCAGCAAAACAAAAAATTACTGGTGCCCGCACCCATGCGTCTTATCTTTTTCTCCCCCTCTCTTTCTCTAATTACAAGAGAGGAAGAGAGGAAGTGTCCCTCTATTTGTCAGAGGCAAATCCTTCCTTTCTGTCCCTTGCTCTCCCCTCTTTCTCCCTCTCCTTCTCCCTTGCATACCCAGGTCCTTTTGTTGGCAGAACCATTGTTATAGAAATATGTTCTATTACATTGTTTCTCAAATTTCCCTGGCAAGAAGAATCACTGGGAGGAGCTAATTAAACATTCAGCTTTCTAGGTCTCGCCCAACTACTGATCCAGAATGTCTAGGAATGGGGAATGGAATTTGGATGCTTGATAAAAACTTCAGGTGATTGTTGTCATAAAGGCAACTTAGGAAATGCTGTTTGCCAACATTACCTCTGCCGGCCTCACATCTCTGCCAACTCCTTCCTTATTTGTCTGCGAGCCTTCATGGCCAAACTTCTCAAATAAGTTTCGCAGTCATCTCAAACTTAATATTCTGAAATTTTATGTTTTTATTTTCTCCTGGTAGCCTCGTCCTTCCACCACTTTCCTAATTTAGTTTAATATACCAGCACCTATTCATTTGCCCAGTCAGGATTAGACTAATTCTTCGCACCTCTTTCTTGCCCTCCACACTTTGATCTAGAAGGTCACTGGATCAGCATGATCCATCCCTCTCCCTTTCCACTGCAAACCCCGTCTGCTATGACTGTTTACCCCTCTGGCTGAGACACTGCAGTGGTCTCCTGACTTGTCGCCCTGTTTTCATTCTTTCATTCATTCTTACTTTCATTCTTTCATTCATTCATCTTTCATTCATCTTTGCACATAGCCTTCTGAATTTTCTTATCAAAATACATGGAATTTGGGGTGCCTGCATGGCTCAGTAGGTGACTCTTGCTTTTGGCTCAGGTCATGATCTCATGGTTTGTGAGTTTGAGCCCCACATTGGGCTCTGCACTGACACTGTGGAGTCTGCTTGGAATTCTGTGTCTCCTGTCTCTCTCTATCTCTCTCCTGCTCGTGCTGTCTCTCTCTCTCTCTCTCTCTGTCTCTCTATCTCTCTCTCAAAATTAATCAATAAACTTAAAAAAATACGTGATTTAATTTCAGTCACCTTTTTATAACCAATTTTGAACTGGATAAAAATCTAGACTCTTGTTGACAACGTAAATAGCCCTGCTTTTCCGATGTCATTTCTTTTATTCAAAGGTTACTTTCTTCATATTTCAACAACTGTTTATTGTATGCTAGTATACTATGTGCTAGACGTGTAGACTCTGGAGAATGCTGGAGAAGGCAAAAATGGTCCCTACCTTGCCAGAGCTTAAATTACAGAGGATGTACAATAGACAACAGACAAGCACAGATTATAGGAAGGAAATAAATAGATAGTTGTGATAGATAGTAAAAGGGTGATTGGGCAAGAACCCTCTGTGGAGAGACATTTGAGCTAAGACCTAAAGAAAGAAAAAGAGCCGGCTGTCTAAAGAGCCCTACCCCCCCTCCGCGCGCACACACACACACACACACACACACACATTCTTAAAAAAAAGTATTCTTGGCATAGGAAAAAGCAACTGCAAATGAGTTTGGAGGGTTCTAGAAAGTGGCAGAAGGACAACATAACTGAAGAGCAGTAGGGGAAGGAAGAGTCTGTCATGAGTCTGAGAAAGCAAACAGAAGCCAGAGCACTTGAGGCTACCCAGGCCATATGAGGACTTTGGAATTTTTTTGAAAAACATGAGGAATCCATTAAGGCATTTAAAGCAGAGAAGCAGCGTGATTTGATTTATATGGCTGCTTTGTGGAGGGAGGGCGAAAAGTGTGAAGAGAGGGGCATTGCAAGCTTCCAATCTCTGTGCCACTTCCACTTAAACAGCACTCTAGCCTCAGTGGCCAGCGTCAAGTTCCTTCAGAAGGCCAAGGCATTTCAGGTATGAAGACAGTAGCACATGCTGTTCTCCTTATGTTAGATTCTCAGTTTCGTCCCTTCCTCCCTCTTCTGCAACTTGTATTGATTGAGGCATTCTCTGGCAACATCCTGTAAAGGCCCACACCATTATTTTTTATACAGAGTGCCATCACAGTTTTAACTCAGTTGTGTGTTTTCTCCTTTTAAGTATCTATTTCTCCGATAATCCTAAGCCCTGTGAGATTCGATGCCATGCTTCTCTTGTATTACCAGTAGCGGGTTGGTACTGGGAATTCAATAATATCTATTAAGTACATGAGTATACATTTTCTAAAATAATAAATGTCCATTTCAATAGATACACGATTTTTAGAGAATATTCTAGGGTTTTTTTTTCTATTCATTATGTAGGTTTCTGCAGTTGTTAGTCATAATACTAAAAGCTTAAAATTTTCTTCTCAGCAAAATATCATGTCTTTCTGCCACCTCAACCTCAAAAACATCCTCCTCCAAACACACTAGGAGCCCATCACAATCTGAGTTTGTGAATGACACCAAGACTTCAGGTTTCTGAATGACTTCTCTAGATCAATGTACAGAGTTATGCCTAGAAAGTCCTATGGGAAAATAACATTATTCTATCATTCCTATAGAGATGATGTTTTCCAGAGTCATCCTGAGTCGAGTTAGTTTTGTGGCAAACTTTATTTCATATATTATTAGAGAAATCCTTCTATAATGCATCATTTCACTTCTGAGCCTTCAGTAGAGTTGATGATTCATAACAGAATCATTCCCAGAGAGTCTAAGAGTTTCTTGGTGACTATCACTGCTGGAAGTGGAAAGGTATATGAGCCCATGGACAAGGTGTGCCTACTAAAAACTTACTTGGATGTTGGAAACGGTGGTAAGGAGAGAAGGGAAGTTATATTAAATTTTATGCCATGTTTGTCTTCTAGTAATTGATTTCTTTTCCTAAAAGTAGTATAATTGGAGGAGACATACATGAATTTGAAGTTTAGACAGTACATCACTATGAAACCACAGATGTTTCTTTAGCAGTTACTTTGTGCAAGGCATTGTACTATGCCCTGTGGTGATCAGTTGCAGAGAAGAAGTACCTTCTGAATGGTGGATGAAATTTCTGTGAGCACATAACAGCGTTAATACTAGGGGAACACTGTGCAAAAAAGAAAGACACACAAAAACTTAGGATCCTTCCAAATTTTATTGCATAATACAATTCTGCTGGAATATAGTATGAAGAAAGAGCCTGATCGATTATTTCATCATATAATGGAAGATTTAATGTCATTAGAAATCTGGGCTTTGGGGGCGCCTCAGTGGCTTAGTCGGGTGACTTGATTTCAGCTCAGGTCATGATCTCATGGTCCGTGAGATCAAACTCTAATCAGGCTCCACACTGAGCGTGGAGCCCGCTTGGAATTGAAATTGTCTGTCTGTGTGTCTGTCTCAAAAAAAAAAAAAAAACTGGACTTTTGTCTTTGAGGAAAAGACGAGCCATTGAAGATACTTAAAGGATATGTAGTTCTGTGCCTATGGAATAATTCTCTGGCAGCTATACCTAAGAACTGGAGGTGAAGAGGTTCATAATAAGGATTTTGAAGGTGATTGATTTCAGTAGTCTAAGAAAGGACTTCCTCTAGAGTAGAGCAGAGGAAATAAAAAGAAAAGATGTGAATTCAAAAAAATTTCCTGAAGTATTATAGGACATGGTGGCCAATGAGATGTGCAGAGTGACAGGGAAAGTATCGGAAAATACTTCTAGGTTTTGAACATGGAGGATGATAAGAACAGTGCTTTCGCTGACAGCATAGGAAGGGCATTAGGAAGAACAGGTCTGCAAGGCAGATGAGCATTTTGGAACAATGAGACCAAGTCCTGCAAGAAACTAGAAGTTTATATCTCAAACTGGGGAGCCATTAAAACTGGATAATCAATTTAGAACCTTCTCTCTATAAAGAAAAAAAAAACTCATAGAAACTTGCTTAATAGTACAAATGTCAATCTAGGAATGCTGGGTTTTACCATAAATATACTTATTTTTTTCTAAAATTTTAATTTCTAGTTAAAGTTCTCATATCTCATGGATTTTGAAGAGATTTTTTTATATTTTTTAAGTTTATTTATTTTGAGAGAGAGAGAAAGAGAACGCAAGGAAGAGAGGAGGGGTGGAGAGAAAGAACCCCAAGCAGTCTCTGCACCATCAATACGGAGCCGGTTGCAGGACTCGAACTGACACACCATGAGATCAGGACCTGAGCCGAAATCAAGAGCCAGACACTTAACCAACTGAGCCACCCAGGTGCCCTTGGATTATCAAGAGATTTTAACCTCCAAATAGAGATTTTAATCTCTGAACACTCCAGGAATGTTGGTTCATACAGGTCGCCAATGAGTCATCCCTCCTCCCAATCTTCCAGATTGAACTTTTGAGCTTCTCCTTTCTGCCTCTGGGGTGCCCTATTATCTAGGAATCTTTCTGAAACTTCTAAAATGCCTCAGTCATTTAGTCCAGAAGTTACTAACTAAAATGTGTGCAAGAACCAAGAAGATAATTGAAATGGGTATATGCTTCCATCCTATGTAATAGGATGCGATGGTAGCTCATGGGGATTTCAGGCACCTTATGAGGGGATTGTGGAGCCAATTAATGCCATTGGATGGCAATCCTAAAAGAAAAACAGTATGAAACATTCAAAACTATCTCAAAACAGTAAGTCACTGCATAAACTTCTACCCAGAGAGAAAGAAAATGGTCTCTTTAAGCTATGGGGAACAGTACCAATCACAGAGCAGAAGAATATGAAATGGTTAGTAGAAACAAGGAATAGAATTACAAATGTGACTTAGACCATTATGGAATCCACAGCTCAAGGAATTTTCCAAAAGTGGATAGAATGAAGTGTGTTGTCAAAAGCTGCTGAAGAGTGAGCAAACAAAAATAAAACTGAAGAAAAAAAGCCATTCAGTTAAGCAGTGAGCATAACATTGGTTTCTTTTTAGAGGAATATTTTGATTATTTTAGAGTGACAAATGAGATACAAAATTTTAAGAGGTTTAGTTATAATTAAATAATGAATAAGCAGGGTGAAGACAGTGTTTTTGAGAAATTTAGAAAAAAATATAAATGTAATGCACATGTAGAAAATGGTAAAAATAAAACTCCCTCCCATTTTAAGAATTGAAGAAATCTTTCTTAAATAAGTTTTTGACAAGCTGTATTAGAAAGCTGTAATCATCAAGACAGTATGGTACTGGCACAAAAAAGACACTCAGATCAATGGAACAGAATAGAGAACCCAGAAATGGACCCATAAACGTATGGCCAACTCATCTTTGACAAAGCGGGAAAGAATATCCAATGGAATAAAGGCAGCAAATGGTGTTGGGAAAACTGGACAGCGACATGCAGAAGAATGAACATGGACCACTTTCTTACAACCATCCACAAAAATGAACTCAAAATGAATGAAAAACCTAAATGCAAGATAGAAAACCATCAAAAGCCTAGAGGAGAAAACAGGCAACAATCTCTTTGACCTGACCCACAGCAACTTCTTACTAGACATGTCTATGGAGGCAAGGAAAACAACAGCAAAAATGAACTACTGGGACTTCATCAAGATAAAAAGTTTCTGCACACCAAAGGAAACAATCAACAAAACCAAAAGACAACAGATGGAATGAAAGAAAATATTTGCAAATGGCATATTAAATAAGGGGTTACTATTCAAAATCTATAAAGAACTCATCAAACTCAACACCCAAAAACAAATAATCCAGTGAAGAAATGGGCAGAAGACATGAACAGACACTTTTCTAAAGAAGACATCCAGATGGCTAACAGACAGATAAAAAGGTGTTCACCATGACTCATCATGAGAGAAATACAAATCAAAACCACAATGAGATACCACCTCACACCTGTCAGAATGGCTAAAATCAACAACTTAGGCAACGACAGATGTGGGCGAGGATGCAGAGCAAGAGGAACCCTTTTGCACTGCTGGTGGGAATGAAAACTGGTGCAGCCACTCTGGAAAACAGTATGGAGGTTCCTCAAAAAGTTTAAAATGGAGATACCCTATGACCCAGCAATTGTGCTACTAGGTATTTATCCAAAGGATACAAAAATCCTGATTTGAAGTGGCACATGCACCCCAATGTTTATAGCAGTGCTATCAACAATAGCCAAATTATGGAAAGAGCCCAAATGTCCACTGACTGACAAATAGATAAAGGAGATGTGGTATATATATACGATGGAATATTACTCAGCAATAAAAAAGAATGAAATCTTCCCATTTGCAACAATGTGGATGGAACTAGGATGTATAATGCTAAGCAAAATAAGTCAGAAAAATATCATATGATTTCACTCACATGTGGAATTTAAGAAACAAAACAGATGAACATAGGGGAATGGAAGGAAAAATAAGATAAAAACAAAGAGGGATGCGAACTATAAGAGAATCTTAAATACAGAGAACAAACCGAGGGTTGCTGGAAGGGTGTTGGGTGGGGGAACAGGCTAAATGGGTGATGGGCATTAAGAAGGATACTTGTTGGGATAAGATCTAGGTGTTACACGTAAGTGATGAATCGCTAAATTCTACTCCTGAAACCATTATTATACTATATGTTAACTAACTTGGATTTAAATAATTTTGTTAAAAAGTTCTTGATAGAAAACAGTTCTATAAAAATAAATTGAAAATGGTCTTACAGTGATAAATTTTCTCTTACTTCCTAACATGTAATTTAGTTATACAGATAGGAGAAATATACAAAATTCATTTTTTAAAAGAGACTATTTTGAAGGATTAGTTTTATACTATTTAAATTAATTTCATGATACACATTTTTATATTATACAAATATTCAATTGCCTTTACATTGTATATAAGATATAGCTCCTGAATTTAAATAAATTATTTCTATGAATATAGCTAAATTAAAAATAAAGAAGATTAACAATAGAGAGAAATGAGAGATGAATTAATTCACTTCCATTCAGGCAATAAGATGGCCTCTTTAATTTTTGGATATTTTTGTATATAAAATGAAATAGATCAATTATTTTTAAATTCACAGAATTTTCATACTCCAGGCAGTTATATTATTTAATAGTATTATAAATTTATGGAAAACACATTTTTGTTATAAAGAATTAAATACATTCCATATTTTTAGAATGGAGGTCTAAAGTGAAGGTAACCAAATTCATGGCATAAGATCTTTTTGTTTGTTTGTTTACATTTTTATTTATTTTTGAGAGACAGAGATAGAGCACACATGGGGGAGGGACAGAGAGAGAATGAGACACAGAATCTGAAGCAGGCTCCAGGCTCTGAGCTGTCAGCACAGAGCCCAGTGCGGGGCTCGAACTCACAAACTGTGAGACCATGACCCGAGCCTAAGTCGGACGCTTAACCGACTGAGCCACCCAGGCACCCCTCATGGCATAAGATCTTAAACAATATATTTAATAGTAATTTACAATGAAGTTCTGGATACTCTGGTTTCTCTTCAGATCGCACAATGAAGTTCTGGAGATCCAGCTGTACTTAGTTAACTTATTGAAATGATTTAACTATATTGTTCCATTGCATCGATCACTATCTTTAAAGGGACTCATATTTATTAACTTGCAAGATAAATGGAGCAATACTAGTAATTTTTCCCTGTTAATGGCACTAAATTAGTATGAATCTCTAAGAGAACAAAATATAATTCTTTTTGAGAGTAAGTATTTTGACAACTACTGCATCCTGTAAAAGAAGTCTAACAACCAAAAAAACAGTCTATTTCTCAATGTGACTTTGACCTCCAATTCTGAAACTGACAGGGTGACTTTCCTCACTAATCAAATATTATACAGAACTTTTTAGAGGGAAGCAAATATGCCAAATACCCAGGTGATTTTTTTTTAATCTTAAAAATCAAAGTAGGTAATTTTGCCACTGGGAGGAATTAAACCAGCTGTAATAGCTATAACTGCTAAGATTCTTATCCTTAAGGCCTAAAGATAATTAAAATAAACACAGCAACTGTACTTCACCTTAATGTGTCGTGTATATCCTACTCCCCTGTTGGGAACTCTATATACTCAAAAAGGATTCTTAGTTACTGATGACAAATTAAATTTGCTTAAACTTTATCTGGAATTTTTAATGTTAGATATAAAAAGATCAAGATTGTAATAAATCCACATTTTTAAAAATTGGTAAATAAAAGATTTTCCCCCTGAAATATGATGAGAAGGCACCATTTCAAATTTAAAAAATTAACAATAAATTATAAAAGATATTGGAAAATTAGATTACTAATTTCAGACAATAATAAAGATAGAAATAATTAATATTCTGCCTTTAAGAAACTATTCTTGAGTAAATATATTTCCTGAAACTGTTCAGAACAACAGACAATAAGTAGATAATTACAGTGGTATAACATACATCTCCAGTGTTATTGATATTTACTTCTAAACTCAGTTGGCATCCACTTACTTATTCAGGGAATGTGTATTCATTACTGTTTTTATTCATGAAAGATAAAGTCCTTTGTATACCAAAAGGAGTCTTTTCATGTTATAAAAACATAACGTTCAATCCTAGTGGTTTGGAATTCTAAAGCAATATTGAAGTAACATCATTATGAGAATATATTCTTGGGAGTGACAGTTGTTTATTGACATTGGATACCCAATATCAGGTGCTAATTGGTATGAAACCTTTTGCAGGTAAAATAGGAGTTAATCAGAAGAAAATATATGTATACGTCTTTAATGCAACAGTATGAAAACCCATAAAAGAATAATTCACAAACCTAAATACAAGGAGGGAGAGAGAAGGGGAGGAAAGTTATTTTTTGCTTCCCCTGAGCAAACATGTAATTTCCATGATTTCTTTTTAATGACTGCGGTCTGCGGCCAGTAGGTACTGATTTATGAAAAGCTGTAAAAGATCAGGTGGAACTCTGCAGGACATCGTTTACAGCTGCATGGATTGAAACCTATCTAATTTGTCTAGTAAAAGTGTGAGCTCACGGTGCACATCACCCAGCCTATAAATTTCCCCTTCAGACCCAAGTCTGGGGCTGGGTCTAAAAAAAAAAAAAAAAAAACCCAATGCCTGCAGCTGCTCAAAAAGCCCACATTCCCTTGGTGCGCATGAAGAGACATCACAGGCTCTTCACAGTGAGAGACAAATTCCTATCCATTGATAAACTCTCCAGATGTCCTCTCAGAGGAGGAAAGGAACCAATTTTTATTTGAATTCCCAAGAGAAATCCTGGAAGTGGAAAAATGATACTTTGCAGGGCTGGTTATTCTGAGGTCACTGGCATTAAAATTAGGCCATTCTTTGTCTTCATTGTACTTTGATCCAAGTAATAAACAGAAAAACTCAGTTGGGGTCACTCTAATCCCTAATCTGCACGTCCTGTTCTATTTCAATTTGTTTATACTAATTTTCTCTAAACTCTTGTTGAGTCTGGCTATAGTGTTGAGTTTAAAAATACAAACCATTTTGAACTAAGAAGAAAAAAACTATGCATTTTGCTATTAGGCACAGTTCATAAATATTCTGAATAAATGTCCTGGGGTTTGATTCTTCATACCCACAAACCCATAAATAAAGGAGTATTGCTGTTCATGGGACCAAGAGTCGACAAGAGTCGACATTAGAGTCTATGCTACAGCTACTGTAGAAATCCAAGCTGTGGTGTGTGCCTGTGTGCATGTGCACATATGCCTATAGATGGTTTAATATATCATTGTCTTCTGCGTATGACTTCATTTTTCTTATCAAAATTTCTTACACCTGATTTAATGTTATTCCTATCAATTTTGTTTACTAATTCAGTGGCTTACCCAGAGGGTCCAATGTTACATCTAATGCTGGCTAGTGACAAGGGCTATTTTACCCATGAGCGTCATGCTAAAACAACCCAAAAATATCGTGTAAATTTTGGAATCTAGCCTGTATATATGTATCTGTGATTCCTCAAAATCCTAGGGAAAAAAAAACAAAGGCAAGAAATTTATAATTATTAAAATAAACCTTTTTTTCTGTTGAATAATTTAAAGAATCATAGAGAACTATTTATACATATGCCCCAGGAGAGAATAATTTATAAAATGTTACATTTTGTAGTTTTCTAGGTATTCCTTGAAGAAATCAATGATTTTTAAAAATCATTTCTAATTTTTGTTTCTTTTTTTCCTTTTTTTATTTTTTTTATTTTTTTTTAACATTTATTCATTTTTGAAAGGCAGAGAGAGACAGAGCGCAGATGGGGGAGGGGCAGAGAAAGAGGGAGACACAGAAACAGAAGCAGGCTCCAGGCTCTGAGCTGTCAGCACAGAGCCTGACACGGAGCTCGAACTCACGGACCATGAGATCATGACCTGAGCCGAAGTCAGCCGCTTAACCGACTGAGCCACCCAGGCACCCCATCTTTTTTTCCTTTTTTTAAGATAACCTCTGATTATTAGTTAAAATTAAACCGTAATGTATAAATATGTTACATTCTCTTTAAGTTTAATTTTTAATTTATAAATTAAATACTTGAGGTAAAGACGATTGAAATAGTTGAGTTTAGTCTCATGGAAAGAAGGTCGCAAAAGTCCTCCATTTTCAGCTATCTCCCTCTCTACAAATGATCATGAGAAAAAGGAAAGTAGCTATCGATCTATATTTTCCACACAAGATGAAAATATAGACAGAACGAAACTGTCATGTTGCCAGCTTTTTCTTCAACTCAGTATTAAAATTTCCTTAATATTTCACTTTTATCAAATAAAAAAATTAGTTAAAAACTTATTTTTATCAAACACATTCCATATATCCCCATCAAAATCCAGATGGATAGTCCATTTACATTTTTTCATGTGTCTCCACCAACAGCATGCAGGGTTAGGACATGGTACAAATTTGTTCAGATTTGAGAATGTTAACTTGTTTCCTATGTATCAGGGAGTGAGTTGGAGAAATATTATCAATAGTAATAGAAATCTCCTAATTAAAAATTGCTTTTAAATGTGGGTAGAGTTGGCATATTGTAGATTTGCTCTACAGAAAGATTTTCTCAGGAGAATATGAGCTTTACCACATTTCCTAGATGATAATCAATGGTTAGTATTCATTGATAAAACACTATGCAGTTTAATTTCATCAAGATGGTTCACTTTGTTATTTCATGCTAATTCTAAAAATATTATTGAATTGGTACTTTAGACAGCTAAATTTGTTTCTAAAACAAGGACAAATCCATGGTAGTATAGTTTTCATTTGTTTTGATGTCCTCTGATAATTCTAAATATTGAATTTAAGAACTTCAAAAAACAGATTTCATTCAGGCAAAGCATTAATTTTTAACATTTAAGAAAATGCAAAGTTTAGTTAACAAATCCTAATATTGGAGATTTTTTAAATAATAATTTTAAAAAGTTTTAGGAGCTCAATGCTGATCAAATTCAACTGCAGTATCATAAAACATGAAAGATTCTGCATGGTAACTCTAAAAAAGTACAAATCTAAATGCACCTTCTCAATTATAAGTTAAAGATTAGGTTACGACACACGGTTTCAATGTTAATAATATATTTTACTGCAGTAATGAAAACAGAAACTACAGAAATCAGAATAGCATATCCATTTGCAAGCATTGGTTATAGAATGATTGTGAGGTTGTAAAAGTTATTGGCTATTCAAATGAGGCCCCCAATTATACCTGCTTTACAAGGTTGTTGCCCTCTTATGCTCATAAGATTATACATGACTAAACTTTTAATTGCTCAGAAAGATCATTAACAAGAATACCACACTTCCAGCAGCTTTTATAAACTGGGACTTATTGTGTTATTTTCTTTTGAAGTTTTAAAACCTTCAACCATTTGACAAGATGTGTTACCTTATGTCAGAGTAACAAATAGCTAACCGATAGCATATTATATGTCCACATCTCTGAGTATTCCTTGCATAAGCAATCTTTTTTAAAATTCATTAATCTTCAGTTGTGTGAAATCTCTTGTGATCATCATTCCCATTTTACAGGTGAGAAAGCAGACAAGATAAGAAATCACTGAAGATCACACAGATAGTATGTGCTATAACCAGGATTCAACCCAAGCCTTATGGTTCCAGTGTCTGTGCACTGGACCACTACACTTTATGGAATATAAAAGTTAAAGAGCCCACATCATGGAACTTAAATAAATTCAGATACACATAAATTTAAATAAATAAATGTAAATTTAAATAAATAACTTAAAAGAAAACAATATGAACTAAGTTCCACCTAAATGGTATAGCATAGTGGCCAAGAGTGTGGGCTTTGGAATAAAATAATTGGTGTCTAAATCCCAGCTCTGGCTCTTCTGCCTGAGGAAACTCAGATGTGTGAATTAATCTCTTCTGGTTTCAGTTTCCACTTCTATTATAGGGACATAGCATTGGTACCTGTTGTAAGAATCACAGTCCTTCCTATCTGTGTACTACGCGGAGCATAGACCCCAGTACATTAGAAGTGTTCATAAATGTTCAATGTAATCATTGCTGCTGTTGTTGTTATTATTCATCTCAAAACAAAGGCCTTCATTAGTGCTTTTTGCTCAAGCTCCTTCCCTTAAGAGAAGAAAATAAAGAAAGTCAATTGTCTATCTGGTCCCGGTCTTATGAGTCAAAGGACAATTAACAGGTCATTGTGATCTGAAAAAAAACACCCAAAGGGCATTTTACCAATAGGCTGCTGCTTTTGGCTCTCCCAGAATGAAAATATGGTCTCCTCTGTTTCTTTTATGTCCCTGCTGTTCCTTAGATTCACCAGATCTTGCATTTGGTCACAGATGTATGGTCAGACCTGTCATTATATAAAACAATTCTGAACGTTTCCCCTTAATGATGACTGTATTGTGCAGTATAAATCACAGTCACAGTACCAGTACCGATATTTTTCTCTCTTTCATCTTTCTCTATATGTCATGAAGTCCATTTAATATTGTCAATAGATGTGAGAATTTCATTTATTGTTACTCAGCTATTTTTTCTATTCTTTTTGTGATTTTTATTGTTAATGACATGTATGACATTATTTTCATCTGTGCTGACTTCATGTCCTGCTGTAAGTGTAATCTAGGTTGCTCAACTGTCCTTTAGAAAGCAACCAATACAATGTCTACAAATGAACATCTATAAAGCAAAGTATTCAGTGTGTCAGGTCTCCTATAACTGTATCCTGAATTACCACCATCTTTGCTAATAGCTAAAGAAAATAAATTATCCAAGTATGTATGGATATATTTATGCATTCCACTGGCATAGTTTCAATGATTTGCAAAGCAGGCATGAGTGGAAAAGGGAAGCACTGAGACAAGATGATTACACAGTATTCTTGCAAGCTGCCAGCTTGAACAGATGAAGCCTTCATGGCAGATAAATTCCACAAATAAACAGGAACACCACATGAAGTCTGGAAGTTCCTGCTGATGTTGGTGTCAAATTTTGACACGCAGCAACTCTGCTGATTCCTGATCTCTCTTCCTTTGGTGTTTTCTTTTCTTGCAGGCCATCAAACCTTCTTCTGGACCAAAGCAATGTCGACATCACTACCTTCCGCACAACAGGTGACTGGCTTAATGGTGTCCGGACAGCACAGTGCAAGGAAATCTTCACAGGCGTGGAGTACAGTTCTTGTGACACCATAGCCAAGATTTCCACAGAGTAAGAGAAAGTTTTTAAGACCGAATGATTCTGAACTTTCTAGTGGACATACGTGTTTCGGATTAATGAATTATAAATATTAGCTGAAACTCTGAGGTTCTTACTGTCTTCTATAACCACTAAGCTGAGTCCCGGGTCTCTTTGTCAATGCCAACTTCTAGAATTATGTATCTTGATCTGTCTTCTTTCCTCACCGTAGCTCCCCACAATAGGTATTTCCATTGAACTATGACCTCCTTCAGATAGACCAACAGATATAGACCTGTTCCCTACTCCCAGCCCAATGACCCAAGTTCCTAATTTAGGACATAAGTAAACATAGCATTCTGGTTAACTGCATTCCTGCATTTGTGATTTTCTATTATTGATAACAAAGCGTAACCTCTATGGAAATGGAAAATTAGGAACTAAGTGGATAAGCTGGTATACAGGAAAACACACTACAATCTAAAGGTAGTTTTCACATCTACTAAATAATTGTATATCATCATCTATTATTGTCTACCCTGTGAAGGATATCATGCTAGAAAATGAAGTTATAAATAAGTTTAAGACATAATATTATTGTTTTCCTTAAAAGGCTTATAGGAAGTTTGGAAACACAGGATATGCATAATTAGCATGCATTAATGAGTGTTAATTTATGGTTTTGTGTGTAAATGTCAAAAATAACCAAGTATAATGTGCTGTATTTCCTCGACAGGGATTTTTGCTAATAGGAATCCTTTGATATGAACACATGGCCATAACGATAAAGGAAGTTTATAAAGAATCAGGTGAATCCAGTGAATAATCAATGAAATTAGTCCCCATTCCCAGGGTATAGTAATTGGGAACTGGAAAATGAAGAACGAGAAGCCATATTCTCCATCTCTCTGTGAATGAGAGCCGATTTAATATACTTCCTAATGTAACCACATCATACTTTTCTTTTTTATGCCCAGTGACTTTTTTTTTTGTTTTGCATGTCTACGCACATGGCCAGACATGGTTTTCTCAGACCTAGGTCATACAATCTTGGTGTGTCCCTCAACTGACCAAGGTCCAACTGTCTTTTGACTCAGTCCTCAGGCGAGAAATTCTGGTGAGCTAGTCCCACTTGCTTGTAGATTGGCTCTTCAAAAATCATATGCCATGTGCCATGATCAAAAGACCCGGGACAAGGTAACATGAACTTAGCTCTAGGGACCCGTTTCTGAGGATAAGATAGAGGACTGTTCCAAAGAAAGAGGTTTCCTGTCAGGCATATACATTAAAATTATCCATAATTGGGGGCGCCTGGGTGGCTCAGTCGGTTAAGTGTCCGACTTCAGCTCAGGTCATGATCTCACGGTCCGTGAGTTCAAGCCCCGCGTCAGGCTCTGTGCTGTCAGTTCAGAGCCTGGAGCCTGCTTCGGATTCTGTGTCTCCCTCTCTGTCTGCCCCTCCCCCACTCATGCTCTGTCTATCAAAAAATGAATAAACGTTAATTTTTTTTTTAATTATCCATAATTGTGTAGTGTGCAGGGTCTGTTTGGAGACCAGGCCCATCTTTGTGTTAGAGTCTCCTACCTTAATCTTTGTTACATTAAATAAACTCTGTAGTGCCCTCAAGTTTCTTTAAAGTCTTATCCTCTCCATCCAATATTTTAATATTTAGATGTTGAATATTTAAAGACTTTCATTGTCATCCTGTCAGTCATCTAAACAAAGTCACTGTGGAGAGGAACAGATTAGATGTCAAAAAGGAGCATGCAGGGGCGCCTGGGTGGCTCAGTCGGTTAAGCGGCCGACTTTGGCTCAGGTCATGATCTCGCGGTCCGTGAGTTCGAGCCCCGCGTCGGGCTCTGTGCTGACAGCTCAGAGCATGAAGCCTGTTTCAGATTCTGTGTCTCCCTCTCTCTGACCCTCCCCCGTTCATGCTCTGTCTCTCCCTATCTCAAAAATAAATAAACGTTAAAAAAAATTAAAAAAAAAAGGAGCATGCAGTATAATTAATCGAGATACAAGTGCCTAACAAATAGGTAAAGCTTAGCATTTATGACATAGATCCCAATCAGAAACCCAAAAGTTCACAAAAGTACTTTTAGGAAGGGTACGTTACTATTAAGAAGAGAATTTGTTCCTGGAAAATAAAGTCACTCTCGTGTACCTGACATGTGTTGGTACTTCTGTATGAAGTGGAATGCAATGTTTATTAAATGGACTTCGGACCCGATCAGCAATATTCTTTGAGGTTCTGTGGTAGTTATTTTGATCAGACACAGTCCCAGGATATATTCATGTCTTTCAATATTTTTATAAATTCTAATTTTAATAATATAAACAATTCAGGTTACACTGTACAAGACACCTGCTTTAGAGCACAGAAGCCTAACAAAGAACAAACACAAAGTTGACCATTTTGGACCACTGCCAGATTTTCAAAGGCAAAGGTCCACAAATGTTTATTCTCCATCAAACATCAACACCCAGAGCTTCTAGATAATGAAACCTCTACAGAAGTGGATTAGCAGAATGTTGTCAATATGATCAACTGCTAGCTCACAGTTTAAATATAGTCAGATGTCATAAGCTGTGAATGTGGTAAGAAGGCTATTTGCTTAAGAGTATGAAGTGGGAGCATTTGTTACACTTCCGACTTAAGAATGTATTTGTCTCAACACTGCATTGTTGGACGGTAAGCTCTTTTTGTTCGGTGAGAATATTTTCACTTAATTATTATTGTTATTATTATTATGTCAACAACCCATGAACGTACATTGAAGTTGAAAGCTGACTTTTCCTGGGAGACTCGACTCTTTTAGGTGTGTCCTTCACACTGAGCCAGACGGTTTCACATCTTTCTGTATTTCAGTCCCCACAATGTTCTTTCTCCTGTCCTTTATCCTCAGTTCAGGGACAACATAAAATTAACATATATATATATATATATATATATATATATATACACACACACATATATAATGTATATATAATACACATATATATGTATATATAATACATATATAATGTATATATAATACACTATATATGTATATATAATACATATATAATGTATATATAATACACTATATATGTATATATAATACATATATAATGTATATATAATATATATACATATATACATATATAATGTATAGATAATGCATATATAATGTATATATAATACACAATTTGGGGAAATCTAATGAGGCAACATTCTTACTGAAGTGCTGTAAAATAACTCAATAATTCATCCTACCTTTTGTAGCCTTGGGCTTTTTTGTTTAAATTTTCTTCCTTTCAATCTTTTGTGTGTGTGTGTGTGCCATCCAGACTCAATTCAGAAATTATTCTCTTGCCCAAACAACTCTAGAGGCTCTCCTGAAATAAGACAAAATACCTAAAAAAAGATTTTCACTTTTTGTTCTTCTATCCAGACTCTCAACTCATAGGACAAAAGTCAATAAAGCTTCATATCCAAATAAATAATCATCTATTTCAGTTAGTGTAGGGACTTCATTTACTAATCAAGTCATCTAATTTTCAAGTGAAATCCAGAAAATGTGCTGTTTTGTTCAGTACAAATCACATTTTTTAAAAACATACTATTTCATAGCCTAAGTTGGATTTAGGAAGGTTAATGTGAAAAGGGGATGAAAGAGGGCAAGAGGGACTGTAGAAACTGAGAGAGAATTGAGTATGGAGAATGAATATTAGGCAGATTAATTGCTACATGCCATTGCCCTGCACCCTTGGATGCCATTTTCACAGTGCCATCACCTAGCCTTTGCCTTTGAAGTGCTAGATCACTTATTAACTTCTGTTCTCAATCTTGAGCTGCTCTTTAGACTTGAACTTTTCCATTGCTCTTCTGAATAGGATAGTCAAAATGAGATAAGCACATGGAATGTTATTTAGATTACAGCAGCTGGATGTTTACAACTATTTTGGACATGGCAGGGTGCTGGGTAGAAGACATTTTGGAAGGGGTAGAGAGGATGGAGGGGACATAAAACCCCAGCTAAGGCATAACCTAAAGAGATAATTATCTTTTTTTTTTTTTTTTTTGAGAGAGAGTGAGAGAGTATGCCTGGGGGCAGGGAGGGGCAGAGAGAGAGCATCCCAAGCATGCTGTGCACTGTCAGCGCAGAACCCAACGTGGGGCTCAAACTCAGGAACCATGAGATTATGACCTGAGCCAAAATCAAGAGCTGGACACTTAACGGACTGAGCCACTCAGGCGCCTGTACTTTATCTTTTCTAATGTAATCCTTTGCAATGAATATATACAAAATTATGTATCTGTTTACTTATGTCGGGTTTCAGGCACAGAATCTGAAACAGTTTTATGCACAAGATTTCTTGAGGAGTGCATTTGGGATATATATGTATTTTAAAAAGTGATGAGGGGGGCATTGAGCTATAGGAGAAAACTTGGCCCTTTTTATTGGAACAAGAGTCTCCCAGAGCTGGGCTGGCCCTTCAGAGCTGTCCCAAAGCGATCTGTGAACACTCTTCATCTTATTTTTTCTAGCTTACTGGGGTATGGGTGCTTCAGTTCTATAAAAAAGGTCTGGACCAGACATCATAGCATGTTTTACTCTCTCACTGGAAACATTGTTTTCTTGCTTTCCATGATTATCATTTTGTGTTTCTAAGTTTTTTTTAAGGAAGAGAAAAGGAAGTCAGAGAAAAAAACTGGTAAGTTATAAAAAGTATAATATAGAATTAGAAGAAGAATGAGAGAAGAAATCCAGAGTGAGGATCTATTGATTTGTACACATATATTTATATCTGCCCTGTTTTCTGGCTCTAAAGGATAAGTGGGGATAAATCTTGTACAATACACCTCAGAAGCAGGGATCAATGTATGTAAATAACCTACGTTACTCTAAGTGAGAGATTCATTATCCACAGTTACACAGAGGAGCAGCCATATCGCCCCACTAGCCTTCCTCATGAAGTAAGGCTGCTGGAGTAAAATCAAAGAGGACTCAGGCAAGATACAAGTTGTACATTGAGAATTTACCAGCCCCTTGAATGGCAGCAGGGAGGTAACCAGCAGGCCACCAGGATTTCATTCCCAGCCAAGGTGATAGGAATGCAACACAGTCTTGGTGAATTTTATGTAACAGATGTGTTAAGAGCATGTAAATTGCTTCTAAAATGGTACCTAGTGTCTGCTTGCACACCTTTGTTGCTTGGGAACTCATTTCTTAAGAAATCAATTGGTCCATTTTTGTAGGATTGAACTCCCAATTTTTCATTCTTTCCTTTATGTTCAGTATAAAGGAGCCCCTTCTGTGTGTGTGTGTGTGTGTGTGTGTGTGTGTGTACACGTGCGTGCACATATTTGCCCGCATACTTTTTCTTCATGCCATTCTCGGTGCTTCTTGCTAAGTGATACTTTACTCCTCTGTCATCTTCCCTGGATAAACATATTCTAGAGTATTGGTTCATTCTTTATTAAGTACATATTGAGCCCCTACTATTAATAGCCATTGTTCAGGGTGTGGTTAATAAGCAGAGTACAAAATGAGTAAGAATCCCCGTTCATATGGAATTCACCTACTTGTGGGACAAGATAGAGAATATAAATAAGTCAGAAAGAAAGGTATTATGCTGCATGGTGATAAATGCTTTGGAAGAAAATAAAACAAGAAAAGAAAATAGGAAATGCAGATATGGGTTCAAGAGGTTTTATAATACTAAACAAGAAGGTCAGAGAGGGTCTTCTGAGAGGGGTGTGCTTGAGTCAAGACCTGAAAGAGGTGAATATGTAGACAAATTATTTGAATCAAGGTTATTTAATTAATCATTTCCACATGCTTAGCTAGGTCTTTTTTCCCCCTAAGTGAAATTCCAAGGTAGTCTCATTGGATTTAAAGCTCATTATAATCTAGAATGATCTCATCTTGATCCGTTGTCTTGATTATATCTGCAAAGTTTCCCATTTCCAAGTAAGGTCACATGGTAAGGTTCCAGATGGACAGAAATTTTGAAGGGACACTAGTCAACCCACCACACCATCTATTCTTCCATAAGAACATAGGTGGACTGGTCAGGATACAATACGTGGATGATGCAAAAATCAGAAAATTAGGTTCAAAGCACTGAGCTACATTATTGTGCAAGCTTTGCTGACTAAAAATCCTCTGCTCATATATTATCCAGGAAACCAGGATTCTCACCAGGCATGTTCTTCTTTTTTTTTTACAGTGATATGAAAAAAGTTGGTGTCACTGTGGTTGGTCCACAGAAGAAAATCATCAGTAGCATTAAAGCTCTAGAAACACAATCAAAAAGTGGTCCAGTTCCAGTGTAAAGTGTTATTTCTGGAAGGAAGTGGTGGCTGTGGAAGATGTAGCATCGTTCTACAGACAGATGATCATGCTGGAGATGCTGTTCCAAGCCCAATAAGACACTCAGATATGAATACAAATGCCTTAAAACAGAATCGAAAAACTCTTTATTTTCCCCTGTCATTTAGTGGATGGGAGGGGGGGGTGTACTTTGTTTTGTAATTGCTTTTTTATATTAGTTGGTGGGTTAAATTAAAATTCTTCAGCGTGGAATGATGAAGAACTAGCATAGAGCCATTGACCATAAACTGATTATCATAAAAGCAAAACAAGTGTAATAACAAAATGAACACAGTGGCTCTGTTTACTAATAGCCACAAAAGAAAAGACTTGTGATATTTTTATACACAGAAGAAGTCTGTAACAGGTATTTTGTTTCTTTAAAAACAAGCAAAATAGAGGAATTTATACCTCAAACTATCTGGCCATATATACTACCTTTTTCACTGTATTATTCTCTTTTATCTGTTAAGAGCATATAGAAGTGAAGTTTGTAGTTGTTTTAAGTACTACATATTTTTAATTGTTAGCTTCCTTAAGTATTATCATGTAAAAATGTGTCTTAATTTTTAAGAAAAGTACGTATTTATTTTCTTTTGAATTGTTTTTATTGTTTTCTATTTATGCTTTGATGATTTGATTTGGATTTGTTACAGCCAAGTGCCAAATGTTGTCTCAAGTTGTCAGCAGTAGGAAACATGGTAAACTAGACATGGGGAATGATGGGTTTCTTTCTAGATTTTCTGAACCATCTGCTCATATGTACCTATATCTCTGTATTGATTGATGAAAGAAACCAAACCCCTTCATACACTACCCAAATCTCTCAGCTTGAATTATCTTATCCATTGTTGTCTCTCCATTGATTACAAACTGTATGCTCCTAATTTAGTGTGATATACTGGCTTATATGTAATGGATTCTCAATGACACACCTGCCCTGCTCTGGTGCTTAGAGGACAGACCATCAACTCCCTCCATTAGTAAACAGGCTACGCTAGAGCTCCTGCATAGAGAATAGCTACACTGGAGAGAATTCGAATCCTATGTAGATTGCTGCATTAATTGGCAACAAAGCCTACAGGCCAATGCATGAGTCAAAAAATCACTTACTGACTGGCTTTGAAATGTCACTTAATATCTTTGCTTAAACTTGTTGAGCTATTTGTAGGGAATAATGAAAACGAAACTACTCATCTGCATCACTGGGGTTTAGTTAATTTAATTAAACATGGAGATCATCAATAGCAGGTATTAGTATCTTTAAAAGTCTTCCACTGATATGCACCTGTTGTAATTTTGATGTCTAACTTAGAAGCATTGAACTCCTTTGCCTTTATTGAGCATAAAATTTTCAAAAATAGCTGGTTATCTAGCAGATGACTCAAAATCTGTCGGCAGGAGAGAGATCTCTCCTTGGAAGAACTTAGATTTACTACTCCACACGGGCCAAATATAAGTGTACTCGGTAATATTTGAAACGATGTACCTGGTGGAGATCTAGCCACTAATATATTGTGAAGCAGCATTTTAGCTGTATCTATATTCTTTCTAATGCTGATATGCTCATGTAATGGGAATAAGAAATAAGAAGTGTATATGTCACAAGAATAGAATGAATAAATCAAAGCTGCAACCCGTATGTTCTTATGCAAAATGGAACACTATATAGCTTACAGTCACAGATCAAAATCCACAAGTGCTAATCTGTTGTAAATTTAGTGTAATAAGGCTTAGGTTGTGTTCCTTCATGTATGAAATTATTTCTTAGATTTCTGCAATATCCCTTATAGTCAAATCACCCTACTAGGATTCTGTATTGGATATATAAGAGCATGAACTTTTTAAAAAGATATATGCGATTATGAAATTAATTACAAATTTCACTTAAGCCCGCTAGAAGCAGCTAAAAAACATTCTTCTTTAATCAAACGTTTTGTTTGTGTCGTGGAATATTCATTAAGACCTAAATCTGGCTTCAATATCATCTTTTCCCATACTAGAATTTACTTTCTTAGGTACCATTCTGAGCATCCTCAAAATCTGTGCATTTCATGAATTAATAGAAGTTGAGAATTGTTGAATCTATTTCACTTATTTTGGCTGTGGTTTCCATTTGAAAGTAGAGGTTATACCCACAGTATATCGCTCTTCGTTTTTTCCATGATTTTTCTATCTTACCTCTTATAAATTTACTTTACATAATTTTTACCCTGTACATATGTAAACATAACAGTGTACGATTCTTAACTGTGGAGTAGAGGTACTAGAATGTTGATGGCCATCTCTTTGTACAGGAACTGCGTTGTCTTTCAATAAACATGAAACCACATCCCTTCACAATGTTATGTACCATATTATCTGTTCTGTATCTTAAATTTGATTTACATTTATTATTTATTTCTAGTAACTTGCCCAGTTTATGCTGTGCTAAGTATCAATTAAGCCATGTATAAATATGATATGATTGGCAATATGTATTTACTTTAAATTTGTGTTTTCACAAATTACTCCTTTAGTTTATATCGTACAATGTAGATGGCCTCTTACTAATGTAAAATGATTTGTAGTGGAAACATTTATATTTTTATAATAAACATAATGAAAATATTTTTTACAGATTGGAATACAGAAGTGGTCTTTGAAGCTTTTTTAAATATTATAAAATACGTGCTTCTTTAAACAGCAACATAATGAAATTTATATAGTCACAAAGAATGTGCTTCTGTTTCTTTTTTCTCCATTAGTGAGGAGTGTTCGTGTTGTATAGTCCACTTTTTTGTCTAAATCTCCTTATTTACAAGCTACAAAAATGAGCAGTAAATATTATCTTCATAGTTAAAAAGCACAACTGTATGAGACAGTTCTCTTTTGATTATAAGTGACAAAATACAAATTAGCTTAAGAAAAAAAAAAAAGAACTTTGAGCCCATGTGGCTGAAAAGACTGGAGATAAATTTCTATACAGTAGGATCCAGGAGTAAGTCTTTTATTCTTTGTCTTCTTCACTTGACCCTATTTTTCTCCCAACTGGGTTAGTTTGCAAACTGTATCGTTTAAAATACTGCTCTAGTTCATATAATTCTACATTGTAATTACTTTGGGATAATAATTGCCCCTCATGCTTTGCTTGGCTCACAAGCCCTATGTGAGTCACTTTGGGCAGGAGAGTGAATTACTGAAATTGGCAAGTACTTACTTAGTCATGTGCGTGCCCTTGGAGACAGTGGGTGGGGTCAAGTGGAACTGATGATCTACAGGATTAGAGGTGTCAAAATGGTTTATGTCTAAAAGAAAGTCAGAATATCGTTAATGAGAAAAAGAAGGAAAGAATTCTGCACAAGCCAAAACAAAAATGAAAAGCAAGCAAACGCACACAACTACAAATAGCACTCTAAGAAACACCTGATACTTTTTATAAAGTAGGTCCCTAGTCATGTGCAATCTACCTAAAGAAAATGATTGTACATGAAAACCAAGAAAGCTAACTAACAATATAAGGCACGATCAGCCATCAGGAATTCCATAGAGGTAAGTAAAGTCAATAGGGAGAGGTCACAAAACAGCTCAGATGGAAGCTTACCTTGAAGGAGAAAAAGCATTTGATCATGTTGAGTAGAGAGTAACTTGTAGCAGCATATTAGCTAAGTAAAGGGGAAGAGGTAAAGAGGAATATATTTATTCATTCAATAAACATGTACTAAGCAGTACCATGAAATAGGTATTTTGTTATTACCACTATTTACAAGCTAACTCATTCAATCTTTGCAACAATCCTGGGGCTACAGATTGCTCACTTTTAATATATGAGGGAATAAAGACTCAGAATGTACAAGTCACCTTCCCAAGATAATTCTAGTGAGTAGACTAATAGATATTTCAAAGCTGGAACCTTCCTATTTTGTGTTCTTTCCCTAATATAATTGCTATTGTCAGCCCAAGAATGCTCCCGGGGGGGGGGGGGGAGTGACAGTGGCAATTTACAAAAATGATTTGGGGTGAAGCTATAGTAGACTGTATGATATTAGAAATCTACTTTGGTTCTGTAGGCATGAAGCTACTCTGCAATGGTGGCAATAGAATATGAAGAATGAAATGCGTACAAAGACATAAAGGAGAATTAGCAGAATTTATCAGTTTGATATAAGAATTATTCAAAAGGTTAAGAATCAAAGTGAACCATAAAACGTTAGGTCCTAAGTGGCTATGGAAATGATGGCACCATTAGAAGTAGGGAGTAAGGAAAAGTTAGTTTAACTTTATGAGTTTGCTAAATTTATGGTGTTAGCCAAACCTTAATAAGTTAATAGGTCCTGAAAATGTGAGTCTGAAGCTTTAGAAAAAAGAATTCAAAGGTAAAATGTGTCTCTGAGACGATGCCAAGATCTATAGATCTTTATGTATGGTGTACATACATATAACTTTGTCTTGGGCCACCTTTCTTAAGTTCATGCCAACTGCTAAAGTAGGTAAATCTCCACATCCCATCAGCTCAAAATAGCAAAATAACAATGTTTTTTTTTTTAACGTTTATTTATTTTTGAGACAGAGAGAGAGCATGAACGGGGGAGGGTCAGAGAGAGAGGGAGACACAGAATCTGAAACAGGCTCCAGGCTCTGAGCTGTCAGCACAGAGCCTGAAGCAGGGCTCAAACTCACGGACCGCGATATCGTGACCTGAGCCGAAGTTGGACGCTTAACCGACTGAGCCACCCAGGCGCCCCAAAAAAACAATGTTTTAAATGCAGAATTACCCGAGAAAGCTGTTTGTCGGGTGGCCTTGGTAGCAGTGATTCAGATCCCGTGCCCTCTTCATCTTGTGCAATGTAAGGCCTTAGAATCTTGTGCTCATGGCCCCTAAAATGGAAGGGAGTCTTGACTGTGGTGGATTTTACAAGCCCAGCTTTCAGGGGCGCCTGTCACTTCTCCTCCCCTTCCATTGACTAGAAGTTGTATTGCTGTATTTGACTGCAAGCGAATGTGCAGGAAGTAGTGTGCCTAAATAGAAAAGTAAAAGGTTTTAGAGGCGCCTGGGTGGCGCAGTCGGTTAAGCGTCCGACTTCAGCCAGGTCACGATCTCGCGGTCCGGGAGTTCGAGCCCCGCATCGGGCTCTGGGCTGATGGCTCAGAGCCTGGAGCCTGTTTCTGATTCTGTGTCTCCCTCTCTCTCTGCCCCTCCCCCCGTTCATGCTCTGTCTCTCTCCGTCCCAAAAAATAAATAAATGTTGAAAAAAAATTAAAAAAAAAAAAGAAAAGTAAAAGGTTTTAGAGTCTATAGAACAGTTGCTGCCACAAGTCCTTTTTACTTACATGTATAATATGTGAGAGGCAGGCAGTTCTAAAAGGCTGTTAAAAAAACATCGGTTTCTTGCTAACTTCACCCATTTCGTATTCTCTACAGGCAACCATGTTTAACTCTTCTCTCTCTGCTTAAACCCAATACTTCTATTAATGGTCCGTGTGTCCGCTCTGGGCCTGCACTATTCAGATCTTCTTACAAGACAGAACTTATTAGAAAGAGAACAATTAGCTGATAGCCTGGAGCTATTTTATTTCAAAAACCCCAGCACAGCACCAAGCCACGGGGCATGGCAGAAATACTAGAGCAAGGCTATTTCTTCCCTAGGGATGGCCTCCTGTAACCATCTCAAGCTCATCTCATCCTGGAAGAGGTTTTCTCATGGCTACACCATGGTCTGAGCTCCCTATGGCTCTTTTCCTCAGCTCTCTCTTTCCATAGGCCTCAGACATGAATTCCAGTCTGAACGCTCCCTATGCCTTCTCTTGCTCTCTTCTGGGATCTTTTCTCTGGCGCCCCCACCGAAAGATTTCTGGAAGGTCTAATTTCCTCTTGGTGTCTGTTTCTTGACGAGTCTCAACTGAGACAATGATGCTCAAGTTGGTTAACCTGAAAATTAAGATGTCACCCTTCACCCTTCCCTTTATCCCATCTTGGATCCCCTAAGCAGTCATGTTAGGAATGTTAACTTCTATTCTTTCCTCTAGGTCCCACCACACCTTCTGTTGGTAACCTCCTTACTTGTTTTGATTACCAAAGAAATCTCCTGCATAATGCACCTGTCTGTGATACTGATATCTCCAATATCAGTCAGACTGATACATTAGCACAAATTTAATTATGCAGTTCCGCTTGCAAAACAAATGCTTCAGGGGCTGGGCAGTTCATATAAATATGCGAAACAAGTGAAGAGTATGATGACTCGATAAAAGCACCCTCTGTTCGTCCAAAAACAATTTCTCAGGGACAAGACAACATGGATCCAATGTAAATGTCTGATCTTTTAAAAGAATGCCTAATCTGAGTTTTTGTGAGAAACTCTTATGTATTTCCAGTATGATATCCCATCTCATAATGAAGAAGATATACCCAAGGGCTGAACTTAGCTCGCAGCTGCCTCCTTATCATTTCTAAGATATAGACTCTAATATTGGTACATAAGATCTGCCTTGAATAAAACCCTGCTTCTCTCCACATTCTCATCTGTCCACACCATACACAGCTGCACTGAACCACTCATAGTTCTCTGAATATGCCACTTTTTTTCCTTTTTAAGCATCAGGGCTTTTAAACTTCTGTTCTTTTGTTTAGAATCACTTAGCCAATTTTCTTTTTATTCCTCTCCTTATGTCCCCAGCACTGTGTTAAATTTCTTTTCTGTGTGTGTAGCAAAGGAACCCTGTGATTGATCCTACATAACACATCAACTTTTATTGAAATTGCCTCTTCTTGGGGTACCTGAAGGGTCAGTCAGTTGAGCGTCCGACTTCGGCTCTCGTCATGATCTTGTGGTGCGAGAGTTCGAGCCCGTGTAGGGCTCTGTGCTGACAGCTCAGAGCCTGGAGCCTGCTTCCGATTCTGTGTCTCCCTCTCTCTCTGCCCCTCCCCTGCTCATGTTCTGTCTCTCTCTCTGTCAAAAAAATAAATAAATAAACATTAAAAATAAATAAATAAATTGCCTTTCCTTTAGGTCCCATCCCTACTTGTGGCTGAGGACACTTTTCCAGGAACTGTGCCTTGTAAATCGTGATTTAAACCTCTTCTATTGCAATGCCTGTTATATAATAAGCATTCAAAATTATCTGAGTTGACTTAATATATTAAAACAATTTTCAATAATAATATAAAGGGTCATGTCCCTGACTTCTTTGTCCTTGTAGATAAAAGTGTAAATTTCCTTCAGATCAATGAAACTGGTTAATGTCCTGGTTGTGTATCTTGGATCATTGAACATACTGATTTCTGCTAAGACTGGTTCATTTTCATAGAATTTTGTGGACTCCTTTCATTGGTCTCAAAGCTCTCATTTTTCTTAGTGCAGTTAAGTCTTTTAAGGAGACCCTTGAACCAGAGCTTAGCTATAAAAATTTAACAAGGTAAATGCCAAAGCGTTTCTGATCCTTTATACTCTCTTACTATGTACAAATAACGTCAACATGCCTACTAAAAACCACTTTCTTATGGGGCAACTGGGATACACATTCTATGGACCCAAGGGATCTAGACACAATTTGGGAAAATAAGTGGTAGAATTAAATACACCATAAAATAAAGATTTTGGTGGTTTACAGAAGTCCTCACCCTGAAATTCTTTGGGAAACCCAGTTACAAGCTGATGGAGAGTAGTCTTAATTAAATCAGATTTTCCCACTAGGTGGGCTATCATCGTCCTTCTTTGAAGAAAGATAAGTTTCCAGTTGGCTTAGAAATAGTAAAAGTATTACAAATACTAAATAAAATACAAAATACAAATCCTAAATACCTAATAATCTAAAACCTAATACAAATCTAAAAATTGCTGGATAATTTCTATTACATATATGTGCATATACATGTATGTATTATATTCACCTGTTCCAAATCATAAGTACTTTCAATTGAACGTTTACTATGTGCCAAGTGCTTACTATGAATCATTTAATTTAATTTTCCTTATGAACATTGAGATTTATGAAATGAGAATATCTATTTTTTTAATTTTATTTATTTATTTATTTTGAGAGAGAGAGAGAGCATGAGTGCGAACTGGGGAGGAGCAGAAAGAGAGAATCCCAAGCAGGTACCATGTCAGTGTGGAGCCCAGTGTGGGGCTGAAACCCACGAACCGTGAGATCATGACCTGAGCCAAAACCAAGAGTCAGACGCTTAACCGACTGAGCCACCCAGGGGCCCCTGTTATCCATTTTATAGTTTGAAGCTTACAGGGGGTTAATAATCACATTACATCATATAGCTAGCTAGTGGAAGAACTTTAAGTCAAAATCAACTCCAGGACCTGTGCACTGAATGACCACACTCTGTGAGAATTATAGTACTAATGAGGATAAAATCTGAAGAATGATGATAAAAAGCATTCTGATCTAAGATCTCAGATAGTCTCCATTTTGTTGCTTTTCAATGTGCATGTTATTCAGTAACCCTGCTAGTAGAGACACTTTTTTACAGAAACCTTTGATTCTTACTACCATGGCCGAGGAAGGAACAAACAGTAACCCTTGATTTCATTTCTGTGAACTCCATTTCAAGAGCATGAGATTTGTCTGACATATGGTGAACCCTTCAAGCAAACATACTCCCTTGAACATTCAACAAATAATCTAATTTGGAAACACCAAATACCACAAGGAAAAAGTAGTACTGTTGTGCTATTTTTTGACAGATTTCCACACCAATGATTTATGGAAGTGTGTTAAGTTTGGGATTCTTATCTGAAGCCAAGAAAAAAGCCCTTATATTTTTAAAGCCTATCACCCTCAATGATGGAAGCCAAAACCTTGGAATGTTTGCTAAAATCAAGGATGAGAGAACACAGAATGTCATGTACTATCAAGAACTTATTGACTTTCATATGGTTCTCATTTATTCTCATACATGGCAAATCAAAAGCCTTGGGAGGAAGCCAATACAAATTGTTATAGATAACACTATCTGAATTTAACTGCCATAGGTATGCTTCATATAATAAATACATATTTCATATCAGCAACTCAGCAGCACAAAAATGGAAAAAGACTCTAGTCAAAACCAATTTGGATACTCTCCTTTAGACAATGCTCAATTTGCCAATATTATTATTTATCTTGGGCTGAAGATCCCCTAATACTCAATTGCTTTATGTTTCTGACTCTAGAGATTTCTGTATATATGTGTGTGTGTGTGTGTGTGTATGTGCATATATAAATTTCATACCCCATGGAATATTGAAATCGTGTTACAATATCTCAGGGTAATAAAATCCTTTCAATACATGAATGGTCAGTATGTGCTTGCAGAATCAAATAGATTAAATTATTCAATATTTAAATTTTCAAAGACTTTTGCAAACAGGATTTTTTTCTGTGTTTGATTGGCTACAGTTTCATTGGAAGCATCATTTCATCATGGAAGTTTCTAGCATGACACTGCTATAAATTTTAGTCTAATAGGAATGGATCAATTATCAAATGCCTAACACAATGCCTGGCACACAGTAGGTAAGTAGACACACAATAAGTATTTGTTGAATGAATTTTAAATGTGTTGTTAGAAAACAAATAATATTACCTTTTCAACCAATATGCTATGAATCCAGTGAATAATATACAATCTAATTCCACTTAGATTCATGTTTCTCTTAAAAATTGAGAGAGAGAGAATTTGGTAAATGCAAGTCTAATCTAACACATAACGTGGTTCATGACTGGTCCATAGAATACACTTATAATTATTTATTAAAAGATAAATAATTTTAATTCAGTATCACTACAGGTAACAAAAGAAATTCTTAGTATCTTTTCCTGCTGAAGGAAGGGAATGCATGTATAGTAAATGACTTACTAAAATTTAAAGAATTAGTAAATGGCAAGGCCAAGATTAAAACTAAAATTTTTTTGAGAAATGCTTTCCTTCTAAAACATGCACATGAAAGAGGTCAAGAAATACTTTTTTAAAAGTGTTTCTTTTTAATGAGTGTTCTAGTGACTATTATTATGTAACATCACTTAGTGGCTTAAAACATTATCACCTAAAGTCACTAATCTCATATTTTCTGTGGGTCAGAAGTTCAGACATGACATAGTATAGAGAGCTTATCTCTACTCCATGTTTTCTACGGTTCAGATGGCAAACTCAAAACCTATGGTTTAGGGGGTGCCTGGGTGGCTCAGTCGATTAAGCCTCCGACTTCAGCTCAGGTCATGATCTTGCAGTTCATGCATTTCAGCCCCATGTCGGGCTCTGTGCTGACAGCTCAGAACCTGGAGCCTGCTTCGAATTCTGTGTCTCCCCCCTCTCTCTATGCCCCTCCCCGCTTATGGTAAGTCTCTCTCTCCTTCAAAAATAAATAAACATTCAAAAAAATCCTATGGTTTGGAATCATCTGAAGTTTCATTCATTCTCATGCCATTATTAATCTTGGCTGTCATTAAGGACATAACTGGGCTATTGGCTGAGGCACTCACATATGGCTTGTATTTGTGGCTTGGGCTTCCTCATACTATGGTGGCTACTTCCAAGTACAGGCATCCCAGGGGACAGGGAGAAGATAGATATCAAGAATTGTGAAAAGTCTGAGATTTTATCCTATTTATAAGCCAACAAGTTAGCCTATCACACTTTCGTGAATGCTGGTGGAAGGCAGGAGGTTTCTGGATGAGACACAGTGGGTGGTTTGGCCCCCCATAGCAATAGCTGAAGCCAGAGTGTCATTAGTTTCACATGCTGGTTCCCCCAAGCCCTGATTTCTACAGAGCAATGCATTTATCTAAGTTTTCTTCGATGTCCTTCATCAGCATTTTGTAATTTCATCGTAGAGATCCTGTACAAGCTTTGTTTCACCTATACCTAAGTACTTCATTTTCTTGGGCACATTGTAAATGATATTGCAGTCTTGATTCCAGTTGCCACATACTCATTGTTGGTTCCTAGAAAATGATTATTTTTTTTGTGTTTATTTTATATCCTGCTTCCCCACCGAACTCACTCACTAGTTTTACGTTTTAGGTTTTTGTAGATTGTTTAGGATTTTTCTATGTAGACAATCATGCCATCCAAAAACTATAACAATTTTATATCTTCCTCTCCAATATGTATGTTTTTAATTTTTCTTTTTTCATTGCTCTGGCAACAACTTCCAGTACTGTGTTGAATGAGAGTGGTAAGCAAGCATCTTTGCCTGGGTTTCAGTCTTAGAAAGCAAGCATTCAGTCTTTTACCATTAAGTAGATGTTTGCTATTAGTTTTTGGTAGAATCTTTTTATGAAGTTGAGGAACTCTTTTTAGTTTTCTGAGTTTTTTAATGAACAGGGGTTAGAATTTTTCAAATGTTTTTTTTTTTTTTCTGTCTCAATTGGAATGATCATGATTTTCTTCTTTAGCTTGAAGATACGGTGATTATACTGATTGATTTGGAATATTAAACCAGCCTTGGTTTACCTGAAACAAATCTCTCTTGCTCATGGTGTATAAATATTTAATGCGATGCTGGATTCAACTTAATAATTGTTCAGAATTTTGCATCTAAGTTCATGAGAGATATGTAGATGTAGTTTTTAATCTTTCTTTTATTTCATTACTTTTTTATTTTTTTCTCTTTTGGTATCAGGTTTCATAAAAAATGTTGAAGATTATCCCTTTCTCTTTTATTTTCTAGAAGAGATTGTATAAAATTCTTTAAGTAATTATAGAATATGCCAGTGAAAATATCTAGGCCTGGAGATTTATTTCTCAGGGGATTTTAAATTATGAATTCAATGTATTTAGTGAGTTTGGGACTATTTGGTTTATTTATTTCATTTTGGTTGCATTTCGGTAATTTGTAGTCTTTGAGAAATGTATGTTCTAATCAGTTGTCAAATTTACAAGTGTAGTTTTAGTATTTGCTTGTTGTCTTTGGGGTCTTACTAATATTTGTGATTTACATCTTTGCTATTTTCAGTTTTATTAGTCTTTCAAGAAGTTTAACGTGTTTTTGTTTTTGTTTTGAAGAACCATTTTTATGCTTCACTGATTTTATTGTTGTCCTGTTCTGATTTTCATCGGTATTTTCTCTTATCTTTATTATTTCTTTTCTTCTCCACTGCTTAGGGTTTTGTTGTTGCTGTTCTTCTTTTTCTAGTTTCTTGGCAGATTATTGATTTTTAAGTCTTTTCTCTCTTTGAAAATAAAAATACAGTATTATATTATTTTTCTCTTATCACTACTTCAGGCACATTTCATTAATACTGATATTTTTTGTATTAATTTTCATTTAGTTCTATGAACGTTTTATTTCCTTTTAGACTTATTCTTTTTAACCATGGATTACTTAAATATTTTTTAAAGTTTATTTACTTTTGAGAGAGAGAGAGAGAGAGAGAGACAGAGAGTGTGAGTGGGGGAGGGGCAGAGAGAGAGGGAAACACAGAATCTGAAGCAGGCTCCAGGCTCTGAGCTGTCAGCACAGAGCCTGACACGGGACTCAAACTCACAAGCTGCAAGATCATGACCTGAGCCAAAGTCAGCCACCCAACCAACCGAGCCACCCAGGCGCCCCAACCATGTATTACTTAAAAGTGTGTTGTTTAATATTCAAATGTTTATAGATTTTCCTGTGGTCTTTCTGTCATTGATTTCTAGTTTGGTTCTAGAATGATTGAAGAACATCCACTGTATGCTTTCAATTTGTCTGGGTTTGTTTCATGACAGAAGATAAGGTCTCTCTTGGTGAATGTTCCATGGGCACTTTAATAGAATGCATTTTAATGTTGTCATTTGTTGGAAGATTTTTATCAATATTTATTAGATCTTGTTGGTTAATAGCATTTATTTATTTATTTATTTTATTATTATTTTTTTTATTTTAAAGATAGCACTCAAGTGGGAGAGAGGAGCAGAGGGAGAAAGAGAGAGAATCTTAAGCAGGCTCCATGCTCAGCATGGAGCCCCACACAGGGCTTGATTCCTCAACCTTGGGATCATGATCTGAGCCAAAATCAGGAGTCTGATGCTCAACGGACTGAGCCACTAAGGCACCCTAATAGTATTTTTTAATTATTCTATAGTTTTGCTCACTTTTTCCCTATTACTTTTAAACACACTCGGGGGAGGGGGGGTTGAAGTCCCCAACTTTAATTGTGGATTTGCCTATTTCTTCTCTGAACTCTATTCATTTTTAGTCTTTGTAATCGGGAAACTCAGTTATTGCTGCATACACATTGAGGATCACTCTCCTGGTGGACTGATCCTTTTGTTATGCGTTACTTTTCTTTAACCCTTCTCTTTTTTTTTTTTTTTTTTTGCTCTGAAGTCTATTTAATCAGATATAAAAATAGCTAATCTTGCTTTTAAAAATTAATGTTTTCATGATATATTTTCTTTCATCATTTTATTATTAACATACCTATATCATTTTGTTTGAAGTGAAATTTTTATAGACTATAGTTTGGTCTTGATTTTGCAACTATTTTGCCAATCGCTATCTTTTTTCTTGTGTACTTAGATGACTTATTGTAAAGTAATTACACTGTGGCTTAGATATGTCAACTTACTATTTGTTTTCTGTGCTTTCTCCCTCCATTTCTCATTCCTTTCTTTCTCTTTTCTTGCTTTCCTGTGAGTAACTTAACATTTTCTTTAGTATAACCTTTTGATTTATTTTTAATGTCTTTGAGTATAACATTTTATATAATTTTCTTAGTAGTTGCTCAAATTATTATAATAAACAAGTGTAATTCTGAACATACATATACATTTTGACAATGTATAGATGAACAAATGAGTTGGCTTTTTCCACCTGTACCAAATGAGAACTGGTCTAGATATTTTTTTTAATTTTTTTTTCAACGTTTGTTTATTTTTGGGACAGAGAGAGACAGAGCATGAACGGGGGAGGGGCAGAGAGAGAGGGAGACACAGAATCGGAAACAGGCTCCAGGCTCTGAGCCATCAGCCCAGAGCCTGACGCGGGGCTCGAACTCACGGACCGCGAGATTGTGACCTGGCTGAAGTCGAACGCTTAACCGACTGCGCCACCCAGGCGCCCCCGGTCTAGATATTTTTTATAGGTCTCTCCTGTTCTAACATTCTGTGATATGTGACTAACCTTGAGGATTATAAATTTCTTATATTTGATGTCTCTTCAGGAAGGGGAAACAAAAGCAAAAATAAACTATGAGGATGACACTGAGATAAAAAGCTTTTGCACAGTAAAAGGAAACATTAACAAATAAAAAGGTAACTTACTGAATGGAAGGGACATTTGTAAATAATATATCTAATAAGGGGTTAATAACCAAATTCTGTAAAGAACTCATACAGTTAAAAACCAAAAAAACCAAACAAACAAACAAAACAAAAAACAAACAATAATCTTATTAAAAATATTCAGAGGACCTGAATAGACATTTTTCTGAGAAAGACATACAGATGGCCAATAGACACATGAAAAGTTATTCATTACTAATCATCAGGGAAATGGAAATCAAAACCACAATGAGATATTACCTCACACCAGTCAGAATGACTAATATTAAAAAGACAAGAAATAACAAGCTTTGGTGAGAATGTAGAGAAAAGGAAAGCCTCATGCATTGTTGTAGGAAAGTAAATTGGTACAGCCACTGTCCAAAACAGCATGAAGTTTCCCCAAAAATTAAGCATAGAAATACCATATGATCCAGTAATTCCACTAGTGGGCATTTCCCCCCCCCCCAAATTAAAATGCTAATATAAAAAGATATATACACTATTTTTATTGTACCATTATTTTTTTTATCCAAGATATGAAAGCAGCTCAAGTTGTCTATCAATAGACAAGTGGATAAAGAAGATGTGGTATATATTCACAATGGAATATTACTCAGCCATAAAAAAGACAAAGATCTTACCATTTGTGACAGCATGAATGGAACCAGAGGGCATTTTGCCAAGTGAAGTAAGTCAAACAGAGAGAGACAAATACCATAGGATTTCATGTGTATGTGGAATCTAAGAAATAAAACAAATGAACAAACAAAAAACACAAACAGACTCATAACAAATTGGTGGTTGCCATAAAGTAGGAGTGTGGAGATGGGTGAAGGGATTTAGTGGTACAGACTTCAAGTTATAGAATAAATAAATCACTAGGATGAAAAATTAAGTATAGGGAATATAGTCAATAATATTGTAATAACTTTGTATGGTGACAAATGGTAATAACACTTATGGTGAACATTATATGATGTATTGAGTTGTTGAATCACAATGTTGTACGCTTGAAGCTAATATAATGTTGTATGTCAACTGTATTTCAACAGTAAAATTTAAAAAATTATTATATATAAACTTATAGTGCTATACATGGAAAAATAAAACATGGCTTTGTTACATACATTGATTTTAGGTGAGAAAAAATGCATACACCTGTATATATATATGTATACTTTTACCACTTATAATAATTTTTAAATTGTCATATTTTTCTATAGGAATTAAGATTATTGCCTATGCCACTGAGCAGAGGTTTTTGAACTGGTCTCCAGGATTTAAGGAGTTAATTGAAAATGGCATAGAATCCTTTGGCTGGTTGTAATATTCTGGATTATTTGACATGTGGGAGAAATTCTGTTTATTCTTCCTTTTTCCAAAAAACAGCATCTTCACTTGATGTTTGTACTTTTTACACCTTTTTTTAAATTAAATTTTTTGATGTTTTATTTATTTTTGAGAGAGAAACAGAGTACGAGCGGGGGAGGGGCAGAGAGACAGAATCCGTGGAGACACAGAATCCGAAGCGGGCTCCAGCCTCTGAGCTGTCAGCACAAAGCCCCACATGGGGCTTAAACTCATGAACCGTGAGCTCATGACCTGAGCCGAAGTTGGATGGTTAACCAAGTCACCCAAGTGCCCCCATACTTTTCATACTGATAAAAGCATCAGTGGCTTTTTTTTCTCATTTAAACACTTAAATAATATATATATATTTATATATATATATATTAGAGAGAGAGAGAGAGAGAGAGAGTGCGAGCTGGGGAGAGGGACAAAGGAAGAGAATCTCAAGCTCTCTCCATGCTCAGCATGGAGCCCAATGCAAGGCTTGATGCCAGGACTGTGAGTTTGTGCCCTGAGCTGAAATCAAGAGTTGGACAGTTACCCGACTGAGCCACTGGGCCCCAGTGGCTTTAAATTTTGTTAAAGCCACCACTGAATTTATAGGCACACATTTATGGTTTGTTTATTTGGTTGCGGATCACTGAACGAATGGGGCAATAGAAACAAAAGCATGAAATTGAATGAGTTTTCTGGTACTACTACAATAAGCCAAAAGCCCACGCATTATTGCAATCACAACAAATAACAGGATTTTTGTTTGTGTGCTTGTTTTGGGATACCTACTCGGTGTCGGGCATTTATTTGGGCCTTGGATATGTTGGTGAAGTAGAGAAGTGAGGAATATAGTGAAGATGTAAGTTGAAATTCATGTTGAAGCTGGAAAAAATGTTAGTCCTTTCTGACTCCCACAAGAGTTCAGATGCTGTAAGTTGCTCCTCCTACGTTCCATGCTTTGGTCATTAAACTCACATTCACTGAGTGAACTGCATTTTTCTTAGTTTTCTACTTTCTGAAACACCCTTAGCCATGATACTGTATACTTCTGGAGAATTGGCTCTAACAATTTTTTATTTGTATGCCTCAGGTGTTTTGAACACTGAAGGGCTTTTAAAAAGTGACCATTTTGAATGGATAAGTGAATAAACATGAATATCATCAGATATTATATATCACTATGAGTGCTTCCTGTTATGCTTGTTACAATGTACTGCAGTGGAAAGAAATCAGGATTTACTGTTAAACAGACCTGAGTTCAAGACCTTTAGCTCTTTTTATGAGTTGAATTCAATGCTGACTGAATTCTAGAGACTAAGGGTTGTTTTTTTTTTTTTACCATGTGTATTAAAATAATTATATCAAGCTAATAGAGTTGGAAGGATAAAGTGGAATATTATAGGTAAAATGTTTTCCTCAAGTAAACTTACCCCACTCAAATAGGTAAGTTCTTCTCTCTTTACTTAATTATCAAGGTCCAGTGAAAGGTCTGGTTTGAGGATTGATGTTCATCAAAATTGAGATGTCAAAGAAGTGAGCTTAAAAGGTAAATTTTGAAAAACCCTTTGGGACCCATTGTCAGACATTTGGCCAACTCCAATGATAATTTTTTATGTTAAAACTAATCAACAATTTCTTTCAAAATATAAAACAAACCTCCTATTTCTCATTGTTAATAAAATGACTTCGTTTTTGACATTTGAAATAAGTAATAATAAAGTTTACATAACATAGAAAGATTAGTGAAACAGAATATTTTGACTTTCTATGGAAGCTATTTTTCAGTCCAACTTAAATAATAAAAAAAAAACTTAATTTCTATTTCCTGGTTTTAAATTATAAGCCATATATTCCTAGTTTACAGAAGACTACATATATTTAGAGGGCTGGGAATGTTGTTTCAAGTGAGTAGATATTAAGTGTGGTAATTGGCTACCTTGTGAGCATAGTTTCCTGCTATGTAGGACACGTAAATTATTACATTTAGTCTGAAATGATTGAAGATGTTTCCAAAGCCTTTTAACAATTAAAAGAAAAATGTGAAGCTCTTAGAAGATCTGATTCACTCAGCAAATTTGTATTTTGATTAAAAGAACTATTTGATCCTACATAGTAAATGCGTGGAAAAACGTTGGCCCACTATTTGATTCAATGTGGTTGTTAAAGAAGAAAATATGGCTCTTATGAGTGATTTTAGCCTGTGTAGCTTTTTGATTGTATTTGTTTACCCACGGTGGAAATCTCTTTATTAAATTGTGGGCAACAAGCACTTTTATTGGGTTTCCTAACAGTAACTGCTTATTTCAGGAAGCATTAGATTAAAGTACTAGATGCAGATCTCTGGAGTTGATCTTGTAACAAAGCTAAAGCACATTGACCTGATACTTATACATGTGCAGGAGACAGACAATTTCCTAAAAGTCTGGATGCAATTTCTTCTTTTAGTTTTAAAACCAATTTTAACAGTGTTTTCTACCCTTAGTAAGGATATGGGCATATACATCAAAAGATATGGTTTGATAAAGTCTCCTCTTCACTTTAGTTTTATGTGTATGCAGCAATTGAAACCTACATGACAATAAAACACTACTTAAAAATAAAAAAACTCAGTCCTGTACGTGCAGATGAGCCATTGTTAATTGGTATTCTCGTATTAGCTGTTATACTCTCAACACTATAATTAACATGGTGCTGATCTTGTATTGTTTCCTCTTCTCCACGGCTTGCTGTGTATTCTTCTTGTTCTTGGGTCAGTTGAGCCATACATCTTGTGTTCTAAACCATATGGAGCATGTTTTTGTATGAACTCTTATGATTGAGGACATCTGTCTCAGCCCCTACATTTGCCTTCAGGGGATCTTTGCATCTTTTAATGATACAGCTAACAGCATGTTTTTTATCATGAAGTTGGCCATACACAGCTTTACTGGGGATTCCACGGTTTTCATTACTAAAAAGCCACATGGAAAAGGCTATATTTTATCTTTCTCTCTTTTCTTCTGTCTTGCTTTTCTTCTCCTCTCCTCTTTCTTCCTTTCTTCTTTATTTAATATTTACTGAGTGTCAGCCATGTGCTAGACAGGACCTACAATATCCCAAGTTGCAGGTTTCCAATACTATAAAGATAGTCTACAATTTCTAAATGAAATGTATTTTTCCATTCAATTACTTGTTTTGAGTATAGTTTAGATGCCTCAAACTATATGTGCTATGCTTCCATATATTTTAAGTAATATGATTCAGATTAAATTCTTCTAGATTTTTCTGAGAAATATTCTTTTTTTTTTAAATTTATTTATTTATTTAGAGTGAGACAGAGACTGTGTGAGTGGAGGAGGGACAGAGATAGAGGGAGACAGAGAATCCCAAGCAGGTTCTACATTGTAAATGCAGGGCTTGATGTGGGGCTGAACTCACCAGTGGATGAGATCATGACCTGAGCTGAAACCAGGAGTAAGATGCTTAAGTGACTGAATCCCCAGGTGCCCCCTGAGAAATATTATTATTTTATTTTATTTTCTGAGAGAGAAAGAGAGAGAGAGCAGGGGAGGGGCAGAGAGAGAGGGAGAACAAGAATTCCAAGCAGACTCAACACTGTCAGTGCAGAGCCTGATGTGGGGCTTGAACTCACGAACCATGAGATCCTGACCCGAGCAGAAATCAGGAGTCAGACGCCTAACCAACTGAGCTACTCAGGTGCTGTGCAGAGAAGTATTCTTAATGAACCTATCTGAAATGTCCACAGGCCTCATAAGTTAACAACACAAAATGTTACTAGATAATTCCATACTGAAATTCTAATTCTTCCTACTTAAGAATGTTCATCATAATTTAGTTATAAGCAAGCATATGTGATAAGTGTTTAACTAAGATTATTTTTTAATCACTTTTAAATGAGTAGAGTAACACTAAATAGATAGGAAGCACAGTGATATGGCATTGAAACTCTCATAAGCACTAGGAAACAGATACAAAATATGCATAAGTTTTAAAGCAATTACTTTTTATATAGCTGCTGATTTTAACTTTGTTATTTGTCAAACACTCATTTTCTTGTTTGATGAAAGATAAACTTAATGAAAACTTCCGAACAATGAAAAAGAAAAAACTAGACTAATGTAAATTACATTGTAAATTTTAGTATTTTTTTTTCTTATGGGTAAATTCACACTAGTCTCATTTGTTGCTAAATGCAGTATTCAAATATGTTTCCAAATAATTTAAATCACAGAGATAAATTTTTTTAAGCAGTCTCGGTGAAAGCATATTGACTAGTGAAATGGAAATATTGATATTTATTTAAGTTCTTAGTGCCTGTATTTACTCCTGACCATGCATGATATTTATTCAACAGAAATATTATTGAATATCAATAGATATACCAAAAACTGTGTGATAGATGAAAGATACTGAGATAAACAAGATGTAGTCTCTACCCTGGGGGGAGGAGTCTATTTTTTATTACTGAGAGTTTGAGAGGAAGATATAAGGACAATAAAAATGCATTTTGTTTTCAAGGGTATAATTTCTTAAATAGGGTATGTGCAAACATTGGTACATTTTTGTGCCAGTCAATGGTGTGAAGAAATTGATGTTCCCACAATGCAAATATAATGCTGTATTGTAACTTTTTTAAAACATATTATTGAAATATAAGTTACATAAATTCATCTATTAAAATAAATAGCTTTTTTACAGTGTTTACAATTGTGCTACCATAACCACTATCCAGTTTTAGAACACCCCAGAAATTTCCCTTGCCCCCTTTTGCATTTCCTCACTCCCAATCCCAGCCCCAGACAAGCAGTGATCTGCTTTCTATCTCTGTGCATTTTCCTTTTGTAGAAATGTCAAAAAATTAGCGATAACTAATATAGTCTAAAATATATATAGTTTTGTCAAAAATTTTTTCACAAGTCTCAGCTTCCTTTTTAGTATGAAAAGTATATTTCAGGTGGCATTTTGAAATGTGGAAGATGCCTTTTGACTAAGAACTTTCAGGGTACCAACCCCAACTCTGTCAGCTTGCCCAAAAAAGCCATTAGCAATCTTTAGAGAAGAAACACTTGGAGGTGTCGGCGTGAGGGACATTTTTACTTTCTTTTTTAAACCTCTGGAGGTCCCATTTTCCTAATATTACACTGCAGAAACAATGCCATGCAATGTGATTGCCAATATTGAAGTTCTCAAATTTTAAAGAATGAATATTTTATCAATTTTGATTTTAAGTCTTCTGATACAAGGGAAAGGGACTAATGTTTTATTGATTGATTATGAGGAGGAGCACTCCATAGAAAATATTTCTTTTAATCTTTTACCATAATTATGATGTAGATATTATTTTCCTCATCTTATAGATGTGGATACTAGACCTTATAAAAGATCAGGCATTTGCCTCAGGGTACAGCTAGTGACAACTGATATTTAAAAGCATGTCTGTCTAATTCTAAATTTACTATTTTAGTTTCTTAGATAAAAATTAAAATATTTTGATATTATAAATTCATTCATTTGTTGGATGTTCTTTCTGTTATTGTTTAATGGTTACCATTCAATTTCACTGGTCATCAGGGAAATACAAATCAAAACTATGATGAGATATACTGAGATATATAAAACTATAATGAGCTATAATGAGATATCACACCTGTCAGAATGGTTACTAATCAACAACACAAGAAACAAGAGGTGTTGGCAAGGATGTGAAGAAAGGGAAACCCTTGTGCACCCTTAGTGGGAATGCAGATTTGTACAGCCACTCTGGAAAACAGTAGGGAGGTTCCTCAAAAAATTAAGAGTAGAACTACCCTATGACCTAGCAATTGCACTACTGGGTATTTACTCAAATAATACAAAAATACTAATTCAAATGGATATATGTACTCTGGTGTTTATAGGAAGATTAACTACAATAGCCAAACTATGGAAGCAAGCCAAGTGTCCATGGACTGATGAATGGATAAAGAAATAGTATATAGAGAGAACGGAATATTGCTTAGCCATCAAAAAGAATGAAATCTTGCCATTTGCAAGGGCATGGATGGAGCTAGAAGGTATCATGCAAAGTAAAACGAGTCAGAGAAAGACAAATGCTGTATGAGTTCACTCATATGTGGAACTTAAGAAACAAAACAAATGAGCAAAGAGGAAAAAGGAGAGAGGGAGGCAAACTGAGAAACAGACTCTTACCTATAGACAACAAGCTGACGGTTACCAGAGGCGAGGTGGGTGGGGGGAGGGGTGAAATAGGTGATGGGGATTGAGCAGGGCACTTGTGATGAGCACTGGGTGTTGTATGGAAGTGTGAATCACTGTATTGTCACCTGAAACTAATATTATACTGTATGTTAAGTAACAGGAGTTTAATTAAAAACTGCAAAAAAAAAAAAAAAGATTTAAAACAATGCTCAGCACACAAAGTTCCAGTTGTTTGTAATCAGCTGGCCAATAATTGAAATGGTTTATTAAAGATCATGAACCAAAAACCATGCTAATTGCCTGGGATTAAATGAAAGAATAAGAAATGATAAAAAAAAATTTCCATAAAGGTTTCACTTGTTCTTATAAATCTTCCATCATGATATATCTTAAATCACAGGAAATTTCTAGTTTAAAACTTTTGAAATTTACATTACATCTGAAAAAGGAGCCGTTTTTGCTGACTTCTTTCTCTGTCTTCCCGAAAGCAAAGTGCATGCTGCTTTGCTGTGCCAAATGATACACTTCTATTTGGTACCTAGAATGTCCTCTTGGTGTGTGTGTGTGTGTGTGTGTGTGTGTGTGTGTAAGACAGAAAAATTAATAAAGTTAGTTTAACTAGATCACTCCTCCGCTATTTACTTATTCAATTTTTTTTTAAAAAGTAACTGCAATTACAATACATTTAAATGCAGTCTGAAACTCTGTTGGGAAGTAATGCTTTTAGAACAAAATTTCCAATCTGGTTTACTGGAAATTTTAGCAATATGTAAAATCCTAATGCTGTTCCATCTGTAAGACTTTCACACACTTTTTATCAGGTACTAGAGAAACACTGAATGTTAATGCTATCAGATTTTGCTGAATTGGTGTAGTATATAACTCCTTTCATATTAGAGATTTCACCCACTTAACTTCACCAGAAGTAGTGTTTTCACAATGCATGATAATGACAAAGACAGAATGGCAACAGGAGAGAAAAGTGCCATCAGGTTTGTAGTAAAAAGAAACACCGCTTTTTTTCTATCAGTTATATTTTCTGCTTTAATAAAGAAAAATGAATGCCTTTGCAAAATGTTTTCCAAAATTTACTTAGTCTTTATTTCCAACTTAAATCAGAAACCCTACTTGTGAAACTCTGTGTGTGTGTGTGTGTGTGTGTGTCATGGTAAAAAAGACATATATGATATATTTACTTGTCTTATTTAAGTCTGTTGTCAAAAATCTGTTGGTTAATTGATGCTAGAAGTAGGATAAGTGTATTAATAAATAATATTCATAATACTTTGTATCTGAATTTTCTTGTCAAAGTTTCTTATTATCTTCATTCTTTTCTTTTTTTAATAGGAATTTGGAGTTAGATCATGTGACCGTATCATTAAGTGTATCAATCAAAACCCTTATCAGGATATTGGAAATTGAAAAATGGCCATATGCCTGGATGTGATGCCAGAGAAGGAGGCATAAAACTAGAGGGTGTTTCTAAACGCCTTCCAGTAACAATGAAAAAACGGAAGTTATTTGCGATCTTAAAAGATGGTTAAGGAAAAAGTGAAACTTGAAACTAAGGAAACAAAAGTTTAGACAAGATAATCCCAACATCAGAGAGAGCATTTGTCATTGTCAGAACTCCAAAGAGCAATAAAGCTTTAATCCATTTCATGGACCCCAGGCCTCATGGTCTAGTAATTCTTATGTCACCAAACCATCATGATCTGTATGAAATTACAGTGTGTCACCACTTTCCATCTGCAATCTTAATGTTTCCGTCGTATGATTGCATGACAAGAAAACTCTTGAACCAGAGCACTCTACTTCACAGGAGTTGGATAGAACCAGCTGCTCATAATTTTGGATTTTTATAAGGGCTCTTTAGTTCCGGAATCCTTGTCTGACCTTTGTCCATTTTCAGAATTCTTCAGGAATAAATGGATGTCTTTTGCTATCTTAAATTTTTTTTTTAAATAATGAGAAGGAGTTCCAAAGCTACCCATTGAATCACTGTCTTCTTCCATTGTTTCTTTAATTGCGTAACAGTTATGGAATCTAAAACGTGCCCCTTTTAAATTACATTCACTGGTTTCAAAATGAAACATTTTTTAGATGGCTTCATTGTCCTCCCTGAAAAAGAACATCATTGTCTAGAATTAACAATTACTAAAATTGATGTCACAATGAATTATGTGTGTATTTATAAACATTTTTTTTGTTGCAAAGCATCAAAAGGGATTGTTGGCTGCTTTTATTTGGCATGAACAAATAAGGGGAGTTTAGAAATGTAACTGATGAAAAAAATTTCAAATTACACATAAATCTGCAAACGTCTTTGTGCCCACTATTTCTACAACACAGCAAATATATGGCACAATTTCCTGTTGAATTAAAAACAGAACTGACCACAAACACTGTTTGTGATAAGAGTTCTACAGATTATATGTTTTGTCTAATATTTTTCTGTGACATCTAGAAAATTTTGGAATCTACGTGTGTTAGAAATGAAATCAAGATTATTAGGTGGAAAGTCTCTATGTAAAAAAGAAAAATTGAACTCTCCTTGTGATATAGCTCTGCTGATTGTAAGTAGGTGGTTTTATGATGCCAGTTTGTGGTTTCACTATTTTTTCTTAGGGCAAAAAAAAAAAAAAAAAAAGATGGCAGTTACCACACCAATTTGAGTTACAACTGATATATTTCTGAGGATCACGATGCATACATATTGCTAAAATTCATTCCTACAAATTATGTGCATTTAAAGGAAAACACAAAGCATTCCTGGGTTGGGGGGACATTCAGGTTTACACAAAGTGGTCTGCTTTGGAAAAAGCCGTAGCGGTATTGTGACTAATTAAGTATGGATAATGTTTATGCTCTATGCCTCCTATTGGTGAATCCCCATGCTTTTCTCTGTTAAAGCCTCTAGAAAGTACAGCACCAAAACATCTGTTTAACCGGGCTTGTTCTACATCATTCAAGTTCATCTGACCACAGAATGCTTTTAACTAGGTATCTGTTTTGCAGAACACATGTTGGGAAATGCTAGCCTGTATTCCACTGAATCACAACACAACATTTTGTACTGACATGATGGTCAAAGGCTGAAATGGGTTTTTAAATTTGTTCTTTGCAATTAAAAAATTGTTTATTTTTGAGAGAGAGAGAGAGAGAGAGAGAGAGAGAGAGAGAAAGGGTAAGCAGGGCAGGGGCAGAGAGAGAGGGAGACACAGAATCCTGAAGCAGGCTCCAGGCCCAGAGCTGTCAGCACAGACCCCAACGCAGGGCTCGAACCCACGAACTGCAAGATCATGACCTGAGCTGATGTTGGACGCTTAACAGACTGAGCCACCCACGCGCCCTTGTTCTTTGCAACTTTTTAAGTTTGGAAATTTTGCAGCAAAATACATAAGGCTCTCTGATTATCAAGAGGCTTGTTACCTATTACTGTGTGTGCAAACTGTTGTCTCCTTTTCTAAGCTGCTGTATATGCCTTTTCAGGAGAGCTATTGATTCAGTAGCAAATTTTTGACTATTTTTCCTTTAATTACATCCAAGTAGAAAGGAAGTTAAGATTTCTTAGAAGTAGCTTAATCAATGAGGAGAGAATTAAATGCTTAATATTTCTAGGATTCAATTGGTATACAACACATTTTTTATTTCATCATACCTAAATCAATTCAGTGTTAAATGTGCCCCTTTATATTCTTTATATAATACAAAATGAACTTGTCTGGGGAAAATATGGATTATCTCAGACTTGGTTGCTCTAATGAGACACTTCATAAGTTCATACTAGGAAAGTATAAAACTTTGTTGTTTGCATACAACCAAAATCAAACATTAAGTTTTCATTTGATGAAAAGGCAAAATTATTTAAAATAATTGAAAAGAACTGTCTTCAAATAGAGAGATACTCAGTTTCTTTGGAGTGAGTCGCTTTATCCTGCAGTAATGCCCAAGGCCACTTAGGGTAAACTAGCCCCAAAACAGAAGTGCTTGCAAAGGCTTTGGGATAGAAATCGTCATTCGGCAGAACTGACATAGTAACTATGCCAGGATGAAGTTTCTTTGTGAGTTTGAAGTGTTACATGCACTGTTATAAACTATGAAATAGGATATTCCTATGTCAGTGAAATTTTGACTTGCTTACCTTTCTCTACATAGCTCCCGTATCGATCCAATGTCTGTTTGCTGACTTACGTAGTTTGAAATCACTAAATATGTGAATGGTAAATACTCTGGCATCCCAAAGGCCTGGAGGAAAGGAAAAAGGAGAAGTAGGGGGCAAGACTGTTTGGGTCAAAACTGACCTCACTTTCACTTCCAGGATGGCAGAAAGGGGATTAGCAATGTCTCCTCTGGAGCCATCAGCAGGTAGTGGTGTCTTTTCCTGCTCCTTGATTAGACCTGCAGCTGTTGCGGCCACCTGGGTCTCCTGGAGGAACGGTGTTGGATCGCGGGGTGTGAGACAAGGAGGAAAGGAATCAGAGGGTTTCTGACCGATGTTTAAGTACAGCCGCTCAGTGCTGGTTCACTGATTGCCAACACACACTCGTATGTTTAGAATCATGATTTTTGACAAGAAATGGAAATGCAAGATATGACATATAAAATTGAAAACAGTGGCATATATCAGAATCAATGTGAGGGAAAAGCGTCTTCATAAACACAAATTCTTTTCTAAAGACTCTACCTTCCCCTATGACTTTTGACCCTAGCCTGACCTCTCTTTAAAATCTTGTTACCACGAACTGAAGCAATGAGGTTGCCCGACTCTTTCTTGACAGCTTCCTGCTAATAGATTCTTAAATATTTCTGCATGTTTCTCTAGGTTGTTGCAGCCAGACCAGCCAGTCATCTTGAGGCCTGCAGTGTAAATGCCATATTAAGTCTCCTTGTGGCAATCAATCAATAAATAAATATTAATGACAGGTGGTACTTATAAAATTGAACTATGTCTAATTTTGTCACCGCGTTTGGCAAAATTACATGTGAACGTCTTCAAACAGTCTCCACCAAGAGCATGGTCAGTGACAGACATAAAACTACTTAAAAGAAGGAAAGTTGGGAGAATGCTAATTTATATCTACATTATCAGAGCTGGTGGTGAAGATGTTTTCCTAGAGGGTATTTTATCGAGAATCACACACGGCACAAAGAAAAGGCCGGTGTTTGTTTTTCAGTGAGGCCACATATATCTCATTTTTTAATGTATATCTTCAGGCAACGGGGGGACAGCTGGCTAGTGACCTCTTAGAGAAATACTGAGCAGAGTCTTTCATTTATCTAATAGAAGAGATAGTGTATTACTCAGGACTAAGGAAAATTTATCATCATGACAGGAAAAGATAAAGCATCTAATAACTGAGTGGTACCATATGTAGAATCTTTCAAAAATATTTAGTACTTCTTCCCTATATAACAATTATCTCAGTTTTGTCTGCATCCACTCTTTTTGGTACCTTATTGTGGAAATCAACAATATACATTCAGCAACTTCCTGAACTTCTGCTAGCAAAGGCCTGATTGATGGTTCTAACAGGGAATAGGTGTGTGCAGGCAGGAGCTGAAAGTTTATTTTCAAGTAGCATCAAGCTGGACACAAATCAGTCACATCAGAACCTGTTGATGTATGGACTCGAAGCCGTTCATGGATAATAGGATGCTTCCACATATCATTTTTATCTTACATCAGGAGACATTAAGTGATTCCAGTCATCTTTGAATACAACTGTGCAGGATGAGATATTTATCACTTTGTTTCAAAACAAAATTAACCTTTCAAAAATCTTTACACTCTGTTAAATATAAATTTTCCCCGGTGCACATGTAGAAGAAAGAACATTTCTCAGGCACGAAAGTGTGAAAACAGTATCAGTTACAGCGTTCTCTAAACATCTTATAGGATACCACCTTCACCCATTCCTATCAGAAATAAATATTTCCTGAGTCTCTAGTGCTAGAACATCAGGTCCGAGAAGCACTGGATAAAACTATTCAGACCTGTCTTTGGGGAGTTTTAAATGTCAGATTTGCGGGGCGCCTGGGTGGCGCAGTCGGTTAAGCGTCCGACTTCAGCCAGGTCATGATCTCGCGGTCCGTGAGTTCGAGCCCCGCGTCGGGCTCTGGGCTGATGGCTCAGAGCCTGGAGCCTGTTTCTGATTCTGTGTCTCCCTCTCTCTCTGCCCCTCCCCCGTTCATGCTCTGTCTCTCTCTGTCCCAAAAATAAATAAACGTTGAAAAAAAAAATTAAAAAAAAAAATAAATAAAATAAATGTCAGATTTGAGCGCTGAAACTCAAGTGACATTCTCGTTATCTAGGGAATTACCTCAGAGGCATATGAAGTAAGTTCTCAGTAGCAGAGTTTTGTTTTGCCAAAATGTAAGATGAAGAGTGAATACCGAGAGCAATACATAATATTGCCATGTGTGTTTGAGGGTGAAATGATATTTGATTAAAACGCCCCAAGTTTAGAAATATGCTTTCATAACATCACAAGCTTCTATCACTTAAAAGAGGCACAGGCAATCTTGTAGAGTTTAGTGGAAGTCATACACCAACAAAATTTATTTTCTCCTGTAAGATCATTGGCTAAGTAAAATTATGTAAGGGTCAGTTTGTGTGTGTGCATGCGTGTGTGTGTGTGTGTGTGTGTGTGTGCTTGTTTCTTCCACCCCACAGCTGTTCCTAGTGCAAGACTGCCTCTGAAAAGGAAATGTGGATGTCTACCAAAAGCTGTGCTACATGCTGCCATTTGTTGATGTATCCCAGAGGATGTTGTGAAAGAGGCTTTTCAAGCCCTCAAATTCTTATTTTAGTAAATTCTTTCATCTGTTATATTTTTGCAGTTCAAAACAGAAGAGTTTGCTGTTGTCTAATCCAGGATGATGCATTACATTGAACTGGAGAAATCCACACAGTGACAGGGGTACAATGAAAGAACAGGCTTCCATTTAATAACTGAGTGATACCACATGTAGAATCCTGAATGTTTACAAAACTGTGTGGGTGGGTACATGGAATCAGGCTTTTCCCTAGATTTGGAGACCTGTTTACAGCTGCACTCAAGTAGAAAGGGAAATATCACTGGGCTTGATCAAAATCCCATTTGGGAAAGGATGACCAGCTTGGATGGGCTTTTAATCTTCAACTTAAAAATAGTGTTAACATTAAGTTTGCTTTGCCTATTTCTTCACTGAAAGTTGGTTTAATTATCATGTTGCCATTTTGCAATTGACTTCAGCTTTACGCTCTTCGCGAACAAACATGCATTTTATTGTATTTTAACATAGTAAGGGATTTATGTTGAGATTTGAAGAATGTAATAGAAGAATTAGCCAAGTAAAACAATGATCAGGTTATCTTTGGAAAACATAAAATGGTTGTACAAATAATGTCTCCTAGGTGATGACCGGAGCATTTAACTTTAATCCTCCTTAGACCTAAAGCACATGTCTCCCTTTTTAAAAGGGTATGGAATTGGATATCTGGTTCATCCCCACCAACCATAGAAGGAGGGTCACATAAAATTGCTTGGAGAGGCTGTGTGACAGGACCTTCACAGCGGTTCAGGGTGTGTTTTCCAGTTGATTTTTTAAAATGAAAGAGTGTATGAAAAATGGTTAGAGATGTCCATGAATTTATAGCATACACTGTTCCACAATCAGTCAGTCCTCACACTGGTTTTATCCCAGACTTACAAGAACGTTGGGACCTCTACAGAAGAGATTCCAGTTTTCACAAGCAATTTATTTTATCATTTGACCATCGTGAAGTACATGATAATCTTTAATGACTGCATATCCTTGAGACATAAGCTGAGGGATAATAGGGAATTATTTACCCATACTTTTATAAATATTGATAGCTTTAAACATAATTTTTAATGTCTTATTTAGCTTTGAGCTACCCAAGCTAAATCACGCTAGTCACTTCAGAATCTTTGTTTTTTTAAAAAATTCATTTCAGGGGCGCCTGGGTGGCTCAGTTGGTTAAGCGGCCGACTTCTGCTCAGGTCATGATCTCACAGTCCGTGAATTTGAGCCCCGCGTCGGGCTCTGCGCTGACAGCTCAGAGCCTGGAGCCTGTTTCAGATTCTGTGTCTCCCTCTCTCTGACCCTCCCCCATTCATGCTCTGTCTCTCTCTGTCTCAAAAATAAATAAACGTTAAAAAATTTTTTAAAAAATTCATTTCAATTAAAAGCCTAGCAAAGAATACTCTTTTTAATATAAAATTTAAAACAGTCTTTATAAAGTTAATATCTTCTTTGAAAAAGGAGCCACTGAAATCAACTTGGCCTGTAATCTCCTTGTATTCCTTCTCAGGATTCATGTAGATCTCTCTGTAACCCTAGAGAAGTAAAGCATAAAGTAACGGTAGTTTTCTTTAAATACACTGCTGGAAATGAGACATTAGTATTTTTTTTTTAATTTTTCATTTTTATATCTAAAATTAGCTTGGTCAGCAATGTCAGTGTTTTGCACTGTATTTTTCTTCTATTCGTGTTGATTAACATCATAGTCCTAATTTTTCAAATCTTCACTCGACTTCTTCTATATGCTGGTCTCAGAAAATGCCATAATATTAAACTAAGAGACCTAAATTGTGCTTTTTAAAGATACTTGTCTGTATTTACAGATTAATTTTGAATCATTAATTTTGAAGTTAGTATCATTTACCTTCACTTAGAGCTCCACGTCTACTGTTCTGATATATATTCAGCCGTTGGATTTCTTTGCACTTTTACACTATAGTGACCTTTCATAAATGTACCATGTGACATTAATTGAGATAATTGAGACCTCCTCTTTATATCGTGACATCAGTTGAGACCTCCTCTTTATATCATAAAATCCTAACTTTATCTCAGTTTGCATAATATCACACAGGAAATGAAAAAGAGATGACTAGCTTATCCTTCTGTGCTTTTAAAAAAAAATGTTGAGATAAATTTCATTCCTATGCATGTGTTTAGTTTCCATTGCATTGACGAGCTCACGTACACTTAAGATATGTGAATTGGATCGCTGGTTTATATATATAAAGTACATTCTTTAAAAGAGAAGACAAACAGAAATGAGATTCACAGCAGGGAATTACTAACTATTCGGATTATTTTCTTCTCTTCTGAAAAAGGAAACTTTTTCATGCTTTAATACTTACCTCCTAAAAAAAATCACAAACTTAGTAAAATGTTTAGTGCAAGGAACTCTCAAAGAGGCTTCCATTTTACTCCAGTTGGGGTATAGAAGGTATTCTTGCTGTCCACCCCCAAAAAAATTATGATGGAAAAGGAATTAAACTAGGAACCAAAACACCTGATTATCAGCCTCTTATCTTTTACCATAAATGCTGTGAGAATTTAGGTAAGCTGCATTATAATCTCTGTGAATACTACTTCCATGTAAAGTGAGGGGGTTGAAATAGATATCTCTAAGGTCCACTCCATAGCAAGAATTCTATGATATTATGCTGATTAGAAACATAGTATTTAAGTGTTCCTTGATAGCTTAAAACTGGGAGTTTAACTTTCATCCTAGAAACACATTTGATGTTGAAATTAGCTGATTTATTTTGAAAGAGCTCAGCTTTGATCTAATGCATAGATTCAGAACATCATGATGTGCTTTAAACAAAAGTTAAACATAAAGTGACAGTCTGAAGAGAGAATTACTGTTAGGTCCAGTTTTTTTAAAAGCAGCTTATATTGCAATTTTATTCTTAATTAGCCTGAAATTCAAATAAAATCCTTACAAAACATGGGTTTGTTTGTTTGTTTGCTTACTTGCTTTATTCCAAAGAGCCTTTACACAGAGTTTCAACTAATAGTTGTAATACAGTGTAAGTAAAACTTCAAACTTTAATTTATCACAAATATATGCTTTTTAATATTGATCACAATGCATCATTAAACATTTTAAATGATTTAAAACTAAGTTTTAAATTTTGGTTTGCTTTAATTATGACTGGATAAAAACATAATCTAAAATAAATTTTCTTTAAAATTATGATGGAAATCATTATAAATGCAAGGTTCACTGATAAAAATTAGATTTATTTTAATTGTAGATTATATATTTTGTTAATCTGCATTGTGGTGATAAGCTTCCCATTAACATGTATTTTAAGTTACTTTTTCCTTTCCTTATATTTCTGTAGATGTTGTGTACAAATTATTTATATCTCATACCTAGCCTTAGTCAAATTTACAAAAAAAGGAGCATATCCTATAACTACTTAAAAGCATCGTTCTAAGGTGTAGAATTCAGAACAAAATTGCTTAAAGTCTTGGTTCCAAGGCCTAGGTCAGACACATTCAGTATAAGGTATAGCGAAGTTCAAAAAAATGAGACGTTATAAGCAACTAATAAACTTAACAGGCAAACATTAAAAACAAAAAAATACAAATATTACCAGTTTTTTTGAGTTTTACTTTGATTTAGATTATGGTATTTAAAGAGGAATTTGTTAAAAATATTTATTGAATGAACTGGTATGAGCATTTCTTTTTTATTTTTTTTTTCTTTAACAACGTAGAGTATTTTAAGTAGTTGATGTGACAAAGCATATATGACTGATTTTCTGCCTCCAAGATGCTTAAGGTCCACTTGGAAACTCAATGCTTACAAGAAGAAAAAGGAGAAGTAGAAGAGGCAGAAAAAGCAGGAAGAGGAGGAGGGGAGGAGGAAGAAGACGAAGGAGAGAAGGAGGAAGAAGAAGAAGAAGAAGAAGAAGAAGAAGAAGAAGAAGAAGAGGAAGAAGGAAGAGAAGGAAGAGGAGGGAAAGGTGGTGGGGAGGAGGAGGAGAGAGGGAGACAATGATCAATATTAATTAGTAGTTAATTACAAAAATATCTTTCTTCTTATACATCCAGGGAATTAAGATGAATGAAGACTAGACATTTTTGCTGGATTTTACAGGAAGTAAAAAAAAAAATCAAATTGGCCCTTGAGGCTAGAATATGCAAAAAAATGAAAAGGGAACATACGTATTACTCCTGTGGCAAAGAGCATAAATATGAATATGCAAATATCATGGTCAGATACAAATGAGTGAATCTTAGATCTTTTCTGTAAGTAAAAAAGTATAGATTTTTGAAATAATATATATTTAGGCTAAAAAATAGAGTTAGAACAATTTTCTTGACTACAGTTGTACATAATTTTAGTAGAAAGAAATGAGGTTGAAGAGAAACAAATTTACAAAGATGAATACATTTAGTTTTATTTTACCTACAGGAATGGTGAAACCTTTGACAAACTTTTTGCGAAAAGTGACTCGAGCAAAACGCATGCTTCAGGAGGTTTCTTCTAGCAGTAGTGTGTGCCGGGTGGATTTAAGGGGGCAAAAAGATATCTGAGGGGATTGTTAAACTAGCCATATAAGAATGACTGGAAGGTGTTAATATCAATGGGAATGGAAAGGAAGGGAAAATGAAAGCAACATGAAGTGGAAGAATTTACTGAATGCAATAATTAAGTAGATTGGAAAAGAAGTGTCAGGAAGGATTGCAAGAATGCAAGTGTGAAAACTTGGAAAATGAAAGCTCATCTAGGAGAAAATAAAGTTGTTTGGGGGAGAACCAAGTCTATGAGAATTTTGATGTTTTTAACCAACAATGGGAGTTTGAGACAATGATCACACATTCCATTGAAAACAACATTATTATAGGGCTGAACCAGAGGAGTTTGGTAAACTTAGAAATCATTTTACTGGAGTCTATAGTTGAAGTCATCAGAAGATATGAAACCTCCCAGGGAAAAAAAATAATGAAGAGCAGAGATAAAAAATATGAGTTATGTGGAACAATTTCCACAATCACTGAAGAAGAACTAAGGAAACAGAAGCAATACATAGAGAGTAAGAATAGAAGTAGAACCTTCCAGTGACCGTGAAATCAAGAAAATAATTTCAACGAGAAGATGTTCAAAGTGTCACATAGTTTGGAAAAAATAGGGGTAATGATAAAAAAATAGCTTTGCAATTTACATGAGAAGATCACTGGTTAATTTCAACTAAGGCACTTGGGAGAAGTCTGAAACAACATAATAGAATTAAGTCATGAAGTTATTACATGGAAGTATACCAAGAATGGGGTGTTTTTGAGAGTTGTGTGATAGAAGAGAAATTCATATGGGTCCCTACTTAGCTTTCAGAGTAGAAACAGCACAGAACTAAAATAAATTTCTCATTATTTCAGAAAAACATTTGGTTCAGAAACAAACAGAAATAGACACTGAACAAAACAAAACAATTCAGAACCACACATTATCTATGCAACTCATTACCTAAGTTGGACTTATTGACATATCTAGGCTGTGCGATTATTCTTTGCACTGTAACCGCTCACCTATGTAAGGTCACGACTTCCTGAAACTTAAAGAATAGGCAAGCAAAACAACTGATTTAAAAGTATGTTGTAATTTTCACTTAACAGCTAAGGAAGCGTACCCAAGGAAGAGAATACATCTAGGGAAAATATATATTGTTGGAGGGATTTGGAGGCTTCAGGAAGGAGCTTCTAAGCATCACGAAGGGGCAAACCTACTGGAATCAGAACCTTGTCCAACACAGAAAGTGGTAAATAGTAAATTGAAGGTTTTCTGTCCTTTTTTACCCTGATATTTGATGAATATATAATTTAGGATATTAGATTTGTTTTCAAACCATACTAATGTTTCTAATCAAAATTCACTTGGGCGATTATTTAAAATTAAACTTTTGAATGATGTATTATGAATTTTAACACTGTCACTTACCATTATTTAGGAAAATGTATGTATATTTTTGTCTCGTTAAACAATATTAGTTTTCGTCTTCTCCAGCCAGAAGTTTCAAGGGAATGAATAACTATTGTATGGTATATCGCACAATAGTGATGGTGAAAGTCACAAAGCGAATCAGTGACCGAACTATTTTATTAACTCCATTTTAGATACTCGACTAAACTTCATGCAATGTGAAAAAAAGTCATGAAAAATATTAAAGTGTGTAAATACAAAGGGGAATAAAATATATGTTGTAAATGAGTTAAAATCAAAAACATTTTAAGTTATGATGAAAATTGTTATGGAATACATAATCAAAAATATGTAAGAGAATTCTGGATATGACAGATTTCCCATGCCAATTATCATTTTTCAAATCAAATTCAAAATTACCCATGCAACTAACAATAAAGTACAAATATTTTATTTGTATATTAGTTTAAAATTATTTTCTTAATCAAGAGATTACAAATAAATTCACCTGCATGCTACATTATCTTATCATCTGAGAGAGCTACTGAAAAATATTTACACAGCTTGGTATTTGGAAAAAATAAGTGAAAGTTACTTTCAATTGCACAAAAAGAGATACTTTTCCACACACTTACCACCTTATTGTGGTAATAAAAGCCCAATATTTAATTTTTGTTACCAAAATAGCAGAATAGAATTTTTCAGAATTTAATTCCAGGAAATATCCTTGTAAAATTTAAGTTGAGTTGACCTTATTTATCTGTTAGATCATTTTAATAGGAATAGTTCATTTCTTCTGCAATCTTTCTTTCCTTTTTCCATTTTTTTTTCTTTTACCTATTTGCCTGTACCTACAATAGTTGGATTTCATACAATTCTCACTCAGTTTCTGGTATCTTGAACAATGAATTATGGATCTTGAAGCAGATCTAAAGCAACAGACAGAATTGTAAAGTAGAGAGATAAGAGGTCTGATGATATAAAGCTGTTAACATATTCAAACTGATTACTGACTGTGATCCCTCTTCAGGAAGCAAGAACGAGGCACCTAAAGGTCATGATGCTGAGAGTAATTCAGGAAAGATATTAAAAGAGAAAAAAAAGATAAGACAAAAGCTTACGAAGTTATAGCAAGAAGACAAAATAATAATGAAGAATTATTCTAGATTCTGTTATCCATCACAAATGCCGAAATAATATAACCTATGAAAGGCTGTTATCAACATATGCTAATGTGTAGACTGATGCTAATTAGACAAGTTTTACTCCACACATAAGTCTGGCTTTTGGAGTTATTGCTAGTCATAAACATAAGGGGTTACTGATTTAATGACATGCAGAATTTCCTGCTGAGCCAGGAAGAAAATAATGGTTTAGAGATTAAAGTGTAAAGTGTTAACCAGGAGATGTATTTCAAACAGCTAACAATTTTTTTTAGAGGAAGGACATGCTTAGTGTTAGTTTAAAGGTATAGAAAGCAACAATGCTATTTATAGCTCCATTTAATTATTTACTAAACAGGAGCTTTTTAACATTTTTCCAGGTGGAATAAATTGATCCTTTCTCTCTTTTTTGGTGAGATGATAACCACTCCCACAACGCAAGAATTAAAAAGGAAATCATCGGGTTACTCAACTCTTTCTCAAATTGATTCAGGTAGATGGAGCAGATATTGTGTGTGTAAGTGTGTGTATGTGCGCGCACGCGTGTGTATCAAACAGGAGGATTAAAAATAAAGCTATTTAATGGAAATGGAGAAAATCTCAGTTTTCTTACTCTTCAAGACATAAATTGTTCATTTCACCATTAGCCATAACTCTACTAAATTTCACCACGGGAACCCTACCGCTGCATTCTTGACTTGCTCCTTTGAGACAGCATAAAAGGGAGACTTTACAACAGGATTGTAAAACATGAGGCCCTTTAGGTATTTTAAGTTACTATACATATGTACGTATTTTCAGTATAACTTTTTAGCTGAAAAAATGTATTTATTGGTTTCCTTTTTCCTTTACAACCAATATTTACCCCCTACTTAGAAAAGTAGATCAGAACAAATAAGAAATGAAAAGTCAAGTGCAGAGAAATTGTCTGATGTACACACAGTGATGATTGCTGTCTGTAAATTGTAACTGAAGCATTTCTCCTTAATGTAACACTGATAAAGTTAATATGCAAACTTACAGAACAGTCTGTAACTGTTTTATCTTCATACAGTTTACAGTACATCCTCCATAAGTGAAGCTTCATTTTATCTCTTGTGCAAAATTTTATAAATTATCTCAGGAAACTGAGGCTCAGAAAAATTTATCTAATTTATTTAAGGTCAGAAGGTTAATTAGTGTGAAAGATGAAACCAAATTTCTAGATCTTCTGGTTTATTCCTCTCTATTCTCCATTATATTATCCATGGAACATTGAATTTACAAATGAAATGAACAAAAGCAAAAACGCAGCCAGGTAAAAGAAAAAAAATGTAATCTTCTTCCAAAAGAATAGAGAATGATGATATTCAGTCTAGATTGCATCTAAGTTGACCTTGAATTGTGTAACTCTCCATTTTTTTCCACTTGACATTAGCACTATTCCATACTTGATGAGTCATTTATTTATTACTATATCCGGGTGGCTAGAAATAGCACCTGGTGCATAGCAAATACTCAATAAATATTTACAGAATAAATAAATTGTATTTGGTATCTGAAAAAACTCTAGTATTTTTGACTCACCAAGTGAATTAAAGCAAGCCTTGAAATTGAACAACCCATACTGACAAATTGTCTGTTGGCTAAACACGGTTTGGATCACTTTAGTGCTGTTCTATTACTGTCACTCTTTGGGAGTCTATTAACGGGATATGTTAGAGTGTCAAACATCCCGGACAAACAGTAAATATCAAGTTGCAAAACTTGGGGTTTTTTTCTGGCTGCAATAAAAACACTTGTGTTAAAAATGGAACATATTTTGACTGACACAGAAAACATTTTACCGTTCTCTCACACTGTGCAACTATACGTAAACACTAAAGAATCCAACAATAGTTGGGTGGTATATCATTTATTTTCTTTTAATCTATTGCTATCTGTTTCCATCGCGTATCTATTCACACTTTCCTTAGTATCTTGCAGCGTATAAACTGTACTTAATGCTATCGAGTATATCTTGATTTCATGTGCAGTTTGATAGATTGTTTCAATTATGCTTGTTATTTCGATTAGAATGCATATGTAATTGATGAAAGTAAAATTGGCTTCCTGAAAAAGTATTTCAGAAGTTTAAGTTTATGATAAAATGTGTGATGAGTTGGTTTTATTCCACCAATATTGAATAGAGATATAAATTTCCAATAGTCCTACTGCTTGGGACTCACACATATGCAACAGGATGTCCGACCATGGGGTGAATGGAAGGGCGGAGTGTGTGTTCTCACTTTCACTGGGGGAATATTTCTCCCACCAAGGCCTTTAGCAATCAGACTGCTTTTCCCTACAGGTTGGTGTCCATTAATCTTACCACCTCCTGCCCAGCTGAGTCAGCATTTCCAGATTTGGAACTTTGTCTCCACACCAAGCAAATGGCTCTTTAGTTGTCAGACCTTATCCAAGAGGAATAGCCAGCACAGTGGGAAATGTCCAGACCTTATACTTTTACGGTTCAAAAGACATTAAGTAACATTTTTTTGTCAAAATAAGTAGACTTCTTTGAATATTTATTATGACCTAGATGACCTTGAAAGTGAGGAGTATTTATCCAACAAAATTAAAATTTTAATTCCTCAAAAAAGAAATACAAAAAAGAAATACAATAAATGAAGGTGTCCATGTGTTATCTTCTTGTAAAATAAACTCTCCCATAAACTATATAAGCACCTCTGAATTTCAGGTAGGCTTAATTCATTCACTTTTTGAATATTTGGGAATACTTAGTCTATCTTTGACTAACAATTTCTTATCTACTGATAATCTTTTTTTTCCTGGATAAGGAAATCTCAATAGTCTTTAATATGATCTTTGACTTCATACAGAAATAAAAGATCATGATAAATCACCTATTATATATTGCTAAAGAAACACAAAGATTTTAGAAGTTACAGATTTCTAGATAAGCTAAGTTCCAGATAGTTCATATATATTTTTATATATCTGAAAACAACAACGTACATGCTTTCTAAGTACATGCTTTTTCCAGATTGCCAGAGATTAAGCATTTTATTAGCTGATTCTAAACTTAAAGCCGTATCCTATAAAATCTGTGCTACAGTTTTGCTTGTAAACAACTGCTAAATATTAAAGATACATAGCCTTAAGAGTACATCATGGCACAGATGGGGCAAAGCAACAGACACATTCAGATTTATGGCATTTTCTCAGTGCCTGACAGGTATTTCACTCTTAAAAAGACTTATTTATAGTTGCCATTCTATCGTTCTCCGTTGAATACGTCTTTAGGTTGATAGACTTCAAAACTTTGAGGGCAGATGCCATATCTTGTTCACATGTTTATAAGTAGAATAACATCTCACACAAATAAGATGTAACAACGTTTCTTGAATTTAATGGTGGGAAAGTGTGTGCTCTAGCCTATGGTTGTGAATGTGTGCATGCTAACTTGAAACCAGTCATCCCAAACTTTGGTGTTGAAATTGGGGAGGGAGCCTGTGGAAAATTTATTTTCAGGGAGTTCCTACGTAGGCATTTTTGTTTCACAGGACTGAATGTGGCTTCAGAATCTGAATTTGGATCAGGCATCATAATGATACCGACATGGGTGTGTCCTGGAACATATATTGAGAGGAAGGCTTTTTAACATTTATAGCTCGTTGTCCTGGATGTGTCCATCACTGTATTCTATCAGGAGGCTAATTTTTAGAGTAATCCCCCCTTACACCACCCACTGCTTCCAGGCTGCTTCATATGCCCATTTTGGCACAGGATAGGTGGATAGTCCTGGAGTAGGTTTCACAGCTGATTGACAACTAGTGATAGTAGAGGGTCAGCACTAATTACTGTGCCTCATTTGCATGAGAAATTTTGAAGGATGAGAACTAAAGTGACTGGTATTTTTCTGCCAACAAATTACCCGGCTGACAGGAGGGTGTCACTGCTCATCAGTTCTGACACCGTGTAAGCTGGTACTTGTGCAATTAAGGAGAAATGAAATATTGCCTCAGAGAGTTACCTTCCTGGGAGTAATCACTGTAGGTGTCAACAGGCTGGAAAAAGAAGGGGTCTCTTTGCTGTTTTATGACGAAAGATGGTAAACGATGAAAGGGCTGATTCTGGTGATCATAAACATTTCTATCCCACCTCTCAGTTTACTCATTTGTCACTGATTATAAGAGCATGAGAGGGGCGCCTGGGTGGCTCAGTCGGTTAAGCGTCCGACTTCAGCTCAGGTCACGATCTCACGGTCCGTGAGTTCGAGCCCCGCGTCGGGCTCTGGGCTGATGGCTCAGAGCCTGGAGCCTGCTTCAGATTCTGTGTCTCCCTCTCTCTCTGCCCCTCCCCCGTTCATGCTCTGTCTCTCTCTGTCTCAAAAATAAATAAACGTTAAAAAAAATTTTAAAAAAAGCATGAGAAAGAGCTCAGAAAACAGACAGTAATTAGGTGGTTAAGAACCAACCCCCCATTACTTAATCCGTGGATTCCTGAGACATTCCTCAGATGAAGTTACACTTCTGAAATATAATGTTCCTGGGTAGATTTCTAGAACCAACAGAAAGGATTATGGACAAGAGGAATCATTAGAAAATAGTTGGATAAAAACTTCTCAAGAAAATAAAGGAATAGTAGTCCACATTTTCTGGGGCCAGAATATTCGAAGCACCTCAAGTTTTGGTTTGTCGCCAAAGAGATTTGCAAACTTCCTTCACGAATGTGAAACTGCTCTCAGTTTCTGTCTTTCCTCTTTGCTCTACTTGCTTCGGGTTCTCATGCTGTCTCCATGCTTCCCACGCAGAAAAACAAGCATATCCTGATTTTTGTGAGTTTTTCCCCTGTTGCTACTGCCCTCAAATAGCAGTCTGGAGCCCCCTCTTGGAGACGGAGTATATTTGAACATTTGCTGGGAGACAAGTGAAGGCTAGGGCTAGTCAGTAGAGGCCTTTTCATCTGGTTTACATAGCTCAGAGTTCACCACCATCATCAACAGTGATCACTTCAGAGTTCTGCAGTTCTGTTCTGTGTTAACCCTCTCAGACCCCTATGGCCTCTGGGAGACCTGACCCCCACTTTGAGACACACTGAACTGGAAATAATAACTCCCATATGGGAGAAGAATACTTCAGCCGCAAGAGCTTATCAAGCTTTGTTTTTTCTATGACTACTAAGAAAAAGAGTATGTATTGGAAGCAATTCTCTCAGCTTATAGCTATTTTGATAGGGGTTCTATATTTAATAAAGGTTAACTCTATTGAAACTGTGAGTCAAAGGCACTTTTCATGGCCAACAATTTCACCTACTTTAGAAGCCCGTCTCTTCCCGCTCTCCCCATGTCTACTCAAAGCGGGAAATGGGTGACATTGGCTTTGTTTAATAGGCAAATGGCCCTCCTTGCAAAGAATATGAATAAGTATTTTCAATCTGAACTTGTACATCACTCTTATATGTCTCTCTCCTTCGCACAAAAGAAAGCTGTTTCGGTAATTGCAAGACTTAATTAGCCAGTGTTCGCACAAAGGCTTCCTTTGTTCACCTATCAACAGGCTGCTTTCACTGATGGTTCTCTGACTCTCTGAAGACTATTCTTTCCCTAAGTTTTGCACAGACTTCTATTTTCAGCTTTAGAGTCCTATGATATAAGTGCTCTGCATTTCAGTCCCCAGTGTCTGTGTCTCTTCCTTATCCCTATCACAGATCACTCCTTCCATGGCTAATGGTGATCTGATCACCTTCCTAGCCTGCCAGTCCGTAGCTTCCAATGGGACAGAAACAGATTTTCAGAACAACAGTGATGCTTTGGCAATAAGTGTCCATGAAAGAGTTGATTTCTTTCTACTTCCACCTTCCCATCTTTAAGTCAGAGCTATAGCAATAGCAGGAAAGGAGGAAGGGGATTAGTGAACATCTAAAAAATGCTACAAAGATGTTCTGTTGACTACACTGTACAGATTTAAGCTCTATTTCTTCTATGAGTGAAAGGAAAGAAAGCACATCTTCTATCAGTTCACAGATTTTTTAAAAAAGTTTAGATTCTTTGTTAGCTAATTTATGGCAATCACATTCTGAGCATTACCCAGTATTATTCTTCGAAATTACCTCTTTTCTCTCTCCTCTGTTTATGGAAATTCTACTACATTTCATGACACTTTTTACACTGACATTTAAAAGGCTTCTGTCCTAGAGATTACTGTTTTCCATATAGGGTAATAAGCTTAAAATTTACATATCTTTTGGAGTCTGACATCTATCAACTTAAATCTATAGTAATTCTGCCACTAACAGAAAAAAATTGGAATCTCAGTTGTTGGTTAAGAGGAACTTCTCACTGCCTAGGATATCCTAATCCCTCCATATACCTTTTATCATGACTATTCCTATCCTGTGGCAAGTGATACTTGCAATTTCTATTCCTCAAATTGAATATCTGTGGTATTCCAAAGAATTGCCATATATCCCCATGTAAAATAGAAAGTTTTTGAAATCACTAATTGCCTTCTGTTAAATCTATTAAACATAAATATTAGTTTACATTGCCATGCCATTATAATTTCAAAGATAACACCGGTCCAAGGAAAGAGGTTTGAAAATCATAAACATTTCACTACAATAAATATGCACCTGGTAATCTTGCATTGCCATCAAATACTACTACAATTAATCAGGATGTTTCCCCCATTTCAGAAGAAAACTCTTCCAAGGTTCCTAATGGAACACCAGTCCTGACACTCTCACGGGTGTTAGGATGCAAAAAGGTTTCATTTGGAGTTGAATAAAGTTAACCATGGCTGTGTTTGTATGCATGCATGAATGCATGGATTTGTATTTTTCTGCTATAATCCACAGATTTTTACATGCTAATGTACTGTTCTTTCCATGATGGGCAAATATAATAAGCTTTCCTCAGTGAACTGGACAGAGAAATCCCTCTTTCAGGGAACATCTCATGAGATGAGAATTCTGTGGTAACGCATTTTATTTGAACTCACCATAGGTTTTTCTTAGAGTTTCAATGCTTCCAGAACTTGTAGCCATTGAGCAGCATTTTATCAAACATCACAGACAAAACCAAACCACTATTGGCTTTAACTTTTCTAATGAGACGATTATCCTTATAATTTTCAAGAAGGTGTTTGCTTAATTTCACTATACTTTCCCACCGATTCTTTGTCTGCAGCACACCCCTACATTTTTTTCTCTACCACAACTACAATAACACAGAGTACATCTCTTGTTTATCATAAATGTGCCAGTATGATCACTTTTCTAAAACAAGTATCCTTTCTTCAGTTCAGAGAGAAGTGATTTCCTTGATTTGCAAGATTTATGCAGAGTCAGATTTTGTTTAGAAATTAATTTATTTGTATATACAACTGGTCCCATTTTATAGGCACCCATCTACACTTGATTTCTTCTTTTATAGTTTGGCTTATGACATCCACTGTACTCTATAAAGTTACTTAGAGTACATACTCTTCCAGTTTATTGCAGAATGTACTTATTAAGATAATGTTTAAAGAAAACATGTATCATTAAATATTTTTATCATCACGAAAATATAAGTCTTTGGAACAGATAACTCATTCACATCTAATAGTAAACAACTTGGTAAGTGTTCTGTATTTAGTTCTAGACATTTTTCTATCAAGGTTACACCCGGCTTTTCAACAGACCCATTGGTGATGATTTGTTCTACGTGTAAACCTCCTTAAACTCTCAACTTTGCTAATTATCCTCTCCAGTATCTTCAATAACAAGCGTTTTTCAATATCAACCATACCGGTGAAAACGTGCATGTGTTATGGAGAGAGAGAGCACAGCATTATTTCTAGCCTTAACGGACCCTCAGTACAATTCAATAGTTAAAGCATAATCTACTAGAATATAATTAACAAAATAAGGAAGTTTATGATACATGTGAAAGGAATAATAACATGGTGATAACATTGAGTGCTGGAGTGGTCAGGGGAAGATCATGCTATGTTAAATCATATAACAAGCAGACTTTAAATATTTCTGAAAAAATTATAGTGAAGGAAGAAACAATGTGATTACACACTACACATGAGTGACTATCAAGCATTTTAAGAGAGAAGACTTGAAGCCCACTTTCCTAGTTTATTGTGTTTAGGCAGTCATTTTTTTTAAGTTAATGGTTAATAAAACTGTATGAACATTTAACTAGCTTAATTAGATTTAAGAGCTCTTTTCAACATATCCTCTTCTATTGGGGATTTACAGTACTACAATTAAGTTTAAAATCTCTTTTCTATCTTGGAAATGTTTGCAAACATTTTTGTTTAATCTGAGAGCTTTATCACTCAATTGGAAGTATAAACAAGATTCAAAAGAACCTTCCTTTCAGTTGATTTAGTTTGCTCTTACAGACTGAGTTGATTTGACATGGTGAAAATATATTCATGTTACGTTAAATTCCATTTTAAATAAGACTAACAGATCTGCATTTTAACTCACTAAGTAACTTAGAGAAAGATTGGATTTTTAATGCTATTTAGAAGACTAAAATATTCAGTAAAAACAAAAAGTCTGGCTGTATTTGATTGGAGTTAACAACAAAAAGAAAACTTGATCTTAAGAGCAGAAATGTTACAAGAGAATATTTTTATCAGACTGGCATTATCATCTGTTTTGTAATTTTTTGCCATGAAAATCAGCAAGGCTATTATTTAAAACTGCCTATGTTGAAAGACAAAAAAGTTAAATTTGAAACAGTTATTTTACTATGGGTTTTGATGTCCTTGATTTCCTGCTTCTTTTCTCCCTCTCTAATTCATATTCCATAAAAAAGCATCATTACCTCTATTGATGACTGCAAACAGATTCTAATTTAGTTCTATTTCTTTAAACTTGAGTGTGTTACAGTCCATTTGGGTGTACCATTTACTTGCCCCATCAATGGGGGTAGGGGTCAGTATCTTTATACTCTCCATTTTTACCACCATCAAAATCTGCTCTCAGAATAAATCTAAGAATTTAGTAATGACTTATAATGTTCCTTCTTCTAGAAGATACTTAACCTAAATTAATAATTTCCAAGTATAAGTTGTAGGGGATGAAGTTCAAGTTTTGATTATAGGACCTTATCCATAAGTATGAAACGACTCTGTAGACATTGGACCAGTCCAGCAAGACATTAAGAATAAATTTAGATTTTATTAAGCACAATGTGAACATTATATATGTATATAGTTCCTGATTAAACACTAATAGAAAGTAAGACATGTTTTATAGACACAAAAATTCATCCTATAACCTATGTAGAAGTATACCTATGAAAGTAACAACCAAATATTAACCATAAGTATCCTTAAGAAATAAAATATTTTATTGAAAGTTTCTACAGTGTAACATTAAGGTGCAATTCTAAATAATAACTAGTACCAATGAGGAAATATTTCCTTAGGTACAAAAAAATATTTTAATTGTGCTTAAATTCCTAAGTATCATTGCTTTTCTTGGAAAACACTAAAAGCCTCCCCCCACCCCTGCCACAAACACCTAAAAGACGCAACTGTATGTCTGTATATTTGAGCACAGAAGGGAAAAAAGATTAAAATAATACAGAATCAGTAAACATGGTGCCATCCAATAATATCCAATAAGATAAGGTGTTGACTACCTATAACCGCCTAATAATATTGAATATACCTGTTTAAATTTTATTAACCATTTTCATACCCATAATTTCTTGCAGAAATTTTCATTTGAATTAACAGTGAAAATGTTCTCCTTCCCATTTTACTATAAATTTAGAGCCGTCCGGGCATTTACAAGAAGACATGAGAAAAGCAGCATCAAGTTGAATGAGACTTAATCTTCATCAGACCAATTTAGCACACTTTTTCAACTAGGGAAAAAACGAAAAGTGGTCTAACCCAAACCCTTGCATGATATATGCACTGCACTGCACACAATTGGCGATTGATTCTCACAATAGTCTTTCTGTGAAACTTGTGTGGTCCTTCTGAAGAAGCCAAACAGCGAGATAATGACAATAGCGCTTTTTATAAAAAATCACATTCTTGGTCACTATGTTTGCTGCCTCCAATTTGTGGTTTACGTTTCCCTTTATTAAGAAGAACTGGCTGATGTAAAATCACACACTAGACAGCACAGGCTCAGCTCCCCTCTCCTCTCATTTTCCATGGAACCATTGACCACCACACACATTGCTGTCAAATTGTTCTGCTTCTTGTCAGCTGCACACTGGGCAGGAGAACAGGAGGCTGGTCGTGCACTAATTAGGAGGGCAGACATGTTTAAAACTCTCTTCTGAGAAATCGAGGTGCCAAATATTAGCTTATGTAAAAGTTATGTAAGGAGAAGGGCAGGGATAGAAGGATTATAGGATAGAATTCTTAACATCTTTGAACGAGGATATTGAAAGCAGTTTGTTTTCACGATGGCACCAATTCTTCCCTGAACCATGGAGGGGCGGAACTGTGGGTGCACTTGAAACTGGTGGCTTTAGAGAAAAAAATTCAAATCCATAAAATTCCTCATGTGGATTTGACTAAATAGGTCTATTTTTTTTCTGAAATAATTATAGGCTGATAAAGGTGCTAAATTTATAGCTAAGACATTAATCTGGCTTGACAGAAATAATGGTGTAACTTACAATACGTTGAAAGTTTCCATAGCAAATTGATCTTTTGATACCAACTGTTATGCATGAAAAGTGCATTAAACAGAAGTTTTTCTCTATTTGAATAAATTGGCTTGTATTCCATATTGCTTAAAATGAAGTTAAGGCATTATACAAAGGGATTGTTTAATTTATTTTTATTTTTATATTTTTAAGTTTGTGAGAGAGAGAGAGAGAGAGAGAGAGAGAGAGAGAGAGAAAGCAAGCATGAGCTGGGGAGGGGCAGAAAGAGAGGAAGAGAGAAAGAATCCCAAGCAGGCTCCGTGCTGCCTGCACAGAGCTGGACTGGGGCTGGATTTCCACCAACTGTGAGATCATAACCTGAGCCAAAATCAAGAGCCAGATGCGTAACAGACTGAACCACCCAAGCGACCCACAAAAAAAGTTGTTTTAAAATGTCTTAATTATGCCCCAAAGGCAAGGGAATTAAAAGCAAAAGTGAATTACTGGGACCTTATGAAGATAAAAAGCTTCTGCACAGCAAAGGAAACAACCAACAAAACTAAAAGGCAACCAACGGAATGGGAAACGATATTCGCAAATGACATATCGGACAAAGGGCTAGTATCCAAAATCTATAAAGAGCTCACCAAACTCCACACCCGAAAAACAAATAACCCAGTGAAGAAATGGGCAGAAAACATGAATAGACACTTCTCTAAAGAAGACATCCGGATGGCCAACAGGCACATGAAAAGATGTTCAGCGTCGCTCCTCATCAGGGAAATACAAATCAAAACCACACTCAGGTATCACCTCACGCCAGTCAGAGTGGCCAAAATGAACAAATCAGGAGACTCTAGATGCTGGCGAGGATGTGGAGAACTGGGAACCCTCTTGCACTGTTGGTGGGAATGCAAATTGGTGCAGCCGCTCTGGAAAGCAGTGTGGAGGTTCCTCAGAAAATTAAAAATAGACCTACCCTATGACCCAGCAATAGCACTGCTAGGAATTTATCCAAGGGATACAGGAGTACTGATGCATAGGGCCACTTGTACCCCAATGTTCGTAGCAGCACTCTCAACAATAGCCAAATTATGGAAAGAGCCTAAATGTCCATCAACTGATGAATGAATAAAGAAATTGTGGTTTATATACACAATGGAATATTACGTGGCAATGAGAAAAAATGAAATATGGCCTTTTGTAGCAACGTGGATGGAACTGGAGAGTGTGATGCTAAGTGAAATAAGCCATACAGGGAAAGACAGATACCATATGGTTTCACTCTTATGTGGACCCTGAGAAATTAACAGGAACGCATGGGGGAGGGGAAGGAAAAAAAAAAAAAAACAGGTTAGAGTGGGAGAGAGCCAAAGCATAAGAGACTCTTAAAAACTGAGAACAAACTGAGGGTCGATGGGGGGTGGGAGGGAGGAGAGGGTGGGTGATGGGTATTGAGGAGGGCACCTTTTGGGATGAGCACTGGGTGTTGTATGGAAACTAATTTGTCAATAAATTTCATATAAAAAAAAACAAAAAAAACAAAACAAACTTTAAAAAATTTTAAATGCTAAAAAAAAAAAAAAAAAAAAAGAGTACAGGAGGCCTGGGACTTAGACTCCCCTCTAAAGTGAGAAGTGGTCTTGTGGAACTGAGCCTGTAATCTGTACGGTCTGTGCTAACTCTCAATAGTGTCAGAATTGAATTAAATTGTTGAAAACCCCCCCAAAAAATAAATAAATAAATAAAAAATAAAATGTCTTAATTATGACTCCCGCTTCAGGTGAGCACCGCTCCACTTTGGGTGAACCTCTCTTCTCTCGCTCTCTCTGCCCCTCGCTCACTTGCCCCCCCCTCAGAAAAAACAAAAATCTTATTTATAATTAAAAACTGGTATGATAGTTAAGATGGATTAAAAGGGTATACAAATGACTCAAAAAGCATAAAAATTTAATTGTATGTATCTATTACAAGTACAAATGAAGATATACCGCAGAAAGATTATTTAGAAACAGCATGAAAGCGGCCATTTTTTGAGGATAAGATTGGTAACTTTTAGTTCATCTCCATTTTGTATGACTCTCTACTGGGAACAATTTATCAATATTACAATATATTTTTTAATCTTTCATTTAGGAAATTTTAGAAAATACTTAAGACCCTAAGTAAACTAAACTGATGACTAAAAGATTTATAAATTAAATTATACACATAGTGAGAAGATGCTCATGAGTTCATATTTGAGCACTTTGAAGATGTTTAAAATTAAATAAGATCATGACAGAAAAAAAAAAAAAAAGCATGGCTTCCCTGCCTGACAGCAGATTGGAAATACTGAGAGAATTTAGAACGGCAGCAACTTTCTAACGTTTGGAAGGATATTTAGTAGCTAAGATGCTCATGTCAAAATGAACTTCAGCAAAAAAAAAAAAAAAAAAAAAAAAAAAAAAAACCATTTTTTTACAAAGATATTTGTCCCACTTGGCCATTTAGTACCACACTGGAGGACAGTTTTTAGAAATAAATTAACTGAAAACTTTGAATTATATGTGCTTTAAACTAAGAATCGAAAATCATGATAGATCATATAAACCTAGCAGCCATATTCCTGATAATAGAGTAAATGAGATGAAAGAAAATATGTCAATAATTAATGGTGGGGGAGCTTAAACCACGACCCACTGAGTTATCATATACGAGAGAGTGAAACCCAGAGTGCATTAGGAAAGGAGTTAGTATAATGTTTTTTTTTTTTTAAGTTGTAACTGAACAGCAATTTTACACACACACAAAATATGATAAAGTACAGTCTGGGCTGGTTCAAAGGTACTGTGTTATCTCGATTGATTTTTCAGTCAGTTACAGATTGAATTTTTTGTTCTACTCTTTCCACTCTTCTCCCTACTGCCTTGACTAGCCTTTAAAAAAAAAAAAACATAAAGTGCCCTCTGAATTCATGTAGATGTTGATGCATTTAAAAATTAAATTAAATGGGGCTGCCTGGGTGAGTTGGTTAGGTGTCAGACTTCAGCTCAGGTCTTGGTCTATTAGGTTCACTACTGATGGTGTGGAGCCTGCCTTGATTTCTCCATTTACCCTTCCCCATCTCTTTGCCTCTCACCCGCTCATGGTCTCTCTCTCAGAAATGAATAAACATTTAAAAAAAGTAAATTCAATGTGTTGTTCCAAAAGTTATGGGATGTGTATTCTATGCATGATTTTATGTCTTCTTAAATTTTAACATATAAACAAACACATTCAAATTTAAAACAACAGAAAAGTAGAGAAATATGTAAAAAAAATCCCATGATGACACCACACAAGCTCTATTCATATTTTAATGTTTTAATTTAATAAAAACATAAATGCATATTAAATGTAAATTTTAATATAAATGTCAAGTTACATTCAGGGGTTTATAAATATTTCCTTATTGCTGATATGTAGGTTGTAAAGTTACATTTACAAATGAAAAATCACCAAAGTAAATCTTATACTAGCTTGAGCAAAACCAAGAACCAGTTGGAACCCATTACTTGCCTAGAGTTGCATGAAGCTGGTTGTAGAAGCTCATCAAGTCTCTCTCTTTCTACCATTTGGCTTTACTTCTCTATGTGTGCTGGTTTCATTCAGTTGTCAATAATCACTTACTCCATGATGGCTATGGACATGATGAGCATTACATCTTCCCATCCAAGCAACCCAGTGGAAACAGGACTTCTCTATCCAAAGCCTTTATAACAGATAGGGAAAGAACTCATATAGTTCTTGCTTAAATCCCACCCATCACTGTATCTCGTGAACTGGACTAATAAGAATGATCAGTCCTGGGTTATAGTCTGTAATTGTGTGTGTGTGTGTGTGTGTGTGTGTGTGTGTGTGTGTGTGGGTGTAGCATATTTTTGAAGAAATAGAATGAATACAAAATAATAAGATCAGGAAGATAAAAAAGGACTGCCCTCCAAAGTAGGTGGTTTCCAATTATTTAATTACTCTTAATTCTAGCTTAATATTTAAAATGTTTAGATTTTAGACTTCTTTTTTTTTTAAATTTTTTTTAACATTTATTTATTTTTGAGACAGAGAGAGACAGAGCATGAACGGGGGAGGGGCAGAGAGAGAGGGAGACACAGAATCGGAAACAGGCTCCAGGCTCTGAGCCATCAGCCCAGAGCCTGACGCGGGGCTGGAACTCACGGACCGCGAGATCGTGACCTGAGCTGAAGCCTGACGCTCAACCGACTGAGCCACCCAGGCGCCCCTAGATTTTAGACTTCTATAAAAAGAGGTAAGTTTTGGATTTTTCTTTTAGTTTACTATTTCTACTTTCTGTGTTGAAAAACAATGAATATTGAAGAACGATTTTTCTCTCATTTGGAAGCCAGGGGTTAATTACTAGTAAACTACCTGGGCTCAAGATGTATTTAGTAGATCTCTGATTTTTCTTGACACACTATCTCTCATTATTTTAAATTTTTGCACATCTAATTTTGAGAGTTTTACTTGACAAAGAAATCATTAACTTTGTTGGTATTTTCTGTTTAATTTTTATTGAATAAATTTGTTTCATTTTCGTACAACCTTTTCCAAAATGTATTTGTTTGCTTTAGTTTTTTGATTTGCCTATGCTATGTCTACTTTTAAAAATACATATTTTTTTTAATTTTTTTTCCAACGTTTTTATTTATTTTTGGGACAGAGAGAGACAGAGCATGAACGGGGGAGGGGCAGAGAGAGAGGGAGACACAGAATCGGAAACAGGCTCCAGGCTCTGAGCCATCAGCCCAGAGCCTGACGCGGGGCTCGAACCCACGGACCGCGAGATCGTGACCTGGCTGAAGTCGGACGCTTAACCGACTGCGCCACCCAGGCGCCCCTTAAAAATACATATTAATCTATATACTAAACTAGCTGTCAAATTATAAATAAATTATTGTCTATAAATTTTCTAATATATATTTCAAATTTGTTTTATGTGTCTACAACTGGTATTCTTAGATTTTTTTCTTAATGAAATAATGCATTAAATAATTACATATTTTCCTTCTCTTTTTGTTTCTTGCTCCTTGTTTCTATGTCTTTCTGCTTTATATATGCTTTGGGATTTTCTATATAGGCAATAATCGACTCTGTGAATAGAGACAGTTGTAGTTCATTCTAAATGGAATGACTTCTGACTTTCTTACCTTATTGCACTGAGTAGGATATTGAGTATGGTATTGAATAGAAGCAGTGAGAGTGAATATCTTTGCCTTGTTCCTGATATTAAAGGAAAGTATTTAACCATTTGCTTTAAGCACTTACCAGTTTATAAAAGCACACCTCTATTCCTAGTTTGCTAAATTATTTCATCATTTATGGCTATTGAACTTTGCCAAATGTTTTTCTGTATCTTTTGAGATGATTGTTTTTTCTTCTTTAGTCTGTTGATGTGGTGAACTACACTAATGGAGAATTGAATATTAAACTAGATTTGCATGTCTAGAATGAACTCCAATTGGTTATAGTCTATTATACTTTTGACATATTGCTAGATTCTATTCGTTGGTATTTAATTGAGGAGGTTTATATCAATATTAATGAGAAATTGTGTTCTATAGTTTGTTTTGCTTTGTTTTGTTTTGTCTTGCTTTGTTTTGCAGTGTCTTTGCCTGCTTTTGTTATCAGGATGACACTACCCTTATAAAATGGGTCAGGAGGGGTGCCTGGGTGGTAAAGCTTCTGACTTAAGCTCAGGTTATGATCTCACAGTTCATGGATTCTCGAGTTCCGGCTCAGATCCTGGAGTCTGCTTCGGATTCCCTGTCTCCCTCTCTCTCTCTGCCTCTCCCCCGCTTGTGCTCTGTCTCTCTCACAAATAAACATGAAAAAAATATTTTTAATTAAAAATTTAAAAAAAATAAAATAAGTTGGGAAAAATCTCTTCCTCTGCTTTCGATAAATTTTTTCCAGAATTTTATTTCCCTCTTAAATATTTGATAAAATTTACCTGTAAAGACATTTGATCTTAAAATTTTCTTTGGGGAATATTAAAAAAAAAAAACAACTTTTTTTCCTTTAAGTTTTATTTAAATTCCAGTTAATTAACATATGGTGTAATATTAGTTTCAGGTGTAGCAGTTAGTGATTCATTACTTACAATATCCAGTACTCATCACAAGTGCCCTCCTTAATCCTCAGCACCCATTTAACCCATCCATCTGCCCACCTCCCCTCCAGTAACCCTCAGTTTTTTCTCTACAGTCAAGAGTCTGTTTCCTTTTTGCCTCTCTTTTCCCCCTAAGTTCACTTGTTTTGTTTATGAAATTCCACATATGAATGAAATCATATGGTATTTGTCTTTTTCTGACTGGACTAGCTCCATCCATGTTGTTGCAAATGGCAAGATTTCATTATTTTTTTTTTAATGACTGAGTTATATTCCATTGTATATATAAACCACCTCTTCTTTGTTCATTGGTTGATGGACATTTGGGATCTTTCCATAATTTGGCTATTGTTGATAATGTGGCTATAAACATCAGGTTGCTTGTATCCCTTCGAATCAGTATTTTCGTATCCTTTGGGTAAATATCTAGCAGTGCAATTTCTGGATCCTAGGGTAGTTCTATTTTTAACTTCTTGAAGAACCTCTGTACTATTTTCCAGAGTGGCTGCACCAGTGTGCATTCCCACCAACAGTGTAAGAGTGTTCCCCTTTCTTCTTTTTTCCACATCCTCACCAACACCTGTTGTAAAAGAAAAAGAAAAACAAACTTTTTTTAAGAGAAGTTTTATGTTGACAATAAAATTCATAAGAAGGTACAGAGATTGCCAATACAGACTCTTACCACCCACATGTATAGTCTCTCTCATTATCAACATCCCCCTGAGAGTGGTACATTTGTTAGAATTAAAGAACTTACATCGATACATTGTAGCCATCCATAGTTTATATTAGGGTTCACTCTTAGTGCTATACATCCTATGGGCTTGGACAAATGTATAATGACACATATCCACCATTACAGTATCATACAGAGTAGCGTTATTGCCCTAAACATACTCTAAGCTCTGTCTATTTATCCCTTCCCCCTCCTGATTCCCTGGTAAGCACTCACCTTTTTATTGTCTCCATAGTTTTGCCTTTTTCAGAATTTCACCTAGTTGGAATCATACACCATGTAATCTTTTCAAATTGCCTTCTTTCATTTAGTAACATGCGCTTAAGATTCCCTCATATTTTTTTCATGATCTGAGAGCTCATTTCTTTTTAGCCCTGAATAATATTTCATAGTATATTAATCCAGCCAACTACTAAAGGACATTTTAGTTACGTCCAAGACAATGGCAATTATGAATAAAGCTGTTATAAACATACATGTAAAGGTTTTTGTGCAGATTCTCTTGATCTATTTTCTAGCTCAGAGATTCTTTCCTCAGTCTTGTCCAGTCTACTAATAAGCCATCAAAGACATTTGTCATTTCTGTTATAGTGTTTTTGATCTCTAGTATTGTTGTTGTTGTTGCTGTTCTTTCTTAGGGTATCCCTCTCTGTGCCTACACTGCCCATCTGTTCTTGCATGCTGTCTACTTTATCCATTACAGTCCTTACCATATTAATCATAGTTGTTTTAAATTCCTGGTTTGATAATTCCAACATCCCTCCCATGTCTGGTTTTTGCCCTTTAGTATGCCTTGTAATTTTTTTCTTGATAGCTGTATATGATGTACACGATAAAAGAAACTGCTGTAAATAGGTCTTTAGTCATGTGGTGGTGAGATATGGGGGGGGGGAGGGGAGGGGTGACTGCTCTATAGTCCTATGATTATGTCTCAGTCTTTTAGTGAGCCTCTGTCTCCAAACTGTGAGCATCACAAGTGTTTCTCAAGACTTTTTTTTTTTCCTCCCCCTAGGTGGAACAAGATGGCTACAATAGGCTGGAGTTGGGCATTTCCCCTCTCCCATATGGAAAGCTAGAACTAACTGGAGTTTGATATTTCCCTTATACCAGGTTAGTTAGACTCGGATAATATCTCAGCAGATTAAGCTCTGACTAACTGGTTTCTTCTGAGAACAGGCCTTGTTAAGAAGAACTGAGTGCTCTGATGTATTTCAAAAGGGTATTTTTTTTCTCCATTCTGCCAGATGAAGGAGGAGATTTTTCTCTGGTACTTACTGTGGAAATGTGGTTAGGCTCCTGGAGGTCAATATCACGAGGATTATGGGGTCCCTCATGACTGGGCCTCCTGTCAGAGTTATCTATACAAATACATTAGCAATTCATCAATTTCAAGTTTTCCTACTTCAGGACTCGTTCCCAAGGTAGCTTCCACTTTTGAATCCCTGTATGTGCCTGTCTGTCTCTCCAATCTTGGGGCAGTGGTTTATTCACCCAGTGTCCTTCTTATCTTATGGACCCAAGAAAAGTTGTCAATTTCCCAGTTGGTTTAGCTTTCTACTACTTGTTAGGATGTAATTACCCTAACTTCTTACACCAAACTCACATCAAACCAGGATAAAAGTGTGGAAAGGTTTTTAAACTAAAGATAATTTACAAACAGTTACAGGATCATTCAGGTTACTTCATAATGAATGAATTTTGGACATTTGTTTTTTGAAGAACTAAAATTTATTTTCACTTAAGTTGTGTTTAAAACCATAAAATCATTTTATAATAGTTTCTTACAGTTTTAATATTCTTAGGTCTTATAATGTTGTCTCCTCTTTCATTACTGATGTTGGTAATTTGTTTCTTCTCTCCTTTTTTCTCAGAGAGATAGTCAGGCTAAATGTTTATCGATTTTATTGATCTTTTCAAAGAACCATCTTTTGAGTTCATTCATGTCTTATTGTTTATTTTAAAATTGATTTATTTCTGCTCTTATGATAATCATCTCATTTCCTCTGCTCATTTTGCATTAATTGACTCTTATATTTGTTTCTTAAAATCAGATTATAAATCATTGACTTAAGACACTTTTTCTTTCCTAATATGTGTCATTGCCATAAATTTTCCTTTATGTATTTCTTTACTAGAACATCACAATTTTGATATATAGTGTTTTATTGTCATTCAGTACAAATGATGTTCAGTTTTCTCTTCATACTTGTTCATTAGCCCATGGAATAAATAGGAGTGTGCTCTTTTATTTACAAATATTTGAGGATGCTTCAGATATCATGATTATTGATGTATAATTTAATTCCACTTTAGCTAGTGAGCTTATTTGGTTTGATTTATATTGTTTTACTTTGTAGAGGTTTAGTTATTTTAAGCCTAGAATAAGACTTGCCCTAGTCAACGTTTCATATCCAGAACACATGTTAATTTTCAATGCATATGGAACATTCACTATGGTAAAACATACTGGACCTCATCTCGGCTGTCAGTTTTAGAGTTGAGTCAATCTGATTTAGAGTTGAGCTGGGTTTGAGTTTTCTTGTTGTATGGTTACTTTCAGGTTACCATTGGCTTCGGAATCCTCTAGAATTTCTCTTACTTGTGTGCTTGGCCAGAAAGTTTTCCTCAAAGCTGCCTTCACTCTCAGCTTTAGGTTTTCTCTTTGTTAGTGTGCATCACAGCAGATTTGCCTATATTCCTGTCCTTCCTTAAGCAATTGACTGCTATCGCGTGCCACTTGGTGCTTGCTACATTTTGAAGATGGCCAGGGGCTTTTCGTTGCCCCCCAGCCTCAATGTTAGGTGTGCCTTGTGTCCTTGTGTATCAGGGTATGAAATGTTTCTCACTAAAGGGTTGAGGATAATTTCTCGATGACCCTATTGCTTCGCCAGTTTTTGTAAGTCTGTAAAGCGGTTTGCCTTAAAATTTCATTGATCCTATGAATTCAGGAAAAGTAATGATTTTATAAATTATAATAACTGTCTTCCCTTTTTTAGGGTGGGAGTTACATTATTTCCAGCTTTCCATATCTTAAGCTGAAGCCAGACGTCTATCCCTTTCTTTTAAATTAAAAATAATACTTTTATATATTTCCCTCTGAGTCTATGCTTGACCATATATCATCAATTTTTATGTAAAATATAATTGCAATCATTTTTAAGTTCATGAGTCATTGTACATTTTAAAATTTAATTTCTGTTAATAGCACAAAACCTAGATATCATGTTTTTCTTTTTTTTCATTTCTCAGAGTATGACTAAATTCTGCTATTCATTTATAACTTTATTATATTATAATCAGAAGCTGTGATACTCACAATATCTGCTATTTGACTTGGAATATTACCAAGTTTTAGTGCTCTTTTACTAATTAATGAGAATTTAGATGCCCAAAGGACTTGATTTTCAAATGGCCCTGAAAAGTTAACTGAAACTCAGGTTCAAAAATAGTGCTAAAACTAATTATCACTATTGTATTCAAAAGCTTAGTTGTAGAGTGAAGTCACAGTAAGTATTGAGGTTTGGGGGAAAAGAAGATTAATACTCTATTCTAGAACGTACAGAGTTCATATACTAATGTGACCTATATTCACAGATGTTTTATGTAAATTGCATACACTGTTGATTATTATTGAAGCAGCTGTTACCTAAAGCCCTTAAGATGCTTATCCAGCTAAACCAGTGTGTAATTGGACATTTTGAGAGTTCAATTTTATTGCTGTGCCTTAAATTTATCTACATTAAAATTTACACATTAAATTTGATCCTTATTTCACCCTGTCAAGGTCTTTTTGGACACAAATACTGTCATCCAGAATATTATCTATTCCTTCCAGATTCATGTCATTTTCTATTTGGATAACCATGCTTTTATACAAGTCATTTATAAATGGTGATGTGTTGCATGTAACCTGATCGAGAAGAAAGCCTTATGTTATACCACTGGAAAGGTCTCTTCAGTTGGCAATATGTTTGGATAAGGCCATTTATTTTATTACAAATCTGTCTAACCATTGCTTCTACCCACAGCTACATACTGTTGTCTTCTCCACACATATCACAGAAATTATCTAGTTTAATGTCATCTTGAAATTCAGATATGTCTCATCTATTTCAGGATTCACTTAATGACTTATTCTGGAATTGTCAGAATTGTCTGGATTGGAGGAAAATACTGTAATAAACTGACTGCAAGAGATGGCTGAATTCACCACTTCTCCCTCAAGGCATACTTTTGCATTGTAACTTTACTACTTCTTCAGTCGAGAAGTGGACTCTGTTTCGCCCTCCCTGAATCTGGGCTAACCCTGTGACTCTCTTTGGCCAATAGAGTATGATGGAAGTATCGATATGACAGACACACGCCTAGAGTTCAAGAAGATTGAAGCATTTCCACTGTTTCAGGAAAATATGCACCATCACGACAACACATCCAGAATAACTATTTATAAGTTGACGAAGACCAAATGGAGGACGACAGAGGTGCTCAGCAGAGACCAACTAGCTGAACACAGACAGGTGAGTCACCCCAAAGAAAATCAGAGTCTGGACCACATTAGCCACTTCCCATGGACTCATGAAAAGTAATATATGTTAACCAAAGCAGTCTATAGATTCAGTGCAAACCCTATCAAATATCCAATTGTGTTTTTCATAAAAATATTTTTAAAATCTTAAAATTCAAATTGAACCACAAAAGACCCCAAGTAGGTAAAGCAATCTTAAGCAAAAAGAAGACTGCTGGAGGCATCACACTATCTGATTTCAAAATACACTACAAAGCTGTAGTAATCAAAATAACAGTGGTGCCGGCACCAAAACAGGCATATAAACCAATGGAACAAAATAGAGAGTCCAGAAATAAATCTATGCGCTTACAGTCAATTAATCTTTGACAAAGGTGGCCAGTATGTACAATGAGAAAATACAATTTCTTCGAGAAATGGTGATAAGAAAACTTGATATCCATATGCAAAGGAATGAAATTGGACCCTTTTCTCACACCTTATACAAAAATCAACTCAAAATGGATTAACAACTTAAACATAAGACCTGAAACTGTAAAACTACTAGAATTAAACATAGGGAAAAAGCTTCTTGACATGGGTCTGGGCAATAAATTTTTGGATGTGGTCCCCAAAGTATAAGCAATAAAAGCAAAAGTAAAGCATCAACAAAGCAAAAGCATTGCATCAAACTAAAAAGCTTCTGCCCAGCAAAGGAAACAATCAACAGAATGAAGAGACAATCTGCAAAATGGGAGAAAATACTTGCAAACAATACATCTGATAAGGAGTTAATATCCAAAATATATAAGAAACTCAAACATAGTAACAAGAAAATAAATAACTCATTAAACAATTGGTACGGGACCTGAATAGACATTTCAAAAAAAAAAAAAAAGGACATACAAAGGGGTAACAGGTACATGAAAGAATGCTCAACATGACTAATCATCAGGGCAATGCAAATAAAAAGCATTATAAAATATTACGTCACACCTGTTAGAATGGCTATTGTCAAAAAGATAAAAGGTAAATGTTCGGAAAGATGTGGAAAAAGAAAACACTTGTACACTGTTGGTGGATATGTAAATCGGTACAGCCATGGTGGAAAAGAGTGTGGAGCTTCCTCAAAAAACTAAAAACAGATCTACTGTGTGATTCAGCAATTCCATTTCTGGTTATATACCTAAAAGGAAATGAAATCAGTATCTCAAAGGATATCTGGACTCCATTGTTCCTTGCAGCATTATTCACAATAGTTAAGATATATAGTCAACCTCAGTGTCCATCAATGGATTAACAGAAAATTTATAAAACAAACAAACACACAAACAAACAAAAAGAAGGAAAACTGTCATAGATGAACTGGAGGACATTGAGCTAAACGAAATAAGCTAGAAACAGAAAGGCAAATGCAGCATTATCTCACTTATATGTGAAATCTAAAAAAGTCAAACTCATAGAAGCACAGAGTAGAATGGTGGTTGCCTTGGGCTGGAGGGTGGTGGAAACAGGGAGATGTTGGTAAAGGATACAAAGTTTAAGATAAGCAGGATGAATAATATCTGGCGCTCTAATATACAGTATGCTGTCTATAGTTAATATTACTATGTTGTATACTTGAAATCTGCTAAGAGTAGATCTTAAATGTTCTCACCAGACCCGTACACAAAATATGTGAGATCGTGGATATGTTCATTAGCTTGGTGTGGTAATCATTTCTCAATGCAATGCATATCAAAGCATCACACACACACACACACACACTCAAATCACAATGTACAACATAAATATACACAATTTTGTTTGTTTATTATTCTTTAATAAAGCTAGAAAAATATAAAAGTTTGTTGTATTAAGCCACATAGCAGGGCACATTTGGTCGTTAATATGCACTAAAACTCTAGATTGTCTCATTGCTGCCTCAAAAAGAATATAAACCTTGGCTTTAAGATGACTGCGCAGATAGAGAAGAGATCAGTTGCCCTGGGAAATAAGAGGACATAACACAGGAGTCATCCATTCTTGTGAACCTGAGAAATTGGGGCAAGAGGATTGGCAGAATCGGGTAATTCTATGTAGATGACAGTGTGCCAAACTAATAGAGGTTTTGATCAGCCTGATATCTCTTTTGCATGAAGCTGGAATTTATACTCGGTTTTCTTTTGTTGGGTCAATGTATGAAGTGAGAAAAAGAATAGAACTGTGAGTGTTTTCCAAAATGATTGTGAAAATTCTGAATGTTTTAGATGACTGAATGCTTGTGTGTTTGGGCATGGAGCTATCACTTGTATTATACCCCATATAATAATTAACTTATTAAACACTACTAGGGTATCCTCTTGAAACGTTTCAATACTACTTTCCCAATTAGCAAATAAAAAGTCCCAGAGGAAATAAACCACATTTCTTAGATATTTAAATTGACTACAATCCTAAATGTGTAAAATCCTAAATATGTAAAATCCTAAATATGTTTACAAAATAATGGCTTTATGTAACCTTCCCTATAGTACAGCAAATAATATTTAAAAATTAAATAAAGCATTGATAATTATTGAAAGAGTCTGAACTTCTTGTTGTATCGATATAACTTTATAAAATAGTGTCCAGAAACTATGGAAGCTGGACCCAGTGATTTATTCCATATGCCCTCCAAGTAATTCTGATAATGCTTCATATTTGAAAATCACTAATTTATGGTACCTTCTGTCACCAGTAATATATGTGTTTTCTCTTTCTCTTTGTTCACACCCAAACTCTACCATATATATTTGGTTTACAGGAAAATTGATAAGAAAGTATAGAAAGTTCCCACATACCTTCTTAACCCTCTATGATTAGTCTTTTGAAAGAACCAAAATGTTTGCTAAAGTAGGTTTGGGGTCTGAAACAAATGCATAATAAACATCATCTATGTTATCATGAGAGTTAGATATCTCTAGTATATTTTTCCTTGTTATTTTTCCTTGTTTATTTTATCAAAGGCTATGGGTAGAGTTCAATACACAGTTTCTCCTATTTCTGTAATCTAGAAGGGGAAATTATCTGAATGTATGTTTGTCAAGCATTTGCCCACAATCTTCCTGTTTTTATTTATTTTGAGTGTGTAAGTATGTGGTATATTGGAAAGAAAAGTTTCTTAGGACATTTTCACTTATAGGACCTAATACCTGCATTACCTGATACAAAAAAGGGAGCATTAGCCAGATTTAACTGAGATGTACATAATATTTAGTAGGCTGTACTTCTACTTATGGCTATTTTTGAAAATGGCTGATAAGAGTCAGCTATGTGCTACTTTAAGATGTGACAGGAACTGTATAAAATGATGACTCAAAAATTACCTCCTGACCGAGTGTTTCCTCATGTACCAAACAGAGTCCAAGTAAGTCATTCAAAGTTACTGCTAAACTGCAAATCGAAGCTGCATAGTAAATAGGAATAGGAAATCTCGTAGGTCAGTGTAACTGGAGATTAAGAAATGTATACTCTCTTTGAAGGAGATTTCTCATTTCAAAACGTGACTGCAAAATGTCTCCTTCATGTTCATGTAAGCTTGATTTTAAGTACTTTCAAATTTTGTACATTGTGCAAATCAACTTAGGAAATGGATACCCAGAATTCTATACTTCTATATTCTAAAAATATGTCTGCCTTTGTGCCAGTAAATGCAAAAGTATTTAGCTGAAGCCGCAATTTCAAATTATTACTAAATTCATATCTCTTTCTGCAGATGTACTTTTTATTATATATAAGTATATTATTATATAGAAGTATTATAGTATAAGTATTATATGTATCATATATAAGATATGATATCCATACAGGAAGATATTTGAATGTAGTCATAATGATAAGTATATATTCATATTTTATTTACATATATACACATTTATACATATGTTACATGTTATATATACATATATCCACACTATATATATTCATTCTTTGTAAATTTTTTATTTAACTAAAAACAATTAGGGAATTTTTAAAATTAATATTGATTTTTACTAGTTTTTAAATGTTTATTTATTTTGATAGAGAGAAAGTGTGTGCAAAAGTGGGGGAGGGGCAGAGAGGGAGGGAGGGAGAGAGAGAATCCCAAGTAGGCACCACACCCAACACCAAGTCTCACGTGAGTGAAATCAAGAGTTGGACTCTTAACTGACTGAGCGCCTCAGGCGCCCCTGATTTTTATTACTTCTTTAAAAATTTTAGGTCATGATTGCCTTAATTGTGTTCATGGAATCCTTTAACCATATTTTGATGGAACGTATAATAATGTAGAGTATTTAGCTATTCTGTGCAAGAACAGAAGATTTAAAGCTCTTTAGATGCATTCCTATTTCCTACAAATGCTATATGTTCTCTTACATCTTTATTCTCGTCAGTAGATGAGGTATAAGGTTGTTTTAAACTTTTTGATGCACGGGGTTCTGCCATCAATTTTCTGTTGGCGCCAAGCTTCGTATCTGCCCTTCCTTACTCGTCTTTCTAGCACAAGACACTAGAACTGGAAAATTTCTCTCCCAGACTCGCTTGTCAGCTGGTTTCCATTCAGGTTCTGCCAAAGGGATGAACTGGCTAGAGATTAGAAGGCAAGATGAAGGTGAAAAGTAGTTTGTTTCTGGTTCTTGCCGTGGCTGCAAGGAAACTGCCAGTAGCAGCCGGTGTTGGCCCCTGCATTTTGGCGGCTAGGGGCCTCATAGCTGCTTTGGTAAAAGCTCATTTCTCACGTGTGCTCTTCCAGCCCTTCCAATACCTTTAAAATCACCTCTTTTTATGAGCTCTTCTCTCTGCTTGAAATATCTAAGACAGTTTCTCTTTTCTGGATTGAAAAATGAGCTAACCGCGAGAAAAACTTGGCTTATTCATTGGGACGATTAGAAGACAAGACTAGTGAGTGTATACAGACCTCACACCATGTCCGATGTGACTTGACAATAGCCTGTTCGTTTTCAGGATGTAATTTAGAGCAAGTCTCATTTGTGAAGAGGATTAGCTGAGATTTGCTAGAACCTCATCTATTCTTCATAGATAACTAGGGAGACTGCAGTATTGGGAATAAATTTTTAAAAAGAGACTTTTATTTCAAAATAGCTGTCTTAAAAATGTGTGTGTGTCCATGCATGCGTGTGTGTGTGTGTGTGTGTGTGTGTGTGTGTGTTCTACAGCTACTCTGAGTCACTTCTTAACAGGTTATCTTGTTTACTGTGTTAAATATGCATCGATACTTAAACTGTAGACTTAGAGCCAGAATATTTTGGTTTAAGCCTGGGAATTTCTTCTGACCGACTATAGGCATGTCTGTGACTCCAGAAATTGCAGCAAAGAAAGTTGCTCCTGAATAAAACAGTGACTCTGTTCACAGCCTCTATGAACATATTGACTATTTTTCTCTGTATGTGAAGCTGTGAAGTCAAGAAATGGCTGGGGAGCAGGGTGAGAGATCCAAGAAACATACAACGGGAAAAAGCAGGAAACGGAGTCAAGAGTCATGAGCTGGCAGTTGCTACATGTTCACATCATTGCTCCGCTGGTTTAGAGACACTCCTCCTTGCTTCTCTTCCTGTGGGCAGTGACTGTCATACGTGCCAATGGATTTGTGCAACAGGACCAGGAATAGAGAAACGTTTTTTAGAAACTTTATTGCATAACAGAATCCACTGGAAAGCTTGTTAATACATTGGTTTAAGTGCACCACCCTCAGATTTATATTCGCTAGATCAAGATACACCCAGGTCTCTAACTTTTTCAAGTGTTCCAGAATGTTCTGATGTAGAGGTCTGCCCTAAAGCAGAATTTTGCAGAACTGCTTCTGGATCAATTTCATTGAAATTTCCTTTTTCACTTGTGTAAATTCCCAATTTCGGAGCCCAACCCCAGATCATTGAATTAGAGTCTCTAAATGGTGGATCTCAGGATGTGCAATTCACCAAGTAACTCAAAGGCTTCTTATTCATCCTTACTTTTGGCACCCAGGCCTAGTGGGCAAGGTTGGTTCAAGGGCAAGCTCTGCACCTGCTAGCTCTCTCCCTGACACACTCTCATACACTTTGCATCTAATTTAACTGCATTCCTAAAATAAATTCTATCTCTGGTTTGAATTAAAATTAGAGACAATGAAGTTTAAGAAGCAAATACCTGGCAAAGTTCACTAAGAAGTAAATCATGATGATTTTTCTGAGCTCTACGGAGCTGAATCCTGGATCCTTCTTAGCTTTCTCTGTAGCCACTTCTAAGTTTGGTGTTGTTCTTCCATTCCTCATGGGGTGCTTTTCAATATTCATCTTTTTAAAAATTTATTTATTACTGGGGGGGAGAATGGGGGAAGGGCAGAGAGAGAGGGAGAGAGAAAATCCGAAGCAGGTTCTGTGCTGTCAGCACAAAGCCCGACGCAGGGCTCCGTTCCAAGAACTGTAAGATCATGACTTACGCTGAAACCGAGAGTCCGATGCTTAACCAACTTAGCCACCAGGCACCCCACAATATTTATTTTACCTGACAGCATTTGTCACTTTTGGGTTTTGAACTTGTACAGTTCCCTCAACTTAGAATGCTCTCACTGAGTCACTTACCTGGTCCACATCTACTTATCCTCCTGAGTTCATCTTCAACACCACCATCTCTGGGAAATATGTTCTGGTCTCTCATGTCCATATTATTCACTGCCCTTTATATTGTGCCCAGGACCCTTCCTATCATATATACCACACATTATTCTAAGCATCCGTTTGTTTGTCTTAGATTCCCCTTAGATTAGAGTTGTCAAATTTTTTCCGTAAAGTACCAGACAGTAATTATTGCAGGTTTTGTGTCATGAGGTTTCCGTTGCAGTTACTCAATTCTGTAATTGTAGTGTGAAAGCAGCAATAGAGAATAAAAATGACTATTTCAATAAAATTTTATTTACCCATTGGGGAGATTTGCCCCATGGGTTTTAGTTTGCTGACCCTTGCACCAGACTGTTAGCTAAACATGTCCATTCGTATTCATCATCATAGCCTCAAATAGAGCAGCCCCTGGCCAATGGTAAACATATTATACAGATTGGTTGAATTTAATCTGGACTGGGTATGGAATTTGGTTCAGCTGAGAATAAACAAGCACGTAAACAATAAGTAATCAGTGGTTTAAATAAGATAGAAGCGTATTGCTCTATCACTTAAGGGTTTTCTGGTGGTAGGCAATCAAAGTTGGTATGGCAGCTTCACTGTTCTCACTCAGTGCTTTGACTCACTGGTTCCCATTTTTTGTATAGACTCCATCATCTTCAACCTGTGTGTCCCGTTTTCGAAGGCACTTTTGTGCATGCGTGAAGAAGGGAGGAAGGTCATTTAAGGAGACTTCCGGGAAGTCTGACGTATGTTCACTTACATGAAATTGTCCAGAGGTTTTTGTCACATTTAGCTACAAGAGAGGATGGGAAACGTGGTTGTGTAGTAAGGAGTACTACAATCAGCTAAAAACTGGAGTCTAATTGCAGAGGTAAAAAGGGAAAATGGATGTTGGCATTTAACATGCATGTTAATGACTGTTATTATGGGGCGTGGGTTAGTATTTTGTTCCAGTGCTATACCTATATGTCAGGAAAGAAAGCCCGAGTATCATTTGCCTGGAATGGCTGAAAAGTGGCAGTGGGAAAGAGCAAATGCCCTCCGTAATGTTCCTTCCCATCTTATGTTATATTAGTTCATAAACGTACAAAAATAACTGAAGCAACTTTCAAAACTTTGATTTTTGAGTGACATCAGAAGTTCACAAGTAAGTGGCCTTTCTAACAATTTCATTTCATGATTAATGTGCTTACATTTATTCTAATCTCTCCTTCGACACTTCAGAAAGACAAGTAATGTTTGTGTTCAGCCAGCTCCACCCACAATTTCTACAACTGTTTTTGTGCATGAAAGGCAGCTTGAAACATGCATAATTACAAATGTTTACATCTGTTTCCAATCTCTAGGCCAGAGCACAGAATCACTCTTGTACCAAGGCTTACACAGTGGTCCCATTTGTTTATTTATGTTTTGGTTCTTGAATTATATGTAAACATGCACAATGACAACAATGTTATAATATCAGACATCTGTCAGATGATGAGGTTAGTACACAGGAAGAGATTTGGTCTTTATGAAGAATACATATTTAACCTTCACCAGAAAAGTTCTGGGGTTCCTAAAAAATAGAAAACTTCTTAAAAATAGAAACCTTTTAAACCCAATTGGCTTTTTTAATGAGTTCCTTTTCTTGTCCTGTACAGTTTTGTGTTTTTTCCCTTTATTATTGTATTTGAAAAAAACGGGACTTTTTTCTTTCTTTTCTCTGTGTGTACCTATCAACGTACCTTCCTATGCATCTATGTGTGTACATTTGGACTTTACTCAATAATCATGAATCCGCTTTACTTTAGGCAGTATTTCAATACTCAAATTTTGTATATTGTAATCCTTTTATTTGAAAAGAAAAACATTTAAGAAACATTTATTTAGAAAGAGAAACATTGTCTCTTAGATCACCATTTTTACCATAATGACCTTGCTTAATTATAGGAAGCTATGACCTTGGAATGTTGGTCTTTGTTTATTATTTCACTCATCCTTTTTTTGACATTAGTGTATCACAAAGAAAATATGTATTTTGTAATCTGTATCATTGGATTTATTTTTATTCCTCTTCTATACTCTAACATTTGGTCCTGTAACTTTAGTGTACAGAATAATCACACGCAGATGATCACATACAGATCTTGTAAAAATACAGATTCCTGGCCTGTCTGCTAAGAAATCTGAATTTTTAAATTTTTTTTTCAACGTTTATTTATTTTTGGGACAGAGAGAGACAGAGCATGAATGGGCGAGGGGCAGAGAGAGAGAGAGGGAGACACAGAATCGGAAACAGGCTCCAGGCTCTGAGCCATCAGCCCAGAGCCTGATGCGGGGCTCAAACTCCCGGACAGCAAGATCGTGACCTGGCTGAAGTCGGACGCTCAACCGACTGCGCCACCCAGGCGCCCCAGAAATCTGAATTTTTAAATATCAGTGGTCTGTAGTCTATGCTTTCAGGATACTGGGTCAAGTATGCATTAAGTACGTTTGCCTAATTGTTCATATCATTTTCTTTATGTAATACATGGTGTGTGTGTGTGTGTGTGTGTGTGTGTGTGTGTGTTTCTGTTTTGGTGGTTTTGGGGGTATTTTTCCCTTCTTTCTACATTAGCATCTTTAATTTCTTGGGGCTGCTGCTCTGAAGCATCTCCTCTCCACTCTCTGCCTCCTTCTAACCCTGGACTAACCAATTTATATGAGGCACTTTTAGTACTAAAGTTCTTCCAGCAAAGCTGCACTGTGTATCAGTACTTTTGAAGCAGTTTGTTATAAAAATTAGCTTAAAATATTTCTCAATCATAAGCTGTTTTAGTTTTTTTTTCTTCTTTCAAATTACATGGATTTTTTTTAAGTATTAAAATTTGAACAGTAGGCCTCTTTGGGGGATTAGTTGTTTAGTCGTTACAGAATTTCTAGCAGTTGGAGGATGTTGGGGATTACTCCAGTGCATGCAATTAAAGCTGGATAAATGTTAGGAGATGGAGCCACCTGGTAGTATATTTTCATTAGCATAAGTAATGGAAAAGGATTATAAGAATTGGCCCTCGTCAACTTTAGGAATCTATTCAGACAAATGGTACAGTATAGAGTAATGCAATTTTTCAGTGGATAGGCAAACAATGGTAAACTAAGACACCATTGTCTTCTGATGTGTCAGGGCACAAGAGTAGACTATGTTCCAATTCTTGTAGGAAATGAAATATCTAGAACCAAGCTCATACTGGGAATATTAGGCCAACAACTTGGAATAAAGACAAAGCAATGATTTTCCTTAATTGACTTAGGAGAACATACTCTGAAACTTTTTAACTCAATTATTACAACACTGTTTTTATAATTTAACTATCAAATAGGGCTTCCAGATATCTTCAACAATAATAGCAGGCATATTAAATTTTAAAAATTCCTATGGCCTTGCATGTGCATGCATAATCAATTTGAGATGATTATTGATGACTGGTCGTTAGTTAGCATGCTGTTTGGTATTATATTCTATACATCTATTTTAAGAATTTTTTTATTCAAAGTAAGGTGGATTTTAAAAATACACATAAAGTTTGGTTCTTACTGATTTCTTGTTAATCTATATCATTTGTCAGTCCATGCATTCCCCACCCCTTTATTACTTTTCAATATATACATGAAAAAGGAACGAAGACAAAGCAATTATCCACTTTTAATGAATTTGAGGGAAAATTCCATTTATGAAGGGATGTTATTCATTTAAGGTAAATGACATGCTGTCTGGATTAATGTCTTCATCAGAAAGTAAGTACAAGTGGAACTATTTTTCCAGAAGGCTAAATTCCAGAATTGAATTACCTCTTAAAGAAAGGAGTGCCACAATCAGCCAAATCAAAGTGCTCAGAATGATTTTGTAGTATTCTAAAGGAAATTACTTCTGTAGATAGGATAAAAGCATATCTGTGCTTCAAAGGTAAGCATAAATGCTACAAAACCTATAAAACCAGATGCCAGTGAGATGAGAACACACCATTCAGAAGAAGAGAAACTGTCAGGCAAGATATGTTCTATCAGGTTTCCTCCCCTGTGGAAAAATAAAAAAAAAAAAATTTAAAAAGAAGTTTACATTATCTTCTTCAAAGGAAACCAGTTCATTTTTTACCATTACCCACTCCTTCAGGATCATCCTTCACGATTAATTATTTGCCTTGGTATTTTCCCTCTTCATTAAACCTTTCTTCCTTAGAGACAAAAGTTAACCTTTCCACAGTTAAACCTATTTTCTGCACATCTTGTTTGCTATCTTCAAGGTGCCATCAAATAACCTGTCCTTCTTCAAGTATTAATAACTTGAAAACTAGTTTATGCTTAGTTTTTATTTCTCCCTAGTCATTATGTGATTTATCACTGTGTGTTGTCTTCAACAGTTAGCCAAAACTTCTTTTAAATCAGTGTCACCCAATTTCCAAGTTCAGCAACCTTGTCTGAGTCCTTCCTCCCCTTGATTTTTGTGTCATCCAAACATGGATGCCACCCATTACAGATTTATTCTCTTTGGCTTCGTGAGTTCTCTCCCTGTATCTGACTTCTTAGGTTTATGCTCCTTGCCTTACTCTCCAAATACACTTGATCTCTATCTTACCTGGCTCTTTCATGTTCTCCTTTCCACATTCATGGTGACAACTAACACCTCTTTGGGGTTGAACCATAATCTGTGTATGCAGTTCAAATCTCAGTGAGCCCTGGTCTCATATTTTCATCGGTATTCTAGACATATTCCCTCAGAGTCTATGTAGGAGAACAAATTCAAGGTATACAAAATTGAACTTTGTATACTTTTTGTAAATTTGCCACATACATTACCATATTAATGGCTCAAAAAAGTCCTACACACACATATAAAATCTGCACCTAAAGTTTTCCCAATTATGTAGGAAACTAGATTGTTTTTTTTCCATCCACACAACATATTTTATTAGTTTTAGAGTTTTGTTGGTTCCTCTGTTGGAATTCAACTTTGACAATTTTCTGTGTTTATAATACTTTCATCTATCACTATCATCTTTCCTATATATACATATATGTCTTACTTCCCTTATCAAATTGAAAGTTCATGAAGGAGAAATCAATTTCTGTTTCTTCTAAATTTCCTAGCCCAAAGCCTGACACACTTAGGATTTACCACTATTCAGGTAGCAAATGAGTTCCTGTCTTAACATAAATTGGATATGTAGAATTTATATTTGGAATAAAAAATATAAGTCACCTCCTTGCCTTTTTCCCTGCAACTTAAAACTAGAAAAAGTCTTCATCACTATCCTAATTTCTCATCACACTAACCACAGTCATCTCAAAGCCCCTTTTATGAAACCAGAATCTTGGCTTCATTTATGACTGGGTCAGTTCAGCACCAGGAAAGAGTGTGGAGGCACCACAAGTGTGCCTATATTCAGACAATCAGAGACAAACATTTCATTTTTATTATGGGTTTAGATTGTTCTGTTTCAAGAAATCTATATTTCCATCCATTAGAAAGAAAGCAAATAGATGCACTTTAAAACTCACCCCAGTGGGTTTATTGCAGTAGAGACATGATTTAGAGAGCCTAGGCTCTACTGGTCTTAGGCCTCTTAATTTGCTCTCCCTGTACTATTCCATAGGGCCTGAATCAGCAACCAGTCCTAACTGTTCTACTGAAGACTTTCTGGGTGTTACTTGAGACCAACTGACTTAGATTTGGATAAGTGTCCTCATGGCATAAATGCAAACAGAAAAGAATCATGTTAGAAATTAGGGGTGCTTCCATGAGGAGATCCCCATATGAATATTTGTCTTCTTGCATACTTTCCTCTCCCTGATATGAGATATATAATGCAACTGGCATGAATATATTAATTTAAACTACTTTATATATCTTTATACACAAATTTCACTTATTTCTTATATCAGTTTCAATCTAAGGAGTAGCAACTACATTTTGCTCCTCAAAAATGTGCTTGATTCACATTTCTGGAATCTAAATTCTTACCTGCTAAGTACCCAGAGCAAAATCTGTAGTCTTAACTATCATAACAACTGTCAGTGATTAGCCATGCTAGCAGACAAACATTATTAGCTCTGTCTGGATATGTGGGATACTGTGCTAAACAATTTTTTACTTTGAAAACACGAATAAACTTTAATAGATTTTGTCAGCCATTGGCACATCTTGGCCTTTGATAGCTGTCACTGTGATAAAATTTGAGAAATTTTCCTTAGCCTATAGCCAAACTTTCCTTTTTTTAAAAAAAAAATTTCCCAAGTGTAGATATATCTTCCTTAGAAAATATTCCCAATTTCTTATAAATCATCTTCTTAATCACGGGTAGAGAGACTTTCATAGTTTTTCCCAAGTTTGTAACTCAGTTCTCAGACCTGGTGCCCTGGGGATAAACTGATGACATGGGAACCTAGAGAATGATACCATCATGTCTTTAATTCTCTAGGAAAAGTTTCTCTAGTTTTACATAATGAGATTTGAAATGGCTCTTAAAAGACATTCATCCTTTTCTCTTTAGTCATCTAAATACTGCAGATAATTAGTATGTTCAGCTATTTACTGACCTTGCTGTATGTTCCAGGGCTTTATAACATTCTAATGAAAACTTAAAGGCTTATTCTCATCCTGGTATAATGATATTTGCAAACCAGTGCTGATTCTTGAAAGTCCATATTATATTCATCAGATTGCTGAGAGTCTTGCCCATTGTTTCACAATTGTTTGATTCCATTTTTAAAAATTATAATTTGTTTGGTATTCATATGCACCATATGAATTCTTAGCCACCGCTTCAGGAAAATCTAATCAGTTTTGAATGTTTCCAAATATAACCAGAATAAACTGTTCCATGACACGAGGATATAAAAAAACACATGACTCAAGGTAAGGAGAGAGCTTTAAAGTCAGAGTAAATATCCCTAAGGCCCCACTTCCTGACTAAAAGAACTCACAACACCAGTTATTTTCACTTAATATCTCCAAGAAGAGTCCTGGGGACTCAGAGGTGCTCCCTGGACCAGAAAGTCCACACTGCTGTTTCCTCTTGCCTGGGACTCAGGCAGAAGATGATAGCCTAGTGAGAAGCTGGGCTCAGGATTTCAAGGTGGGACCTGCCTGCTGGCAAAGGCAGCTATGGCCCAAGGCAGAGTTAGAGTGAAGGGAAAGAGCACCTGGTATTGGGAATACATACTGCAATTTAGGGAAACAGTATCCAATAGGAAGAGAGAATGTCTATCCTGTAAGTGTAGAAAAGAAATCGAGTCCTGGGGTCTTGCTACAGGCATTTCTGTAATAGAATCAGCAAAATATAATCTAAAACGGCTAAAACTAATAGCACAAAAAATATTACTTTGAAGGAGATCACCCTTATCCCAAACTGCCACTTAAAGACGTGGAAAAATGTCTCCTCCAAACGAGCTGATAGACTGACCTCAATATCTGTATTATCAGAACTTTATCGATGGTGCTTCAAACAAAGAACAAAATTAACAAAATAAAACAAAAACAAAACTAATAGCCTCAGGTCAGCAGACACTTGAAAATGGTGAGTGGCATTGCTCAAGGTCTCCGTGTCCACTGAGAAACGAATGCTTTATATTCTTTTTTAGGCTGAAAACTCTTCAGTTAATACATTTAACTCTTGCTTCTTAGGATCCTGTCTAGTCTGGAGATGTCTGTAGCAGCACCCTCCGTCCTTACGAAACCCCACGGGTGAACCCCTATGCATTCAGCCTTAGGTAGGTATGCCAGAACTCTCTGTCTCAAGTATGTATCTTTGCATCAGATGTCTTCAGGCTGCATGTGAGGAGTCCAGCTCCCGGCCCAAATCCTCCTTGTGATCTTTTGCTCCTGACCGTAGGCAATTACAAGGCTTTGTCTGGCGGGCCTCAGGGTGGGGGGGAAGCCACCCTCCCCACACAAGGCCTGGTGCATGACCGGTGGACTGCAGTTTTCTGGAGTCAGTTGCAGTCAGGGACTCATGCTTACATGCACACTGGACCCCTCTACCCCCAGTGCCTCCCTTTGGAGACCTCCTTCTTGGGAGGACCTAAGACACTTTGCTCACAACTTCTCTCTACTGCTGGTATCTTCTCCTCTTCCTCTCTCTAGCCCCGTTGGCTCACAGAATGACAGGGTCATTTTGTCCAGAGATGTCAGCAGTGAGAAGACTCTCCGTCTCTGTGCTGATGCGCTTGACCCAGGTCTGGCGCTCGTTCTGTGGGGGGAAAAAAATGGAGCATTACAGAGCTGGTACATATGTTGCCTAGCACTAACACTGTCTTAGTAAATTAACGAAATCTTGGTTATTGCCTTCGTCTTGGCTTGTTGTCCTAACTGACCCCTTAGCAACCTGGCAGCTTGGAAGGGGTGTGAGGCACACAGGACTCTTCCCCAGGAACTGCTGGGGGTTAACAAGATAGATGGGGAAAATGTGTTAAGAGGGAATGCTCCCCCCTCTCAGTGCAGCTAGCGATTAATGTATGTAATCTAGTTTTTATCTATGCTGAAATTGGCCAACTGCCCACAATATAATTATTTCAGAACATGAGACTTAAAAAAGAAAAGATATGAAGAGCATCTGTGTATACAAACACCACTTGCATATTCCTTTGACAGATATTCTTTCTTGAGAATTATCAGGACACTCTCACTGAGTGCTCTGATGAAGCTAAGCCAGGGCTCCATACTGTGGCTTATAGGGTACAAATAGTTGGGAGGGAGTGAGTACACATCATATCCTCTGATTAACGTGAGAAAGCTACAGCAATTTTTCCCTCAGTGCTGTGGCTGATGCCTTGAAGCCCAGGTTGGCTGATGGAATGCAGAGGAGAGCAGTAGGATGACAGAAAACATATACACTGCCCTTGGTTTCTGCCACAGGGGTTCTGAAACCCTTGTCATTTCTTAGGTGAACAGAGTGTTTTTCACTCTGGTTACATGACTCTGGATGGCTCCTGGATGATGGCCGTTTACGGGAAAGATCAAGCTATGTTTAGAAGCTTAGAATTCCCAGCCCTAGTTCCCCTCCCCCCCACCCCAGCACCGTTCCTTGAGAAGAAAGAAGGGCTGTAAATGGAGTTAATGACCTATCATGCCTATGTGATGAAGCCTACATAAAAAATCCCAATAGTTCAGAGAGCTTTCAGGTGGGTGGGCACATCCATGTACAAAGAGGAAGACACACCCCAACTCCATGGGGACAGAAGCTTCTGCATTTCAGGGCCCTCCCAGACCTGTTATCTCTTCATCTGGCTATTCACCTGTAACTTTTACCATATCCAGTAATAAACTGGTAAATGTAAATTAAGTGTTTTCCTGAGTTCTGTGAGCTACTCTAACAAATTAATCACACCTGTAGAGGGGATTGTGGGAACCTCTGATCTGTAGGCCGTCAGACAGAACTTGTGGGTACCTGGGGAACTTTTACTCATGATTGGCATCTGAAGTGGGGTAAAGCAGCCTTGTGGCACTGAGCCTTTAACCTGAGGGACCTGACATTATCTCCAGGTAGTGTCAGAATTGAGTTAAAGTGGGAGACCCTGAACAGGTATCATGGAGAATTGCTTGGTGTGGGAGAAAAACCCCACTCGTTTGGTGGCCAGGAGTGTCAGAAGTGGAGAGTTCTGTGCAAGAATATTGGGGGAAAGACAGGGAAAGAAATAAGGGAGAATAGTACATTCTTCAGGGTTTCTGTATATTATATAAAAAAAACCTATTGCTGGTGACCCAGAGGCCTCAACCCAGTTCTTCAAGTCACCTTGCTTGTCAGGAGAAGACCCTTTAACAACCTTGGTTCCCACAGACGGATCTATCCTGCTCGGCAAGCTGTGTACTTCCCAACTCCAAGACATTATGCACGTATACACTTCTCAAATTTAATGAGTGTACAAACCACCTGGGATCTTATTAAAATGCAGATTCTGAGCCTGTAGGTCTGCAGTGGGATCTCAAATTCCATATTTCTAACACACTCCCTGAAGTGACGTCACTGCTGCTGGTCAAGGTTGTGGGCTATAAGGGAAAGGCACAACTAAAATTGTGCACTGTACAACCTGCACAAATGTTCACAGTGCTCCATTTCATCAGCACTTGAAATAGTGCAAACTCTGTTACCTATCGCTTTTTCATAAACTTCTTTTAAACATAAAAGGAAAAACAAAACACCAATTCCTCCCATTCACCGACCATATTTTCCCTAGCGCTCTTCTAAAAACCAGCTCCTTTCTGCCCTAATTTACTACTCTTAATGGAGAAATCAGGGAGTTTTGTGGGTTTTGTTTTGTTTTGTTTTGGTATTGCTTTTTCTTTTCTTTTCTTTCCTTTTCCTGTTCCTTTTCCTTTCCCTTTTTCCTTTCTCCTTTCCTTTCCTTCTTTTGTTCTTTCTTCCTTTCTCTTCTTTTCTCTTTCTTTCTTTCTTTCTTTCCTTCTTCTTTCTTTCTTTTGAATTATATCCATTGGAAAACCATTTTCTTAGAGTTCAAATCTACCAATGACTTAACAATATGTTTCCTCAAAAGGACTATGTACTTACCATTACTAGAATAGTGTTAGATGCCTTTATTCTGAATACTCTATTATTATGAAGATTGTCCAGTGTTTTCCACTCTGCTCTCAATGGGCAATAAGAATGAGACTTCTTTCCTAAAACTAAGATCTCAGAGTCCAACGATAGCTGCATTATAGAAGTGAGATTTTATTTACAGCCTCTTTCCAGCACACATATCCCGAGGATTACTGTGTTCTCTTCTCAGAGAGCAAACAGCTCAGTTCATGACATGGGGTTACATATATATTACAGCCTGCTTCAGGTCCCTGGGGGCTACCTGTTTACTTCTTCATTCTTGCCTGGCATAGAGTGGAATTTTTAGTATCATAGTCCTGATAATTATATAATTGATAATCATGAAAATTTCAAGATGTTAAAAAATAGCCCTAAGCCTGAGCTATGTTTTTAATCATTTATTGAACCACAGAATAGACTTGTGCTTCCAGCCATAATAGAGTAAGAGGAGTCAAACTTATTCTCCAGTTTTATATAATTAAACACCTGGACAATATATATGAAGCAATGGTTTTCAAATATTAGACAACAGGGCAGCACAGGGAAGCCGCTTCGAAGGAAGACAAATATGCCCTATGTTTGCTCAACTAGCAGAAACGGAGTTGACATTTGAGGAGACAAAACATTCCAACAAGTGGAGTAGAGTAGAAAGAGAGTTGCACACAGAGAACGCTGGAGATATGGAACCGATTTTTCTTGAATCAACTGGCCAACATGTGAGAAAACTACATAAGACTGCAGAAAGAAGGAGACAATAACTACTGAGGTCACACAGAGCTGGTAATAGATCATGTTTTCAAGAAGAGGGACATCAAGTTGAATACTCAGAAGCTCATTGCCTTTGTACTAGAGCCAAAATAGCCCAGACTAAAGATCCTACTGATCTTGCCTAAAACAGCTTACATAACCAGCTTTATGTAGCTGGGTAAATTAAGTACGTCTTAAAACAAAGATAAAAAAAATGTTTAAAACAATGTTTAAAAAATGTCTTAAAACAAAGATAAAAAATCTAGTATGTACAAATGAAATTTGACGACATCTGGAATCCAATAAAAAATTACCAGTGATGCAGAGAATCAGAGGGGTACAACTCAGGGGCACAAGTGTGGCTCAGTCAGTTAAGTGCCAAGTCTTGATTTTGGCTCAGGTCATGATCTCATGGTGTGTGAGTTTGAGCCTGGCATCAGGCTCTGCTCTGACAGTGCAGAGCTGTTTAGGATTCTCTCTCACCTCTCTCTCTGCCCCTCCCCCTCTCGTGCGCACTCTCTCTCTCCCTCTCCTTCTCTCTCAAAAATAAATAAATAAAATTTTTAAAAATTACACAAAAAGAAGAGTTCAACTCATACCACAAATTCAGTCAATAGAAATGAACTTAAGGGGCACCTGAGGGTTCAGTTGGTTAAGCATCTGACTCTTGGTTTTGGCTCAAGTCATGACCTCCCGGTTCGTGGGTGTGAGACCTGTTTTAGGCTCTATGCTGGTAGTGTGGAGCCTGCTCGGGATTCTCTCTCTCCCTCTCTCTCTGACCCTCTGCCACTTGCACTGTCTCTGTCTCTCTCAAAATAAATAAATAGTCTTAAAAAAAGGAATAGGGGCGCCTGGGTGGTGCAGTCGGTTAAGCGTCCGACTTCAGCCAGGTCACGATCTCGCGGTCCGTGAGTTCGAGCCCCGTGTCAGGCTCTGGGCTGATGGCTCAGAGCCTGGAGCCTGTTTCCGATTCTGTGTCTCCCTCTCTCTCTCTGCCCCTCCCCCGTTCATGCTCTGTCTCTCTCTGTCCCAAAAATAAATAAACGTTGAAAAAAAAAACTAAAAAAAAAAAAGGAATAAACTTAGGATTATAGAGATGCTAGAACTATCAGACAGACATTAAAATAGCTACTGTAAATATATAGCATATGGTCAAGAAATTAAAGAAAACATGATCATGTTAATATTTAAAATGAGCCAAATCAAACTGCTGGAGATAAAAAATATAATGTCTCAGATGAAAAATGCACTGAATGATATCAAGAACAGATTAAATGCTACAGAGCAAAATATTAGTGAAATTAAAGACATAGTGATAAAACCTACTTAATAAAACATAAAAAGACTGAAGAATAATGTAAAAAATATCAATGAGCTATGGGGACAAATTAAAGAAGCCTATTACATTGGATTTAAAGTCCTATAAGGAGGAGAAATATTTGAAAAAAATGGCTAAAACTTTTCCAAATTTGGTAAGACTTTAAACCTACAATTCCAGGAATTTCATAAAACCCAAACAGAAGAAACATTAAAAATGACACGAGTCAGGGGTACCTGGGTGGCTCAGTCAGTTAAGTGTGTGACTTAGGGTCAGGTCATGATCACATGGTTTGTGAATTCAAGCCCTGCATCAGTCTCTGTGCTGACAACTCAGAGCCTGGAGCCAGCTTTGGATTGTGTCTCCCTCTCTCTTGGCCCCTCCCCTGCTTATGCTCTGTCTCTGTCTCTCCATCTATCTCAAAAATAAATAAACCGAAAAAAAAGAAAGAAAAAAAAAGAAAAAAAAAACTACACAAGGCATATCATGATAGAATTCCTTAAAACCAGTCAAGAATTGACCTAACATTTGCAAAATGGAGCAGCATAAAATAACCTTCTTATTCACACTTATTTTCCACAGGTTGCACGAAAGGGAAAAATTATATAATTCTGTTGCAAAACATTAATTACGGAGAACCTTTTATTCTGATAAATTTTTATGTTAGAATAAAAGCCCAACCATAAGACCAAGAAAGACATCACACTCATTGGTCCCAATTCTACTGACAGACCTCAATGCAGTTGTATTTCCCAATTAGTCAGTTTTTCATGTTGGTTTCTTAAAAACTAGAAAAAAGAAAACAAAAACAAATACCAACTCTCCCTTGTGATGTCAGATAATAACTTTAAAAGTTCTATTCCCACCCTTTTGGGGATACCCTATAATATGGAATTTGGCATTATTTAAAATCAATTTTTATGTGAGGAGGGAAGAATAAGACTTCCATTTTTCCTTTGGCATTTACATATTGTCCTTTCTGAGAGATTTGTTTTCAGTCTTTGTTTCCATTCTTCCCATTCTGCTCCATGTGGAACAAGAAATACTGAATGCACACGATGCTGCTATAGGTTCTCCAGAAAGACTAACAAATGAAACAAAAGCCTTCCTCCCTAATGTATATTCTAGCATTTCACACACTAAAATGATATTTTTAGCAAGCAGATCTAACACGAATTTTTGCAATAATGTTATTCTAATGGAAAACTAAAATAAGCTAGCGTTTACTTTAATGAAAAGAGCTCCTTTTTCTGCCTCATGTCTCTAACAAAGTATAATTTTCAGGCAGGTTAAATTGTGACTATCATATTAATAAGAAATGAAGAGTCTTCAAAGATTTTATTTAATCCACAAAGTAGTCAGAGAAACAGCAAACTATTAAAATCAATCCAAAATAAGAATTCTAGAGATTTCCATACAAATTCATTTGCATTGCCAAGAGCAAAAATCATTTACACGGCTATGTAACATAATCCCAGGAAACACATTACTTCAGTTTTCTTCGAGTTAACTTCTATCTATTACAGGTGGATACCCCTGTAGACTCAAATAATTCCATAAGGTCAGTTAGGAAATTCCCAGTATTTCATTCAAAGGGCACCCAGTGATCTCTTTGTGCAAGACTTTGAAATGTGCCTATTTGCAATTATACTAGTGCTGTAACAACTTTGCTAAAATTCATTAAAACATCACAATTGAAAAATTAGAAAAAAAATTTGCATATTATTTTTTAAATTGATTCCTCATTAAATTGGGCCTAAGTGAAAAATAAGTGAATTCTACAGACAAAAAGCTTTAACATTTATTTACTAAAATTATATTTAACTTGTGAAAATTATACCATATAGATTTACAAAAAATAAATGGACTGTGACTCCACCTGAAAGTAAAGATTGATACATGGGAGGTAAAGATATTAATTGCTCCCCCAAATTGGAATAGTATTAGCTAATCTGAAAGAAGGTAAGAAAAATTCTCCACTAAAGTTTAATGACTTTGTAAGTTTCAAGGTAATATACCAAAAACTAACCATAACCACTTATCTCTTATTTTGCCTCAATGATTTTTTCCATATTTTCTTTTACAGGTCAGTAACTAGAGCATGAAAGGGATGAGTCTTCAATTTCCTGGCTGTTTAAAAAATAAAAACCAAGTGATTTAAGCACCATAAATGCAGTTGGATTTTGAAATTTATATTTACTATTTAAAATTATAGATATGAATACCTAATATTAAAAAATACTGATGTCTGGGATGCCTGGGTGGCTCAGTTGGTTAAGCGTCCCACTTCAGCTCAGGTCATGATCTCATGGTCTGTGAGTTCAAACCCTGCAGCAGGCTCTGTGCCAACAGCTCAGAGCCTGGAGCCTGCTTCAGATCCTGTGTCTCCCTCTCCCTCTTCACCCCCGCCCCTCCTCGCACTCTGTCTCATTCTCAAAAATAAAATAAAAACATAAAAAAAAAAACCCTGATGTCTTTCTAACAATTACCTTTTTCTTGGTAGTGCTTGGATACATATTGCCAATCCTATGTCAACAGCTAAATGAAAGAAAACTCTGTTGTTGTTGTTTTTCATGACTCTTATTTCTGACTATTTTAAACCTAACTGCAGCCTTTAGTTTTGCACAATTGCATGATTATTTACGTTCATGTTTTATCTATAATGAATATGTAAAAATGCAGAAATAAACTTTCACCCTGTGACTGCTGCTAGAATCCATACTCAAAGATAATATCACCTTATCCATTGCTCCCCACATCAAGATCAGTGCAGACCCAGCAGTTTCTTTTTCCCTACAATGAGAAGGGGTTAATCCATCTTGTCTGCTAACACAAAATACATGGAATCCTTCACAGGCAATTAAAGTGACAGAGAAATATCTAATTCCCTCTTCAGCATCTTTGGGATGCACCTTGTAAGCTGTTTTCTCTGGTACCTCTGTGCCAACTTTGTTTCTCTGCTCTGTGACTACAGAGTCGTTTCATTTCAAGTCACGGATTCTGGATACCAACCAAGCTGGCAAATGAAAAATAACTCAGCCGGGGCCATTTCACTCACCAGTGATCTCTGTCTTTGAGATAATTCCTCCCTGAGGTTCCTTTCTCTCCACTACTGTGTTCTTAAAGGCCTAACACAGGGCAGCAGGCTGGTGCCACTGTCTAAGGTTTCAATTAAGACGTGTGGAGATATCAAAGAAGTAACACGCCGGCCTCTGCAACAATGCCTCATGCTTCACCCTTGGTTCTAGTTCAGAGATGGCAAGATGCTTGAAAAATGCAGTTTCATTAATCCTCACAGCCGACCCTGGAGGTTGAGAGGACAGAGAGGGAGCCAGCAACAAGATCAGGTTTGAATAGTCTCTCTGTTGGTTGTGTACATTTGGAGCTGACTGTGAAATCTATGTGGACACACTGAACCCTCTAGTTAACCTCATGGTGCAAATGTGTTGATCAAAGGCACTCTGTCAGTATCTGATTAAAAGCCATGTAAGAGCACTGAAGACATTTCCTTCTGGTTAACAACTCTGATTACAGGGGGCTCCTGGAGTGAGTTTTCCTCTTCGCAGTCAAGCAGGTCCCCCGGCTCCAGCTGGAGCTCTAGGGTTTCCCAATGGCACAGCTTCCTGTTGCTGAAGGCTTCAATTCATTCACAGCTTGTAAATCAGTAGCCTGTAAATCAACAGATTGAGCTACTACTGTTTAAAACACAGTTTCCTCAACAAGCTTCCTTCTGGTTTTGTTTTCATATATCAAGGGCATTAAAAAAAAAAGTGTCCAATTTTTAACACCTGGACCGATGGGGACTCAGCAGGAGAGGCATGTTATATCAAGCTCTGCCGTTTTGTTTTTGTTTCAGTGGAGCAAAGATTTAGTGGCTAAAGTCAAGATAGCATTCACTTAGAGAAATGATAAAGGCCTGTTTTGGGGAAATGGAAAAATACAAGTGCTGCATGCCTCTCAGCAGTTTTCAAAGTCTGATAAGAAATATAAAGCTAAAACTGAAATGAATATCAAGATATATTATTTGTTTTCTCTTCCATATTAAACATGCACAGATAATATTTTTTAATTGATAGTAAGTGCTTAATCCAACTCTTTTGAATATTTTATGTGACTTGAAGTCTATTGAAATAGGATCAACAGCAAGACGACTAGTTAATTACAGGCATCGGGACATAATGGAAAATATGTCAAATTTCTAAATCCATGGCTTTGCCTATTATCACAGAGTGTTTTAGATGGCAATAACAGGTACCACATAGCTACAAATATTATAATAAACATTTACTCATTATTTCCATGTCTATTTGAGAGAAGCAGAATTCCGTGACAGACCATTTCTAAATTGTAATGTCATCTTCAAAGTCAATATTAAGCATGGATATCTAGCATCCAAAAAAAATTAATACTACTATTTTACCCTGATCCCTCTATTAAATGCACTAAAATCACATAGACGCTTCACTTATGTCCCTTGCCAGGAATCTGAGACTATCTGTATATTGATTCTATTTATATGCTAGTCTCTAGGCTCTCTGATGAAGGTTTTTTGGAAGAAATCTTTCAAGGAAAAGTAGTAGTAGTAAAACAGGCTCAGATTTAAAGATTCATTAAGTTCTTGGAAAGGAATTTTCATATGCCATACATCTCCTTCTGGGTTAGAGATGAAGAAACCTTGCTCTATTTTGATAGCAAAGGCTAAGACAGCTTCACTACTAGCATATAGCATTGCCCTTGAGGGACTTGGTCTAACCTCCTAGACAGGGAAGTATAATTCTCCAGGAGGAGACTACATAGAAAAAGTCAACCTAGGTAAAGTCACTTAAGGACCATAACTTGTTTGCACATAAAAAAAAAAAAAAAAAAGTTTCCTTTTAGCACACAGATGCTGATAATCAAGAGTCAAGTGAACTCAGTGGCAATGGCGGACCAAGTAGCAAAAATAAGGCATCCAGAACTTTGAGGCATAAAGTGTACAGATGATAGGAAATGCCCCTTCCTAATAAGAAAGGAATGAGAGTTACAATCAGCTTCCAGAGATTACCACCTGGAGAAGGGGAAGTTGCATCAAAATTCCAGGACTAAATTTAGATGGGAATGTTGCTCAGTGTAGCTGTCACGAAAGCTAACTATGGCTATGTCTTATGGCTGATTTCCCGGCAAATGGCTCTAGACGGCCGTACACTTAAGTTTGTGAGTAACAATTGTCACAAATGGTTCACCCACCAGTCTTCCATGCTAATCTTTAATTGTTTCCCTCCCCCTCAAACCCTCTCTACATCTCTATGTGTCACCTCAGCCACTTAACAGTATTTTTTAGAATTCCCGCTCTCAAGAACAACTTGTCTAAACCTTGGGTTTGGGTTCATTATTCAGTCCACATACACACCTTAAAATAAAAATAGATTTCTTTTTAATTCATCTCATCCATAAAGGCAACAGTTATTGCTGCTTTTTGTGTTCAATCCCCAAATACCTAAGATATAGGGTTGCTCCCTATTTATTCCTGTTCACTATGGATGGCTCAAAGCTCTGGCAATGCTTCTGTCGTTTTAACAACTTTTGTGACATTTTCACATTTTTTTATAGCATGACATCGCTTAGTCATCAGAGTCGGCAGTAAGAATATCCTTCTTCATTGATTAAAGCCCTTCCAGTCTTCCTTGTCACAACTTACATTTTGACTTCATATATTTCTCTCATTACCAAACCCCAAAAGCAGTCATTTAAAACATTCCTACCTCAATATTACATATTGACTGAAATATCTCACATTTCTCCTGTTATAATCTATCTGGTGAACCTATTGAGCTGTGTATGTGCTCGGTAAGTCCACTTCCACTCTTTCTGTAAAAATTCATCAGAGACTCCCTAGAATTAAAAAAATAAAAGAAAACAGGAAAGAGGGAGGGAAAAATCAGCAACTAGAATCATTATGAACTCATTCCATCTATTCTACAAAATATGACATCAGTAACCCAATCTATCTCCGTTCTGCGTGAAACTCAATGTTACAATAATTTAATTGAAACTGCACTATAGAAATTGGTTCCAGTCTCTTTGGGTAGAAACAAACAAACAAACAAAAAAACTAAACGAAAACACTGAAAGCCTACCTGGATTTTCTCATAATGCAGCCAGGTTAAGAAATAATATTTCACATTAAAAGAAAAAAATTTAAAAAGGGGGGGGACGCCTGGGTGGCTCAGTCGGTTGAGTGTCTGATTTCAGCTCAAGTCATGATTTCATGGTTCATGAGTTCGAGCCCCACCTCAGGCTCTGTGCTGACAGCTCAGAGCCTGGAGCCTGCTTTGGATTCTGTGTCTCCCTCTCTCTCTGCTCTTCCCCCATTCATGCTCTGTCTCTCTCTCCTTCAAAAATAAGTAAACATTAAAAAAATCTTTTTAGGGGCGCCTGGGTGGCGCAGTCGGTTAAGCGTCCGACTTCAGCCAGGTCACGATCTCGCGGTCCGGGAGTTCGAGCCTCGCGTCGGGCTCTGGGCTGATGGCTCAGAGCCTGGAGCCTGTTTCCGATTCTGTGTCTCCCTCTCTCTCTGCCCCTCCCCCGTTCATGCTCTGTCTCTCTCTGTCCGAAAAATAAATAAACGTTGAAAAAAAAAATCTTTTTAAATAATGTTTCATGTAAGACTATTATTATTTGGGGCAATGTTTCCAAATGATATGAGGAGATATATATATATATATATATATATATATATATATATATATACCCACCCATAGATGCATATATACAGATAGATAGATCTTTTCTAGCAACATCTCCAATTAGAAACCTGTAAAAACTGAACAAAAGAACATGTCTATAAGTGTTAACTAAAGCTTGAGACATTGCTTGAGTTAGAGGCACAATAGGTCACTATTTTCCTTTCGAGAGAGGAAAATCATTTTCCAAGTGCAGAGTTGGTGCCCATTGGGCACCCCATCCTGTGAAAGATTAAGTCTTGAACACTCTCTCCTTTCTAATTAATGTAGGGGAATGACTGACTTAGCTACCATTTCAACCTTTATTGAAACTACCATAAAATGTCTTTCTTAGAATTGCATTTAAAAAAAAAAAAAAGTAAAACATACGTTTACATGGTAACCTGGCATGATTATATTGATAGACATTAATATAGTAAGAATGGCTCAGGGGAGAATGACAGTCTGGTTTACCTAGTAGTTTCCTGGACAGTTCAACTAAAGTAGATGAGAGAGGAATCAAGTACATCTTGGATAGACTCCTATACAGAATCATCTTGATGTAAAAGTAATAAAGAGATCCAAAATTCTACAAAATGCCTAAGAATATCCAAGATCTTGAAGAAAGAAGATCAAACTTGTTGATATTCACTTTATAGGATAGGAGGTTTAACTTATGGAAGTAGAAGTATGGAAATGATCACTGCCATACCTGGATTACATGGTCTCTTTATTCATCTAGCAAAGATTTCATTTTGATTTGTCTTGTTCTAGACCCTAAACACATCTTTAGTTTATAAAGTCCACCAAAAGAACCACTATTGCACCAGAGATATTCTATCTGTATGCAAGTATTTTACATAATTGGTAGTATGCTCTACAGACTTTTCGAAAATTCTCTTTCCCCTTACAGACAATTCCATATTAGTGCTTAAGACACTTGGTCCTCATAATAGCTACATAGAGTTTCCTTTAATACATGAACACTGATGTGTTGGACTAGTAACCTATTATAATCATATGGGCGTCTTCATTCTTGCTCTGTGATAAATGTAAAAATAAAGATCTTTTACTTATATCTAAATATATTAGAAAATCTATAGGAAAAATTCCTGAACATAAAATTTCCAAGTACAAAAGAAATTGCATTTTAAATTACGACAGAATTTGTCTCACACAGATATTTACATTGTCCCCCACACAAAACTGTACAATTTAAACTTTCACAAAACAGTATTTCTTGGGGCGCCTGGGTGGCTCAGTCAGCTGAGCGTCCAAACTTCGGCTCAGGTCATGATCTCACAGCTCGTGAGTTCGAGCCCATGTCAGGCTCTGTGCTGACAGCTCAGAGCCTGAAGCTTGCTTCAGATTCTGTGCCTCCCTTTGTCTCTGCCCCAACCCCCTCGCATTCTGTCTCTGTCTCTCTCAAAAATAAATAAACATTAAAAATTTTTTAAAAACGGTATTTTTTGTTTCATTTCTCTTAACATACATGAAGTTGGACATCTCAAAAATCCATTTGTATTTTTTTCCAGTCACTTCTGTTTTCAAGATCTATACCATTTTGTTAATGAGTTCTTGATCTTTTCCATATTAATTCATAGGAGCATTTAATATGTTAAGTAAATAAGAATAGAGCTATGATAATTGTTGCAAAAAATGTTTCCAAAATTTCCCTGTCTTTTGATTCTGTTTACACCATTTATTTAGATTTTTATTAAGTTAAATTTATCGATTATTTTTCATGATATCTGGAATTGATATCGTAATAAGAATTCTACTTCCACATCGTAATTGTATAAAACATCCTCCTATGTTTTCTTTGAGTGCATTTGGGTTCATTTTTCAGAGGATTTAAACATTAGTACATAAGAATTTTTTTTTGTGTTATAAGGAGTCAGATCTAAATATTTCTTAGATTGGTGCTCCATTGTTATAATTTCAGTTAATCCATCTTTCTTTTCTTCATTGATATGCAGTGACACTTATTCCCCAACATATTCTCTTATTTATGTTGGTGTATCCATTCATGGGTGAGTATCTATCATGGCATTTCAGATATATTTAATAATTGTTTGAGCTAGCTTTGCCCAATTACTTTTAATTTTCAGATTCTTATAGCTGTGATTGCATTTTCTTTTTCCATATGACTCTAGGATCAACTTGGATTAATAATAAATCTAATTGTGAATTCTTTGCATTATATTGAAGTTTTAGACTAGGTTTCAGTAAATTCCAACCAATAGGACAAATCTGGCCCTTCCCTTGTTTTTTTTTTAAGAAAATTTGATTGGGATACAGACATTGTTATTCATGTAGGTGCTATCCACAGTTGCAGTTGTACTATAGCAGAAGAGGTAAGTAGGTGTGATTAAAACTGTATAAGCCATCGGGGCACCTGGGTGGCTCAGTCAGTTAAGAGTCTGACTCTTGGTTTCGGCTCAGGTAGTGATCTCTCAGTTCATGAGATCCAGCCCCGCATGGGGCTCTGTATTGACAGTGCAGAATCTGCTTGGGATTCTCTCTCTTTCTCTCTCTCTGTCCCTCCCTTGCTCATCTGCTCTCTCTCTCTCTCTTTCTCTCTAAATAAATAAATAAACTTAAAAAATTATATAAACCACAAAACCAAAAGTATTAAATATCTGGACTTATACAGAAGAAGGCTTGATCTCTGTTGTAGATTGATATCCCATAGTTTAATATATTTCCAAATTTCTGAGGCAATCACCGAATTTCACTGGAGAAACACAATAAATTTGTATCTCTTGGACCTACCATTCGTTCGTAACAATTCAGCAGGGCAGCAGGTAGTTCTCATAACAGCTACTCAGCAACCCAGGTTAACAGAAGCTTCATCTAAAAATTTGCTACCATAAATCTGATGGAAAAATATGGTAACAGAAACATGTTAAATCATGCACTGGCACTTAGCTCCTTCCTGAAAGTGACTTATGTGACTTGTCATTTTTTATTGGCCAAAGCAAGTCACATGATCATCTTCAACTTCAAGAAAGTAGAAAGTCAGTTCTATTATACGTCCAGGAGAAAAAAGAAACAAAGATATTTTGGCGTACAGTGTTAATGATTGTCATCATTAATGTAGAGAGCTGCTATTTCTTGAATATTGAAGCATCCCACTCAAGCATGTTTTATGCTTGGAAAATCATTAAAATGTTATACTAGATCTTTTCATTGTATACTCATTTATTTCCTTCAACAAACTCTTGAACAATTTTTGATACATTTACTACTCAGTACTATCATTTCTGTTACTAATATAACTGGGATTTCTAATTGTTGCTTTACAAATTGAAAACTGTTAGGGCGCATGTGTGGCTCAGTCGGTTAAGCATCCGACTTCGGCTCAGGTCATGATCTCGCGGTTTGTGGGTTTGAGCCCCGCATGGGTCTCTGTGCGGACAGCTCAGAGCCTGGAGCCTGCCTCAGATTCTGTATCTCCCTCTCTCTCTGCCCCTCCCCTGTTCATGCTCTGTCTCTCTGTCTCTCAATAATAAATAAGTGTTAAATTTTTTTTAAAAAAATTAAAAAAAACAAATTGAAAACTATTGTTTTTTATGTATTACTTTTTATTCCTAGCCATATTATTGAAGACTATTATTGTTCCTAGTGACCTATGAAAATCCCTTGGATTTCCTAAGTACACAATAATTTTTTAAGAAATAATAATTTTGTATTTGACTTAGCATATATTTATGGTGCTTTCAAAGTCCAAATTTCCATAAGTATGCATGAATTGGTAGTCTACAGTTCCTTGCTCATTCATTCATTCATTCATTCACTCACTCATTTAATATCCACTTAATATTCAACATAAAAAGGATATTGTATTATGTCTTACAGATTAAAAGGTGAATAAGGCAGAGGAATAAGGCTTCGGCGAATTCATTTTATATAGGAAGACATATTAATAGATAATTATGCAATATGAGACTCCTATGTGGAAGGTAAAAATAATGTCATGTGGAAAAACCTATCAAAGTATGTCAGATTTAATACTGAAATTTAGCAATGACTAAATGAGTAAGTATAGTAATATTCCAAGGTCAGTTAGTGTCACTGTAAAAACAATTACCCAAAGGTCATTGAAAATATTATATATATACATACGTGTGTGTGTGCATGTGTGTGTATTCACTCACACACCTTTTTCAAACTATTCATTTCAAAATACCAGGGACAGTATAACTTCTTTTTACATTTCTTACAGCAGTGCCTTGTGTTATTGTACCTTCTGTGAATTCTCAATTCATTGTGACTAAATTGGTTAGTACCTAATTAAGTTCAGCACATTTCTAGGGCAAAGGAGAGATTATTGAGAGCTAACAAAGACAAAAAAGAAAAAAGAAAAAATTCTTAACAGGTACGAATATGTTTTCAAATGATCAATACCATTTTCAGAGAAAATAAACATGATAGCAACCATGAAAGAGATAATTGCACTGTGAATCCACTTGCCTAAGCCTCCTACATTACTAATTTTATTATTTAGATTCATGACTGAAGTAGGTGAACCCTACAAAATTCAAGGACATTTAGAAATATTTACTTTGCCAGGACCAGTTTTGAAATATCTTCACGAGGGAGGAAGTAGCCTTTGCCAGTTACAAGGGACTCGCAATTCTCCTGCTTCTGTTTCAGAGGCCTGAGGGTAATTTGATGACTGATCCTTTTTCAGTTCCCGAGAGAATCTAGTTAAATTGAGAAGAAAACAATCACCATAAATCATACACGATGTCTTGAGACTTAACATTTTTCATATAACTCAGAGGCTACTCCAATCATGACACTTGAATGACATACAATAATAAGGTACACGGACCTCCAATTATCAAATCAGGGTGGTCTCGGAAGAAGGTAGAGATTTTCAAAATTGCAATATATTGCTAACAAATTGTGATTAAAACTGAGTCAGGTTAGCAAAGAAGCTGTCTCATC